>NC_136491.1:147155493-147775493 GCF_053919585.1 Euprymna scolopes
ATCTTATAAAAGTCCATATGTATACCAATCTTTTTTACAATTGAAGTAGTTGAACGTATATTTGCGCATTCGTTGACGTATTACGTTTAATCCACTTCTGCCTGAAAGTTCCAATTTTTATTCGATTTAAAATCTTATCGCTGCATTTAAAAAAAAAATATAATCCTTTTGCATAACTTACCGAGCAAAAAACCTAATCGAATGTGTTCCACAGTTCCGAATTGTTTTTATATAATGTTTCAAGTCCGAATGAGTAGTTTAATAGACACAGTTACACACACAGACGGGTGCCCATACACGCACGCATAGACAAGGTAATTTTTTCTATAGATTAGCACGCAACCAACGTTTCTAGCTTGTAAAATAAATTAAATATGGAATTACACTTATGCAAACATTGTATTTATTAGTACAGAGCCAATAACCTATGTATTATAATATTGTACCCCACATGAATAGTTATTTCAAAAATTTAAAAAATACTGTGATAGGATCATTTTGAATATAAACCAAAGCATATTGCGCTTCAGTGATATTTGTGATTCCTATAACTTAACCCATATGCACATCACAATTTTAAAACTAAAATTCCTTAAACGTAAAAATGTATAACTACGCATACGTAAAAAAAACCGGGTTAGCTATTACACTTGCTAAGGTATTATTTCTCAATTTAGACTGCTGAATTCTAGTGTAAGAATAATTGGGGCTTATAAAATACAAGCAGTGCTCATAACGTACGATATTTTAGTTTATGCAGATTTTGTGTGTGTTATTTTAGATTAATTTTGCTATTCATTATTATATTGTACCCAATATATAGTAGTAATTTCAAACGTAATATATATATATACATATATATATATATATATATATGAATAAAATAAAGCAAGATATAAACGATGCTTTAGACGTTATGTGAATACAAAGGAAAAACCTAAAAACAATGCATATATGTATATAACCCGACCCCCCTCCACACACTAGATATAAATTCTCTTTTCATCATGAATTTTTTTCTCTCCAGTACAGAAAGAGAACTAAAATTCTCCTCTTTCGCATGTGATATTACCGTCTTCCTGTACATTCTCGCCTAGAAATCCTGATCATGTCCCCTGAAATAGGGATGAAACGTTGATTTTATTTTTGTTTTTACTCTTTTAGGTTTTTCCTTTTTATTCATATATATATATATATATATATATATATATATATATATATAACAGGGTTTTTTTGTACAACAATGCACGCATTTATCCTGCTTGGCGTTGCTCAGGGGCTTCATGTGTCGGTTAAGATGCAGTTCGAAAAATGAAGTATTGCCGACACACCCACACACACAGTTACACACATACACAGATTTATATATATATATATATATATATATATATATATTTATATATATATATATATATATATATATATATATATATATACTAGAGATTAGCCCAGCTTTGCTCCAGTCCTATGTGCTATATGTGCATATGTAGTTATATATTAAATAGTTTTACTCGTCCAGGTAACTCACGTCTAACATTTCAAGTGTTAAGACCCAAATTGGTGGAGGAGTTTTGTAAAGACTACAAAGGTCAACTCTCTCAGGTTTGGCCTCTTGACACCCAAATTTTCGCACAGACACTGATTAAAATCTTGCCGCTTGTCTGAATACCCTTTATGTAAAAATTCATATGTTTACGCCTAAAATTGCCTGAATAGTTTTATAGAGACCGCGAAGGTAAACCCTTTGGAATTTTGACCGTTTGGCAGCCAAATTTTCGGCTAAAACCTTATTTAACAACTGAATAATTTAAAATCCGAATACACGTTATGTGAAATTTCAAATGTTTAAACCACAAGGTGGCTGAGCAATTTGGTAGAGACCACAAGGTAAAATTTTTTAAAAAATTTCACCTGAATTCTGACCACTTCATATTTATTGTTTTATCTCAAAAGAAATTAAAAAGTTTGATCTACGTCCAACTAACTTAATATCGCAAAAATTGGCGGATAAGTTTGGTAGAGTTTTCAAAGGTCAAACCGTAAAACTTTGACCCCTTTACAGTCAACTTTCTGGCGGAAAACCGATTAAAATATCTTCCCAAATTTCACTACCCCTAAGGTTACATCCCTAGTATGCAGACTGCAAATTTACATAGCATTTTGATAGGGACATTTAATCACACAGACACAAACGCATACACACATACAATTTCACTTTTATAGGTATATATATATATATATATATATATATATATATATATATATATATATATATATATATATATATATATATACATTTTAGATGTGTGCCAATATTATCGTGTTGTTTACATTCAGGCCTACAAATATCTAAATTATAATAAAATGATAAAATATTACAGACCCCACGTTATCGGTCAAACTCGTATGCTGGAATGTGCACTGGTGAACAAACGTCACTCGTTTTCTATCCACATACATAATTATATTTTGTGCTACAAAACCTCAATTTTTTATTTGTGGGTACAAAAATGCTTTAAAATAATTAGCCGAAACTGAACAAAATATATTGTATTTTCGTGAAAGTAAGAATTCTTAGATAAAAGAAAGAGAACTGCGCACATATCAGATTTTAAGGGTGAAAATCCGAATTTTGAATGTGTTTTATTTTTCTCCTTTTGTTAGCGTTTTCAAGTGTGAAATTCGTTGATTATCATAATAATAAGTTAACATTATTCAGATTAGCAAAAATTTTATATATTTTTATTATTTTTGCGATGAGAGCTGGAGCGCATTTTTCTGTTACATTCCTATTGCTATTATTACATTAAGAAACTCATCCTCTAACTCTGTTGGCATCAACTGTATCGATTTTGTAAATGTTCACCGAGCGCCAGTGTATGTTAGACGTTTCAATTTATAATGCATAGTCTTACAGGATGAATTTGTTAAAGAAGAATTATATATAAATGCAATTACAAATCGCTCCTTATGATGCAAGTCTGTGACAAGGGCTAATTTCTTATAGTCTTAAACTGTCAATATCTTCAACGCAAGAAATAAACTTTTAGGCCATGAATGCAGAAGATTAGTCATGATCACAACATTATTTGTAACCTCCCCTATCCATTCAGGCGGAATAAAAAAGGTGGAATTACTTTTAGAACGTCTCTTGTGTATATGATTATATTTATTAAACAGTAAATATGTACTAAGTAAGCCTGGTTCTTATTTCAGCAAGATAGAATTGTCCGTGGGCTTTTCAAATTGCAATTAATTTTTCTATTTAATGATTCATAATGAGTTCCGTTTTTGTTCCGCAAATTATAATTGTAGCCATTTTTTCGCCAATTTTCACGATTTAAAATTTCAGTAAATAGAACCACTAATTAATGAAACATTATGCCAACAACGGACAGATGAAGCGTTTATTTTAATGCATTCTATTATTAGATAGTATAAGAACAATGTATATTTGTGATAGATTATTGTGAAATAATAATATTAAATATCAAGGAACAGTAATCATACTTGTGTTTTAATTGTATCTCATTAGATGTTTCACAGTCAAAATCTTTTTAATTTAATATATTGTTGCCTTTAAATAATGGGTTTTATGAAACCTCATAAAACAAACAAACCAAAACCGCAGCGTAAAAATTAACTGTTAGACAATACATAAGTATTTAAGAATCTATATGTTCCTCCTTAGTCATTCAGTGTCTTACAGTTTAATAAAGGCCAAATACAATTTCTGAAAGGGATCCTGCTACAAAAAGAGGGAAATTGAAGAATCTGGCTTTGAAAAACCTACGATGACACTCCTGAAAAAATATTAGTAACTTTCTTTCATATAGCCCCGTTTTCGAAAATCATAAAGAAATCATAAGATCACTTTATGATAAAGAGTATTGTAATAACTCTTACTCATAGCGTTTCCTCACTGCAAATATACCCGTCACCAAAATGCTAATAAAACAAGGAGTATTTGAGAGATGAATGGACAAAAAAATTAATACAAAAGGATGCTTAACATATGGTGTAAATTAAATAGTGTCTCTTTCAAAATTATTATAGTGTTTGTATGAATTATGTAACACAATATTCTTTCTGAGTATTTTTAGTACTTATTAATTTATACCATTTAGGTCAGTTCCATATTTCAAAATAAATTGACATTTAGGTCAGTTCTATATTTTAACATAAATTGACATTATCTTTATATAAATGCTGAGGAGCTCATTTTGCGCTACCCAGAAAGATAAGCTCCATCGAAACATATTTGTTGACTACTTATGTCTAATTCCGTAAAGTCCACATAGTATAGAATTGTCTATGATAATCCTGTAGAAATTTCCAGCAATGTAGTTAAACTACATTATCTCTCCCCGTATTATTCCAGATTAAGCTATAAATAAGTTCGTGCCCTCCTGCAAAATAACCACTTTTCAATTTTTAAATGTAAGAAATAAGAACGTTAAATGTAGAGAGATTTCAATAAACATTACATACGTTATAATTGATAGATTTTTTGTTTAAGTTCAAGTTAAAAACACATAACACTTGAATAAAAAAAAATAAATGCATACTATCTGACTACAAATTTTCCACTTAACTACCTAACTCAATTCTTGATGCAAATGATGTACGTTGAGTAGTAGATATGTCCTGACTAACACGTAACACACTCGAAATATTTACTAAATCAGAATATGCTTTTCAAATAAGAGCATACGTTTATGTAGACAAACCTTGTACGAGGCATTCTCGTGTATTCTTTTTCCTCTTAAACTATCATAATGCAGATTCCTATTAAATAGTTCGTTACCACGATTGTTACCGGATATTCAACAATTCCTTACAAAGCACAGATTGAATGATTATATCTGTCTTCACTTGAGCAGAGATTAGTAAACCTGATTCTAACAACCATAATCATCGACATGAATGTAAATCTACCTTGTAAAACTTTATCATTCAAGAAATATTTAATGTCTCTCCAGCTCTTCAAAAATATCTTTAGTGGAACTTTAATAGAGTGTTAAACTTAACGATTTCATTGTATTTTATCATTTCAAAGAAGGTGGCGAGCCGAATACAAGCAATGCTATGGATAAAGATCGAACTAAATTGGTTTTATTCCAATGAATCTATCACATATCATGAAATCGATACCGAACCACGTCCATATATCCAGGTTCTAGAGAATAAATGATTCTTATTAATGATATAATTGGAAACATTCCTCTATCTACAGTTTAATAGTAGAGTTGTAGAAGAATCAGATAGATAGTGGTGTGAAAATGCAACTGAATCGATAGAGAGATCTGACTTCCGAGATCAGGAAGAGCAAGGACCTTAAGCATGAAACACAAGAAAGAATTAATAACCAATAAGCATAAACATATTTTAGAGTCACGATCCTTCTAGGAATAGAGCGCGTCTTGGAATCCCAGGAAAAAAAGAGGCACGCTTTCGGTTGTAAGATACGAGCTTAGTTCTCACAGGATTAAATAAAACAAGCCGTTTCCCACTTCAATCTACAAGCAAACCTTTACGAACCCCAACTGTACATTTCAGGGAATCGGCCCAAAAAATAAAACACAAAAACAAACACCAGAGAAAATAGTGGAATTATCAGCATGGCTATGAACGAGAAACTTTTTTTAGCTTCTATATATAACATAACTGAAAAGAAAAGAAAAAAGTGACGACATCTAGATTTAATCGTAAGCTGCAATAAAAACAAAATGACCGAAAATGTAAAGAACCTACTAGCAAAACCTAATTCAAAATGCTACATTTTATGATGTAAACCGCCTCATAAATAAATGATTAAATTTATATACACTAGTGTATTTTATACTGTTGCTGTCTTCATTTCTCTCTCTCACACACACACGCACACACACACACATATATATACATATATATTTATATATATGCATATATATAAATATATATATATATTTATATATATATGCATATATATATAAATAAGAGAAAGAAAATTAAAATTGTAGGTTGAACTTTACAATCAAAATTTATAGTTGAGTGAATACTCCAAAAAACAATTTACAAAGTCCTTATTCCGCGAAGTTGCAAAGAATGATATTCTTGTTATTCCTATCATCAGTGGACATAAAGAAATCAGCAAATTATATTTGTTGCAATGATAGAATGTGCTGTTAAATGCACTGAGTGAAACCGCAATATAATGGCGTTATAAATTGCCAAATAAAAAAAAGAAGTGAAAAAATGTTGGATATGTAATATATATATATATATATATATATATATATATATATATATATATATATATATATAAAAGCAAACCGTTCATAATATTTCAGCTTGTATGAAAATCGTCTTAGGTTGATCCGAAATGTGAAAATAGTACATTAGAGAGAATGGAGTCCAAAATAAGTCAAGCATATATATATATATATATATATATATATATATATATATATATGTATATATATATGTATATATATATATGTATATATATATATATATATTACAACAAAAATAAAATTAAAACGATGAATAATAATGTCGCATAGGTATTTATTATATTACCAGATAAATCGGATGTTAGTTCAAAAAATATCGTTTTCGCCCATATGTTACTTTCATATATTATTTCTGAATTAATTGATTGATATATATAGCCCGCTTATATACCCATTTTAAGCGCGTTCTTTGCTCTATCGAATCTTGTTATTTGTTACTGTGCGAATCCTTTTATTCATTTTTGCAGGCTTTTCAAACAGCATCGACAAATTTTAAATTTGCACGATTTTCATGTTCCATTTCAAACAAGGCCGAAATGCTGCTGAGACAATTCGTATAACTAATGACGTGTTTGGCCCAGACACCACTAACAATTGTGTGGTGCAACAGTCGTTTAAGAAATTTCGCAATGGTGATGAAAGCCTCGAAGATTAAGACGCTCGCGGCTGGCCGAATATAGTTGATAACAAATATTTGAAAGCTAAAACTACACGAGAACTTGCTGTTGAAGTCGAGGTCGACCACGCATCAGGCGTTCGCCATTTAAACAGGATGGGAAGTCAAAAAAGTAGGATAAAGAGGTGCCACATGAATTGGATGATAATAAAAAAAATAATAGTTTTGAGTTGTCTTCTACGTTCCTTCTGCGCAAACAAAACGACAAATTTCTCGAGCGGATTGTGACATGTGATTAAAAGTGGATCCTCTATAACAACTGGCGACGTTCGGCACAGGTGTTAGATACCGGATAAACTCCACAATACTTCCCGACCCCGGAATTGCACCAAAAAGGAGTTATGGTGACTGTGTGGTTGTCTATGGCCGGGACTTATCTATCACATCTTCATGGATCGCGGCGAAACGATTACGGCGAAAAAGTACTAGTGAGAAACTTAGGAAAATGACCAGAAGCTCCAACCAAAGTGCCTGAGATTGGTCAAAAGGTAGGGACCAATTCTCCTTCATGAAAACGCTCGGCCGTATGTTGGGCAACTGCCCCTCCCGAACCTGAAGAAATTGGCTATGAGACTCTGCTTAATCTGCCATATTCATCGAGCCTCCTGCCCATCGGTTATAACTTTTTCAAGCCTCCCGACAACTTCCTGCGCGACAAATGCTTCAAAAGCCGAAATGATGCCGGTTCGCCCTTTAATGACTACGTGGTTTACAGAATTCGCGATGTCTATGGTAATGAGATGAACAAAAATGTTTCGATTTCGATTAATAAAGTTTAATATAAAAGGATTTATTATCTTTTGAAATCCAACGTAAAAAACGACATTATTTTTGCACCTACCTAATATATAATGTTCTACGTAATATACTTGTTTATAGAAATCATCCTTTAAACAGATTTTTTTTCTATTTAAGTTGTTTGATTTAATAATGAAAACATTTGTTACGGGTAAATTTCTTTCATATATATATACATCGGATCGGATTTTGCTTGCAAATGTATTTGATGAAACTGCAAATAAGTCAAAGATCTTACTTGATAACAAAAAGTGAAGCAGAGTTAATAGGGTGAAGAAAAAGCTGATTTCACGTAAATAGATAGCCTGGTAAAAGGTAAAGTATCCAATGATGGTACAATCCAATAATGTTAATCCAAGAAAGTTAGTTAAATTGCCATCGCACAAGTAAACTCCAAGGAAATCGCGTATTTGGAAGATGGTCTCAAATAATCCAAAATGCCAAATCCCTTGAATAATTCACAAATAAGCACAGGGAATAGAGGAACGAATTCCAATAATATTATTAAAAGAAAAATAAGATATGCGTTAAACTCGGCTGCCGAGAAAAAGTGTAATTAAGAAAAATTAATGAAGAGGAAGAAAAATTGGATGGTAATTGAATAACATATAAAATAGAAAAGCAAATGTCAAATTGACCCAGACAAGATGACGGAAAAAGGCGCCAAAATATAGGGGAAAAAGAGGTCAACTTTAATGTACAGGTTATTTGTTAAGAAAATATCAGCAGGAGTTATTAAATACACTACTAAAAATTAAGGTGAGAGGATGGCCGGGATCTGCAAATTCAGAATAAAGCAAGTAATATGTAAGTAAATGCATATAGTAAAATATAAGTAAATATACACACAGAGTATGAAAGTGTAGGTAGATTCATATATTTGATAGATAGGATTATTAAAACACTTAAACGGAAATTGCAGATAATAACCGGTCAATCAAAGAAGAAATAAAGAAGTAAAATAAAGGATTATTAAGGTAAAAAGTATTAAGAAAATATGTAGAAAAAAAACGATAATGTTAAGAAAAATTATATATATCTGAAAAGGTTAAAGTAATAACTATGTGATTTACAAAATTACCATAATTAAATTTGGACTTATGTTTACAGAAAGAGATCAGTTCCTTTTTAGAATTTATTATATTAGTCATTTGAGGGGAAGTAATTATAGTTATAGCTTCGATTGTGCCCAAGCGACATGACTTAGAGCCAGGAGTATAAGACTTTACTCTTTTAATGATAGTCCATTTGATTGAGGATTATTTATTTATCTCTTTTAATGATAGTCCTTTTGATTGAGTATTATTAGAATTAAGTTTTTTAATTGAAGTGGTTAGAGAAGCAAATGTAACTGTTTACTCTCGAATAAATAACATATATAAATATATATATATATGTATATACATATGCGCACACATATATAAATGTATATATATATATATGTGTGTGTATGTATTTCAGCCTTTATATTAAGTTATATTCAATTTAAAAATCTATCTATCTAATATGTAGCCACCGTTTATAATATATAGCTCATTAGTATATTCGTAATACGGAAGTAAAGATTTAGCTTGAATCACAATGCACGACAGGAAGAGGTTCAGCTGGAATATAACAATAAATATGCCATTGAATGTTTCTTGATATATGCATTTAAACGCGGTTCGCCATTTATCAGTGAACTACCGTCTTTATCATTTCTATATGGCCGAACATTCCTTGGGTGTGCTCTTTTATTTCTTCAGCAAGATGATATTTATCAATCTTAGAATTTGCTTAGGAATCGTTCACCATATTATCACATCCATATGCATAATGTAACGTATGTTTATAGCAGATGTATTCAATGAAATAACAATTGAATTAAATTAAATAATATATATCAATATTATCATTATACATAAGAATTTATTAAAATTTTAATATTGCATGCATTTAAATTAAAATTTAATAATTTTGAAATATAATAATAAGTAATGAACTAACAGCCTGTGTAAAATGAGGGCACTTGTATATAAATATTCTCAATCCTTAATTTTTCCATTTAATTAATATACAATAGTTTAATATCTATATAATCTGTATTATATCTTTCTGAGTCTATCTTTGTCCTTTTCATGTTTCTCGAAAACTACTTGACTTACGGTTTTACTTTTTACAGTTTTACTTTATATAATATGCAGCGAATTCTTTATTAGGATATCCGTTCGATACACAGTTATGGATTAATATCGAATCGTCACTACAATACAAAATTAATGGAAAAAATAAAGTGACTCTAATGCTAATAATTTAAGGAGGGCAAAAAAGCCCCAAAACATGTCAATGCGACCAGGAGAAATTAGGAAAACAATAGAATTCTTACTTGAATACATGTATAACAAACAAACGTTTACATAACACCCGCGAATGTAAACGCCAAGAAAATCTATAAACTAAGACGATCCTCGAAAAATGCATATACAACCCCACCTTACGCTACATAAAATGGTAGCATGGAATGTTGCCTTTTATGTACCCATTCCACTAAAAATTGGATGTCATCCTCTATCGTTGCAGCTATTTCATTAGATATGTGCTCATTCGTTATCCTCTCATGTCTGTTATAGACCGCTGTGTTGTTAGCAAATACACCCATCTCGGATACAATTTTTAAAAGGAAGCATTATATCAATATTAAAAACATGTCGGTCCAAGGATCGGCAACTGGGATAAATCCATATATATATATATATATATATATATATATATATATATAGATAGATAGATAGATAGATAGATAGATAGATAGATAATTTTAGTCGGACGTGCGACCATCAAAGGCAACCTGGATGTTTTTCTTATTTAAGAAAGATTTTATAATGTTAAGTACATGCCCAGTAATACCGTATCATTTAATTTTATTGAGAAGATAATTGTGTCTTGCTCTCTCAAATGCCTTAGCTATATCCAGATCTACTTACTTAATCTTCTTTCCTAATCCAGCCCGTGGTATATAAGTTAAAAGATTATAGTTAGGGTATCTAAAAAAAACAAAAACTTACCTGCGACTCTAAATCCTAATGTAGATCGGTTTCTTGTAAATTAATAACCCCTGTCTCTTGAAAGCTAACAAACTGCTCCTTCCCACCAAACCGCCACTTAACTCCTACATTTACAGGGTTTGTAGTGGAATCCTTAAATTCCAGCCCCTAACCCTCACATGCTAACTGCTTAGTCATCACTAAACATCTATACAATTCTACCTTTTAGACATGTATTGGAGTTCATTCCTATTACAGTTAGGTATTTAACAGCCAAAGTATCTACTCGGGAGCAAAGCACACCGCACTGCATTACACAACTATGTCTCCTCTTAGATAGCTTTGCAACGCTATTACGAAACTGAACCAATGCTCCTTGCTATGCTAAATCTCCATAACTCTTACTTGAAAGCTGAAAACAACTCTCAATAATAGAAACTCACTTTGTACCCTCAACTTTATTCGCACCTATTAAGACCTGCGCATATATCTATTACACATGACTCAAAACTTACTGTTTTATCCGTACTATATTGCACTCGCATCTCAAACCCTGCTGACATCTAAAATATAGTTTGGGCACAACTCGTAGTTCAATTCTTAACACCTACTCACACTTTAATGTTATCCTAGACCCAAGCTAACATGAATAAATAGTATATATACATATATATATATATATATATATAAAGGGAAAGCCTCAAACCACATTATCTCCTAAAAAGCCTTCTTACAATCATAGTTGCTTACACTGCATGAGCTCTACTCAACCTCTTTATCCAGTAACAATGAAATAACAATGGTCATAATTCACTTTGAGGAGTGTAACTATTTAGCAGATATATAACCTCTACAAACTAACTAACTATTCAGCAGATATATAACCTCTACAAACTAACTCAGTAACATTAACTAACCACGCGGGGTCGCAGAACTACCTTGATTAGAACCCAGGCGCGGAGCAAACCCTTTCAGTTGTGACGGAACCAGTGGATCTTTGCAGATCATCCGTCAAGGAGAAGTAAAACTCTGAAACTAAACCAAAGGGGTGGGAGGCCTCTTCAGTCTTGGATGACAAAATTCCTAGAGCTGGTGACTCAAACAAATTACCGGTTTGCAAACCTAAATTGCTTAAGGAGTAGATAGGTTCTGTCTATCGCCCGACTTTCATACTCCTTCTTTGCTTATTAGTCAGGCGCATAGATACTATCACAGTGATTCGAGAGAAACACCCAGTGATAGATCTTGTTTCTTGTCTAGGGCAATGAACGCCGTCTCCCCACTCCCGACACCCCCCTCCTAAAGCTGGGCACTTGAGAGTGCTTGAGTACCATATATGCCTGAGCAATTAGATTGGGTTGACCTTCCTCGGATGGGTTGAGGGTACCGGATTGACAGTTACTGGCGGCTGTTTCCGACTGGTAGTACAGCAGCCCTAACTCTTGGGTAGCGCTTAGAGTGGCTGCTCCATCAACAGTTGTATAATATCGGGATGTTTGCAGTGCCATGTCGCGCATGGAAAGGGACTGCACTCATCCCCGGTGGGCTTTCCTGAGTCAACAGTCCTAGTTGATGGAGGGTCAGCTGATGGTCTACTTGTGATGCATGTGTGATATTCTGCATAACCTCCTGTTCGGCTCCCCTTAACCTAACTGAAACTCGTTAAAATATGATGACGGTACAATCTAAAAATAAGCTTAAACCAGGCTTAGTGGCAAACAAATCCAACTTGCCTCCTACTTTGAGGCTTGCATTCACAAATATCCGTGGGCTTAGAACTAATTTAGCTGATGTTGAAGCATTTCTCCTAACAAAGACCCCGGATATCTTAGTACTAATTGAGACTAACCTACACTCCTCCATCCCCTCTAACTACTTTAACATGCCTGGATATCTCCCACTCTGCCGTAAGGATTCTGACAGACATATGCACGGACTTGGAGTCGACATTCGTAATACCCTTCCCTTGACTAGAGAAACAAACCTTCAAACGGATGATCAAGCCTTTATGTGCTTTAGACTAATTATGCAACACAACATTAGCTACTTTTACTTTCTCTACCGCTCTCCCTCGACCCAAAACTGCACCATAATAAACAAAGTATCTGACAGCATAGACACAGCACTCTCCTTCGACACTAGCGCCCAAGTACATCTATTTGGTGACTTTAATATCCATCACAAAAACTGGCTTGGATTCTCTACTTACACAGATGCAGCGGGCAGCGCAACTCATAGCTTCTCTATATCTCACTCCCTATCACAAATTGTCACTTTTCCAACCCGTTTCCCTGATCAGAAAGAACAACAAGCATCACTTTTAGATCTGTTTTTGACCACAGTTCCTGATGATTGTATAACGAAAGCTGACAGCCCACTTGGGAACGTGGATCATGCAGTGATAATGGTTGAAATCGCCCTAAACTCTAGATCCAAAACTGAAGAGCTAGTGCTCAAAACAACGAGATATTATAAAAAGGCTGACTGGGAAGCCATCAGAGATCTTATCAGAGACGCCCCATGGGGAAATATTTTTCTCTTCCTGCTGAACAGTGTGCAAATGAGTCCACTGAATTGTTCAAAACTGCAATCGAAGCGCATGTTCTCATGCGGAAATTCTACAGCAAGCCCCTCTTTCCCCAATGGTTTACTTCGATTTGCGCAACTGCCATTGCTCAAAGGCAGCATGCATTCCGCAGGTTTAACCGACATAAGTCCAGTTAAAACAGACAGAAGTACATAGAACCTAGAAGTAACGTTAAGAAAGAAATAGCGACAGCTAAGAGGGAATGTACGGAAACCACTAAAAAACGCATCGAACCACAAAATCTAGGAACTCGTGACTTCTGAAAAATCTTCAACAGTGTAATAAATAATGGGCAATTAACAATTCCTCCACTAACAAACAATCACGAGGTTGTTTGCTCAGCAACCGAAAAGGCTAACATGCTTGCCAGTCGGTTTGCGTCAAACTCCACACTGGACCCTCTAAACCACCCCCTACTTCAATTTCCTATGCGGTCAGACGCCACGCTAGACGATCTGAAAATCACCCCTGCTCAGGTGCATGCTATCATAAAAAATCTTTACACTTCAAAAGCATGTGGACCCGATCTCATCCCAGCTGTGTTATTAAAAAAGTGCTCAGCCGAAGTAGCTTCAGTTTTCTCCAAACTCTACAACAAATGCCTTAATGAATCTTGCTTTCCGGGCTGTTTTAAAACTGCTTCTGTGGCACCAGTATTCAAGAATTCTGGAGAAAGAAGTGACCCATTAAATTATCGCCCTAATGACCTCCTCCCAGTTTTTTCCAAAATATTTGAGACCTTAATTAACCATTCTCTAGTCCAGCACCTTACAGATGCTAAACTTCTGACCGACCAACAATATAGATTTAGACAAGCCCGTTCCACAGAAGACATCCTCACTGTAATCTCTGAACGCATATACCATTCACTGGACAAAGCGGGAGAGGGCAGAGCGGTAGCTCTAGATATATCTAAGGCTTTTGACAGGGTATGGCACGAGGGTCTCCTCAGGAAGATTAGATCATACGGTATTACTGGTAGAATACTTAACATAATTACATTCTTCTTAGATAAGAAAAAACTCCAGGTTGTCCTCGACGGTCGTACATCTTAACAATATGATATAAATGCGGGAGTGCCCCAGGGATATATCCACGGAACTTTACTGTTCCTGATATTCATTAATGACCTCCCCATCAAAATTGCCTCTGAGACGGGTGTATATGCTGATGACACCACACTCTATAGCTAGCACGACAGAAAAACAAATGAACATATATCTAAAGTAATGGCAGAAACAATAGAGGATGACCTCCAATCAGTAGTGGAATGGGGACAAAAATGGATGGTCACGTTCAATGCCGACAAGACTAAACTAGGTTCATTCAATAATTACAAGAAACCTTCTCTACCACCTATAGCAATGGCCAACGACTCTTTATCTGAGAGTACATCTTTCAAGCTCCTTGCCTAACGTTCACAGGAAACATGAGTTGGAACAATTACATCGAGGGCATTGCCAGAGCCGCTGCAAGGAAGGTGGACTCTCTCTATCGTGCTAGAAAACTACTAACACCCGAAAGTATACTTTACCTCTATAATGCAACCATTCGCCCATGTATGGAGTATTGCTGTCATATTTGGGCTGGTGTATCGGCTTCTAGTCTCTCGCTCCTTGACAGGGTTCAAAAGACAGTCGCAAATCTGATAGGCCATAAACTGGCATCTAAGCTTCATCCTCTGTCCCATCGACGAAACGTTGCATCCCTCTGTCTGTTCTACAAGTATTTTAATGGTGAATGCCCTGATGAACTGCAGCCCCCACGACGTGAACACCCTCGACAGACCCGACAAGCTGCAAAATCCCACCCCCACACTGTAGAAATCCCTAGATGTAAAATATCTTTCTACTCCGGTAGTTTCTTCCCCAGAACGGCTAGACTTTGGAATTCGATCCCAGGTCACTGCTTCCCCAACTGTACTGACATGCAGAAGTTCAAGTGCAACGTGAACCAACATCTTGCTGCCCAAATCCCTACATAGTACCCCGGTAGTTGTTTCCCCCTACACTAAAGTTGCAATGGGCCTTGTTTGGGGTGAAAATGTAATAAAAAAAATTAAAAAAATATCGAGTCTTCCTTAATCAATAATCTTGGTAAGAAGTAGTTTATGCAAAAATGAAAAGTTCTACCATATTCAATGATCATTTATACATAGGACACTCATTTAATGCCAAGACGATATGACATTTGCATTTTTATCGGGTTAAATATTTAGTTTATTGTAAGTGATGTATAGCACATATTAGTTTAAGAATCTAATAGACGTATTTTGTAATGGATAACGTGTTTAGTAACATTAGTTCTTGGTGAATACATGTGGAGGTGTAAGTATGGTTCTCATGAGAGTCGAAAGAAGCAATTATTTAAATTAAAACTGCTTAAAAAATTATCTGGTTATGACACAGCAAATAATATTTACACACGAGCATCAAAAATCTGTCCAGTTCCCCCTTCCTTTAAAGAGTCGTGTGTTCAAGACAACTATTTTTAGTCGCGTGCAAGTCACTCTATAAGTCACTCCCATCTGTCCGTTGGTCGGTCGGTCGGTCTGTCGGCCTGTCCATAATACTTTTGTGTTTGCCCATTTTGGTTAAGATCTAAGGTCTGTTTTTAATAGATGCGGTTCCAAGATTTTTATTGGCCTTCGGGCCAGGATCAAAGTGTAGTATCTGTTCCGGCAGATGCTGCACTTAAGATAATTTGTACCAGTCAATGGAGGGGAAACCCTCTATACTGGGACAATTATTATTTTTGGTAACCAGAGTGCCCCCTTTTTGCCTACTTTAAGAGGAGCTGGTTTTTACCTCACATTAAAAACGGCCTTGTGCCTAATTTGCTCAGTGGGGGAGCAAATAAACACCATCTGTTCCGGCACATACTGCAAGCAAGGACCAGATGTGGGGGCAACCCCACATACCTGACCTTTAACCAGCTCCCATTTCCCACCTCTCGGGAGCTGGTCCCCTTTTTCCCTTCCCCCTCCCTTCACTCCTCACATTAAAAATTGGCCTTGTGCCTAATTTGCTCGGTGGGGGAGCAAATAAATACCATCTGTTCCGGCAGATACTGCAAGCTATGACTAGCTATGACTAGCAAAGACCAGATGTGGGGGCAACCCCACATGCCTGACCTTTAACCAGCTCCCATTTCCCACCTCTCGGGAGCTGGTCCCCTTTTCCCCTTCCCCCTCCCTTCACTCCTCACATTAAAAATTGGCCTTGTGCCTAATTTGCTCGGTGGGGGAGCAAATAAATACCATCTGTTCCGGCAGATACTGCACTTAAGATAATTTGTACCAGTCAATGGAGGGGAAACCCTCTATACTGGGAACCGCCTGGGTAATACCTAGGAGGTCCACCCTCCCAGGCCTTGCCACCGGGCTTTCCGGTGGGGCAAGTTTATTGCTTGCTGCCTGAGGCGCCCCGACCGGGGAATGCGTACGGGGTTACTCAGGCAATTTTTAAAATTGCAGGACTGCCCCTCCTTTAGGGGAGCCTGCGGGGTTCAAACTTTCCGGCCTTGTGCCACATAATGCTGATGTGGGCAGCATTTTAATAAAAACCTCTATACTGGGACAATTATTATTTTTGGTAACCAGAGTGACCCCTTTTAGGGGAGCTGGTTTTTACCTCACATTAAAAACGGCCTTGTGCCTAATTTGCTCAGTGGGGGAACAAATAAATACCATCTGTTCCGGCAGATGCTGCACTTAAGATAATTTGTACCAGTCAATAGAGGGGAAACCCTCTATACTGGGACAATTATTATTTTTGGTAACCAGAGTGACCCCTTTTAGGGGAGCTGGTTTTTACCTTACATTAAAAACGGCCTTGTGCCTAATTTGCTCAGTGGGGGAGCAAATAAATACCATCTGTCCCGACAGATACTGCAAGCTATGACTAGCAAAGACCAGATGTGGGGGCAACCCCACACGTCTGACCTTTAACCAGCTCCCATTTCCTCCCTCTCGGGAGCTGGTCACCTTTTCCCTTCCCCCTCCCTTCACTTCTCACATTAAAAATTGGCCTTGTGCCTAATTTGCTCGGTGGGGGAGCAAATAAATACCATCTGTTCCGGCAGATGCTGCACTTAAGATAATTTGTACCAGTCAATGGAGGGGAAACCCTCTATACTGGGACAATTATTATTTTTGGTAACCAGAGTGCCCCCTTTTTGCCTACTTTTAGGGGAGCTGGTTTTTACCTCACATTAAAAACGGCCTTGTGCCTAATTTGCTCAGTGAGGGAGCAAATAAATACCATCTGTTCCGGCAGATGCTGCACTTAAGATAATTTGTACCAGTCAATGGAGGGGAAACCCTCTATACTGGGACAATTATTATTTTTGGTAACCAGAGTGCCCCCTTTTTGCCTACTTTTAGGGGAGCTGGTTTTTACCTCACATTAAAAACGGCCTTGTGCCTAATTTGCTCAGTGGGGGAGCAAATAAATAACATCTGTTCCGGCAGATACTGCAAGCAAAGACCATATGTGGGGGCGACCCCGCATATAAGACCTTGGTCAATGTAGGGGCAACCCTTCATACCAATTGTCACTATCCAGCTCCCTTACTCCCCGGGGAGTTGGTCCCCATTTCCCCTTCACTCCTCACTTTAAAAATCGGCCTTGTGCCTAATTTGCTCGGTGGGGGAGCAAATAAATATCATCTGTTCCGGAAGATGCTGCAAGCTATGACTAGCTATGACTAGCAAAGACCAGATGTGGGGCAACCCCACATGCCTGACCTTTAACCAGCTCCCATTTCCCACCTCTCGGGAGCTGGTCCCCTTTTTCCCTTCCCCCTCCCTTCACTCCTCACATTAAAAATTGGCCTTGTGCCTAATTTGCTTTGTGGGGGAGCAAATAAATCCAATCTGTTCCGGCAGATACTGCAAGCAAAGACCATATGTGGGGGCAACTCCAGATATAAGACCTTGGTCAATGTAGGGGCAACCCTTTATACCAATTGTCACTATCCAGCTCCCCTACTCCCCGGGGAGTTGGTCCCCATTTCCCCTTCACTCCTCCCAATAAAAATCGGCCTTGTGCCTAATTTGCTCAGTGGGGGAGCAAATAAATACTATCTGTTCCGGCAGATGCTGCACTTATGATAAATTGTATCAGTCAATGGAGGGGAAGCCCTCTATACTGGAACAATTATTATTTTTGGTAACCAGAGTGACCCCTTTTAGGGGAGCTGGTTTTTACCTCACATTAAAAACGGCCTTGTGCCTAATTTGCTCAGTGGGGGAGCAAATAAATACCATCTGTTCCGGCAGATGCTGCACTTAAGATAATTTGTACCAGTCAATGGAGGGGAAACCCTCTATACTGGGACAATTATTATTTTTGGTAACCAGAGTGACGCCTTTTATGGGAGCTGGTTTTTACCTCACATTAAAAACGGCCTTGTGCCTAATTTGCTCAGTGGGGGAGCAAATAAATACCATCTGTCCCGACAGATGCTGCACTTAAGATAATTTGTACCAGTCAATGGAGGGGAAACCCTCTATACTGGGACAATTATTATTTTTGGTAACCAGAGTGCCCCCTTTTTGCCTACTTTTAGGGGAGCTGGTTTTTACCTCACATTAAAAACGGCCTTGTGCCTAATTTGCTCAGTGGGGGAGCAAATAAATACCATCTGTCCCGACAGATACTGCAAGCTATGACTAGCAAAGACCAGATGTGGGGGCAACCCCACACGTCTGACCTTTAACCAGCTCCCATTTCCTCCCTCTCGGGAGCTGGTCCCCTTTTCCCTTCCCCCTCCCTTCACTCCTCACATTAAAAATTGGCCTTGTGCCTAATTTGCTCGGTGGGGGAGCAAATAAATACCATCTGTTCCGGCAGATGCTGCACTTAAGATAATTTGTACCAGTCAATGGAGGGGAAACCCTCTATACTGGGACAATTATTATTTTTGGTAACCAGAGTGCCCCCTTTTTGCCTACTTTTAGGGGAGCTGGTTTTTACCTCACATTAAAAACGGCCTTGTGCCTAATTTGCTCAGTGAGGGAGCAAATAAATACTATCTGTTCCGGCAGATGCTGCACTTAAGATAATTTGTACCAGTCAATGGAGGGGAAACCCTCTATACTGGGACAATTATTATTTTTGGTAACCAGAGTGCCCCCTTTTTGCCTACTTTTAGGGGAGCTGGTTTTTACCTCACATTAAAAACGGCCTTGTGCCTAATTTGCTCAGTGGGGGAGCAAATAAATAACATCTGTTCCGGCAGATACTGCAAGCAAAGACCATATGTGGGGGCGACCCCGCATATAAGACCTTGGTCAATGTAGGGGCAACCCTTCATACCAATTGTCACTATCCAGCTCCCTTACTCCCCGGGGAGTTGGTCCCCATTTCCCCTTCACTCCTCACTTTAAAAATCGGCCTTGTGCCTAATTTGCTCGGTGGGGGAGCAAATAAATACCATCTGTTCCGGCAGATGCTGCAAGCTATGACTAGCTATGACTAGCAAAGACCAGATGTGGGGGCAACCCCACATGCCTGACCTTTAACCAGCTCCCATTTCCCACCTCTCGGGAGCTTGTCCCCTTTTTCCCTTCCCCCTCCCTTCACTCCTCACATTAAAAATTGGCCTTGTGCCTAATTTGCTCGGTGGGGGAGCAAATAAATCCAATCTGTTCCGGCAGATACTGCAAGCAAAGACCATATGTGGGGGCAACTCCAGATATAAGACCTTGGTATGTAGGGGCAACCCTTCATACCAATTGTCACTATCCAGCTCCCCTACTCCCCGGGGAGTTGGTCCCCATTTCCCCTTCACTCCTCACATTAAAAATCGGCCTTGTGCCTAATTTGCTCAGTGGGGGAGCAAATAAATACTATCTGTTCCGGCAGATGCTGCACTTAAGATAATTTGTACCAGTCAATGGAGGGGAAACCCTCTATACTGGGACAATTATTATTTTTGGTAACCAGAGTGCCCCCTTTTTGCCTACTTTTAGGGGAGCTGGTTTTTACCTCACATTAAAAACGGCCTTGTGCCTAATTTGCTCAGTGGGGGAGCAAATAAACACCATCTGTTCCGGCAGATGCTGCACTTAAGATAATTTGTACCAGTCAATGGAGGGGAAACCCTCTATACTGGGACAATTATTATTTTTGGTAACCAGAGTGCCCCCTTTTTGCCTACATTTAGGGGAGCTGGTTTTTACCTCACATTAAAAACGGCCTTGTGCCTAATTTGCTCAGTGGAGGAGCAAATAAATACCATCTGTTCCGGCAGATGCTGCACTTAAGATAATTTGTACCAGTCAATGGAGGGGAAACCCTCTATACTGGGAAAATTATTATTTTTGGTAACCAGAGTGCCCCCTTTTTGCCTACTTTTAGGGGAGCTGGTGTTTACCTCACATTAAAAACGGCCTTGTGCCTAATTTGCTCAGTGGGGGAGCAAATAAATACCATCTGTTCCGGCAGATACTGCAAGCAAAGACCATATGTGGGGGCAACCCCACATATAAGACCTTGGTCAATGTAGGGGCAACCCTTCATACTAATTGTCACTATCCAGCTCACCTACTCCCCGGGGAGTTGGTCGCCATTTCCCCTTCACTACTAACTTTAAAAATCGCCCTTGTGCCTAATTTGCTCAGTGGGGGAGCAAATAAATACCATCTGTTCCGGCAGATGCTGCACTTAAGATAATTTGTACCACTCAATGGAGGGGAAACCCTCTATACTGGGACAATTATTATTTTTGGTAACCAGAGTGCCCCCTTTTTGCCTACTTTTAGGGGAGCTGGTTTTAACCTCACATTAAAAACGGCCTTGTACCTAATTTGCTCAGTGGGGGAGCAAATAAATACCATCTGTTCCGGCAGATACTGCAAGCTATGACTAGCTAGGACTAGCTATGACTAGCAAAGACCAGATGTGGGGGCAACCCCACATGCCTGACCATTAACCAGCTCCAATTTCCCACCTCTCGGGAGCTGGTCCCCTTTTTCCCTTCCCCCTCCCTTTACTCCTTACATTAAAAATTGGCCTTGTGCCTAATTTGCTCGGTGGGGGAGCAAATAAATACCATCTGTTTCGACAGATACTGCAAGCTATGACTAGCTATGACTAGCTATGACAAGCAAAGACCAGATGTGGGGGCAACCCCACATGCCTGACCTTTAACCAGCTCCCATTTCCCACCTCTGTGGAGCTGGTCCCCGATTTCCCCTTCCCCCTCCCTTCACTCCTCACATTAAAAATTGGCCTGGTGCCTAATTTTCTCGGGGGGGAGCAAATAAATACCATCTGTTTGGACAGATACTGCAAGCTATGACTAGCTATGACTAGCAAAGACCAGATGTGGGGGCAACCCCACATGTCTGAACTTTAACCAGCTCCCATTTCCCACCTCTCGGGAGCTGGTCCCCTTTTCCCCTTCCCCTCCCTTCACTCCTCACATTAAAAATCGGCCTTATGCCTAATTTGCTCGGTGGGGGAGCAAATAAATACCATCTGTTTCGACACATACTGCAAGCTATGACTAGCAAAGTCCAGATGTGGGGGCAACCGCACATGCCTGACCATTAACCAGCTCCCATTTCCCACCTCTCGGGAGCTGGTCCCCTTTTTCCCTTCCCCCTCCCTTCACTCCTCACATTAAAAATTGGCCTTGTGCCTAATTTGCTCGGTGGGGGAGCAAATAAATACCATCTGTTCCGACAGATGCTGCAAAGCTAAGACTAGCGAAGACCAGCTATGACTAGCAAAGACCAAATGTGGGGGGTAACCCCACATATCTAAACTTGGTCACTGAAGGGGCAACCCTTCATACCAACAGTTTCTAATCAAGCTGCCATTTTCCACCTCTCGGGAGCTGGTACCCCCTTCCCTCCCCCCTTCCCTCCATCTCCACATTAAAAAACGGCCTTGTGCCTAATTTGCTACGTGGGGAAGCAAATAAATACAAAGATCAAAGTGGAGTATCTGTTCCGACAGATACTGCAACAAAGACCATATGTGGGGGTAACTCCACATATCAGATCTTGAGCAATGTAGGGGCAACCCTTCATACCAACAGTTACTATCCAGCTCCCATTTCCAACCTCTCGGGAGCTGGTCCCCTTTTTCCCTTCCCCTTGTTCGCTCAGTTGGGAAGCAAATATATACAATCTGTTCTGGCAGACACTGCAAGCAAAGACCAGATATTGGGGCAACCTCACATATAAAACCTTGGTCAATGCACGGGCAACCCTTTATACCAATTGTCACTATCCAGCCTCCTACTCCTCGAGGAGTTGGTCCCCATTTCCCCTTCATTCCTCAAATTAAAATCGGCCTTGTACCTAATTTGCTCGGTGGGGGAGCAGATAACTACCAACCCTTCATACCAATTGTCACTATCCAGCTCCCCTACTCCCCGAGGAGTTGCTACCCATTTCCCCTTCACTCCTCACATTAAAAATCGGCCTTGTGCCTAATTTGCTCAGTGGGGGAGAAAATAAATACCATTTTCTTGGCCTTTTGGCCAAGATCAAAGTGTAGTATATGTTCTTACTACATGCAGTACTTGTTGTTATATAAATTGGGGGATCATTTTTCTGTATTAATGTAAAATGATCACCGACTTTACACCCAGTCAGTCTCAAAGCCATTCAAGCCATTCTCAAGATCATTCAAGATGTTTTTGAACGATTACAGTTATTTTTTAAGTATTCAAGTCATTCTCAAGGTCATTCAATTCATCCTTAATGTCATTAAATTCATTCTAAGTCATTTACTTTTTATTTATTTAAGTCATTTCAGCCCATTTTTCGGTCATTTTAGTTTATCTTTAAGAATTTCATATCAATCCTACGTTCACGCATTCATTCATTACACGAGAGCACGCAACTTATGGATATCGGCCTTGTTTAATTAAATAACATACACAGAAAAAAGGTTACAGAATATACCGGCCGAAAAATATAGTAACTGGGATGCAAAGAGAGGATTGAATAATACAAAGCATCTACCAAGTAAACCAACATATATGAAAACCAATATATATATATATATATTAAATGAAGAACGCAATTTGATTCATCAAGATATTGGAATTGAGAGAATCTATTGTTTTATTTCTAGTACAAATTCTAATTCAAACTTACACAGCGCCAAAATATCAAATATATTTCACGTGCGCTAATAACTGATTTTTTTATTTAAAATTAACTCAATGGTTTATTCAAACCATATTCACAAAATGCGAGATTGCTATGAAGCAAGATAAGTTTTTCAATATTGCTACATTAGAAACATTTTCTATTTTTCCGAAAGTACACATTTGGAATCAGTTACTCCTCGTTAATCGGTTTTTATATGGATAGTACATTTGGGAACATAACTAAGACTATATCCTTAGTTACAAATATAAGTACATGTCAGGAATCTGTTTCCCCTTGTTGATGAACTCATAATTTGATGGCACAGATGTACCACGCCATTTGCTGATGCGCGTGTTGTCTTGCAGTGCTGATTGATAATTAGATATTCGCTGTTAATCAATACTAATTGAACAGCGTTTTAAGCAATGTCAGTTGTGTATTTTCGTTTGAACCAGAAGAAAGATAAGTATGATAAAGAGGTGAACCTATTGCCTTTATATGGAATTACTTTTTGCATATTTTGCATATTTTGTGCTATCTTCTTAATAAAGCTATTAGTGACTTAGTGAAGTGATCAAATTTTGTGAGCACATACTTGTGTATATAGGCATCTTTTTCATTTCAACATCGCTGTTTTTATTTTGTTAGAATGCATAATGATTGTGATTACGTTATTGACGATTATGAATCAATCCAATTCATATAAGTATCTCTAGCCCGATATACTTTTTTTTTATTCAATTTTCACCCCAAACAAGGCACAGTGCCACTTTGAAGCAGGGGGCTCTTATTAGGGAATTAATTAGCGGGGTCATTATGAAGGGAGAAGAGTGAAAAGATGTTTGTTAACATTACACTTGAACTTCTGCATATCATTGCAGTTGGGAAGCAGAATCCCGGAAGGGAGTTCCAAAGACCCGCAGTTCTGGGGAAGAAACTATTGAAGTAAAAGGCTTTCTTGCACCTAGGGATCTCCACTGTAAAGGGATGAGACTTAGTAGCTTGTCGGGGTTGTCGGGGGTAGTAACCTCGGGGAGGTACAAGCGTTTGCAGTTCGTCAGAGCATTCACCATTAAAGTATTTGTAGATCAGGCAGAGGGATGCAACATCTCGTCGATGGGACAGAGGTTGAAGCCTAGATGACAGTTCAGGACCTATCAGGTTGGCGACTCTTTTTTGAACCCTGTCCAGGAGCGAGAGACAAGCAGCAGATGCACCAGCCCAGATGTGACAACAGTACTCCATACACGGGCGAATGGTTGCCTTATAGAGGTATAGGATACTGGCAGGCGTAAGTAGTTTTCTAGCACGGTAGAGGGAGCCAACCTTCCTTGCAGCAGCCTTGGCAATGCTCTCAATGTATCTATTCCAGTTCATATTCCCTGTAAACGTTAGGCCGAGGAGTTTAAAAGAGGTACTTTCAGGCAATGTGTTCTTGGCCATTGCTATTGGTGGTAAAGAAGGTTTCTTGTATTTATTGAAGGAAACAAGCTTAGTCTTAGCAGCATTGAATGAGACCAACCATTTTTGTCCCCATTCCACTACGGATTGGAGGTCATCCTCTAGTGTTTCTGCCATTTGCTTGGATATGTGTTCATTTGTTTTCCCCTCATATCTGTTATAGAGAGTGGTGTCATCGGCAAATATACCCATCTCCGAAACAATATTATCAGGGAGGTCGTTTATGAATTTCAGGAACAATAGAGGTCCAAGGATAGACCCCTGAGACTTTCATGTTATTATTCTGAGTACGTTTCACCTCTACCATGTCCATCTCTGATTCTGCATAATTGAAATAAATAAGAGTATTTAAACACTGATTTAAAACATTGCTGGCATTGCTGACATTGCCATCCGAATATTATTTTCAAATACTGAGATGCTGTCTTTCCTTATAAGAAACAGTGTGCCCTCAACTTAATTATCGCATTGTACTGCTATTCGAACCAGATCAATGCTACCTTTAATTTGAACAAAGACAATTTTTATAGTTACATATTAAACAACATTTCTCAATGATATGCCAAAATTTGTTTTAATGTAATCTTCGGCACAAACGCACCTTAAATTATCGGACATATTTTTGTGAATTTGAGACAACGAAAATTAATTTTGTTTTGTATACTAAAATTTTCTGTTAGTAAGACTTAGTACACTGAAATAACGTAGTATCATAAAACACATTAAATAATGAAATATTTCTATATAAATATTCTTCAAAATTTAGCAATAATATGTCAATATAAATTATATTTGGGCATTTCGTGTAGGATACAATAAAGAAAAGAAGCGTATTATTAAACATAGTGGGAAGGTGTCGCATTGATTTTTCCAATAAATCAAATTGAAAGACTACATGTATAATTTCTTGAGACTAACTCGTTATTTACGAAAACTGTAGAGTAATGTTCAAAAAGATTTTACGTGCGATAGCAAATAAACAATGGAGAGTAATAGTCTCGGCCACAGTAATGTCAGGAAAGTGTAAGAAGAAAGAAATGACAAAGAGACACTTGTGGATTCCTTTGAATAAGTTACTAATAATAATGACCAGGTAAATTATAATCAAAGTAAGCAAATTACGATTTTATTGAAGGTAATTTTAATTGGACCAAATATTAACAAGTCACGTTGCCACATAGTGTAATGTAAAGCAATCGCAAATTAATTCAGGGTTGAAAAGTTGGAATGTGAGAGTTTGGAACCGTGTGCGTTTAGAGGCTGAATTCAGTAAGAAAAGTGCCATGCTTACGTTTTCGAAATTCAGGGTAACGTGGAATAGTATATCACAACCTATGGTTACAATTGAATATCAAAGTTATTGTTCAGTGTCATTACTAATCTCGCAAGAATACAGAAAAAAAGCTGACGGCGTCATATCAATTGAAACCAACCTGGTACACCAATAGAAGTGCATGAATATTGCATTACTTATGCTCGAGAAACGGATACACTATAATCATATTGATGCAGAATGAAATCTATGTACGGCGCTCTCTTCCAAAACAGAATACTTTATCTAATAGAATATATTAAATGATAACCTTTCATTGAATGCGTTTCTGTTGATTTTTTTCTGCAACAGAGAACGTAATATAGGGGAAAGATAAAATAAAGACAAACCGCGCATTTGCACAATGAAAAAAAAATTCATGAACTTAATTCACATTATTTGGAATATACGCGTTTTATACGCTAGATCTAAAGTTTAGTTTTAATCTTATAAGATAAATAGCGAAGCTCCTGATTTCTTACTAGTAAAGGGGCTGATTTATTAGACTAAAATAATATATGAATAGAATATATATGCGACACCGAGATTATTTCGCTAGGAATACGTTGTAATTGAACTCTTATATATATATATATATATATATATATATATATATATATATATATATATATATATATATATTTGATGAGTTGATATGATTATTTCACAATTATCTTGACAAATTTACTGAATGAAAGTACAAATAGTGTGCTATAAAATTCTCGTACCACAAGAATATTATAAGAATAGTCCTTTGTTGGATATATATATCTTATTGCCATCCGTATTTAACAGTCTAATATTGTTTTGATTAGAGTTTAATTGTATCACTGCAGGGCGTCCTTTGAGTAAAACATAGGTTATGGACAGAGGCGATACTATGATAATTCATGCGGAAACAATGGACAGTAATTCTGTTTTAAGGGAACGCATCATTTATCCTTCAATCTTCTTTTTTTCATTAAAATATCTGAAGCATGTTTTCCTATTGCATTTCCCATCAGATTTTCTCAACAAAAATAATGTTCTTGACCGTCGTCACCTCCAAATCTTATTGCATTATTTGTAAATTGGCAAGCGAAGAGATGTCAAGGAATATCTTTAAAATATATCAAATCTTTTCAAAGTTTTATCGTTCTTTTATATTTAAAGTATCTATATATAAAATTCGTTCCCTTTAATACTTATGTAAATAGGCAATTAATGTCTAGATTCGTTCGCGTATTTCTATATAGTATTCTGGTCAGACATAAGAAATTTCTCTTTATTTAATTTATACGAAAGAAGAGAACATTGCTGAAACAATAAATAATTATATAACTCGAGTAAATAATTAGTTATTATATCCGTTTGTTCTTAAAATTAACTAAAAAAAGACAATGCAGAAAAATAACGTAAATATAATAACTATGAATAAAAATAAAAATTAAAAGATTTACACACACACACACACACATATATATATATATATATATATATATATATATATATATATATATATATATATATGTATATAATAAATAAAATAAGTGTTATTAATCCATCGAGACTATTTGATGAACGTTTTGCTGTGGTATCCTATGACGATATAAATCTCGGTTCGTATATATTTCGTATATTGCGAAATAAGCCTGCAAATAAAATAGGTAGAACGATTAGTTGAATTCTTATTTCTTATCAATTTCTTTTCTCGTCTTTATAGTACTTCAGTTAAGTCACTCTCTCACACATAATAATTAATAGAATTTTCCAACGCCTCTTATATATTAATTCAGAATTTATCAGGCTGACAAGAAAGTTGATACGTTTTTTTTAAATTTTAGATGAAAATATATCGGCTTAATCACAAAATCTCGATCGAAAAAAACACCACTAGAACTAACACCCTTGTGCTAACGCAAAACACGTATAATTATGCGAAGAATGTAAAACACTTGCGTTCCGCTGATGTTGAAATCGCTGAAGTTTTTTTTTAAGCATTTCTCACGCAGAAAGCTGTCGAGATGCTTGAAAAAGTGGTAGTCGGTAGGGGAGAGATTTGGAGAGTATGGTGTATGAGGCAAAGTTTTGTAGCTAAATTCGTTCAATTTCTGAATGGTCGGTTTAGCAAAGTTCAGCTGGATAGTTTCGTGGGTGAGAATTTGACCTTCTCTGCTGACTAACGCCACGTGCTGTCTACGAAATTGCTTATGCATTTAATCCATTTGTTGTGGAGCACTTCTCTGCCATAAACGTGTCAACTGCATTAAAAATGTCTAATGGATGAGCCCGGTTGCAGACGCTGAAACAGGTATCATGACCTTCGTTCGGTGTAACTCTGGCTTCAGCTAATATCGTGGAAATGTGTCGGCGTCTAACTACTGAACTGAGCGTGACAGAATGTCTTAAAGAACACACTGTTCATCGCAAGCCAACACCTTATCGGGGAACGTGTTGATCTCGTTACGTAAAAGAAAGGGAAGATGCCACTTCATGAAGGCGCTGTTTTTTGGTTGTCGTCCAATTCGTTAACCATCCATTTATCAATTGTTTTTATCTTTCCAATCTCTCTGAGGTGTTGAGAAATCGACGCATACGTAACGTTTTATTCAGTATCAAGCAACCAAACAGTTGTGCGTAAATTGGCTTCGATAAAGGATCTTAATTGACCATTGTCAACAATTTGATGACCGACCACTACACTCATCGTAGCCGTTACAAAATGTTTTTATCACCATTGTGCTATGCGTTCAGTTGTGGTCAAAGGCTTTGTTGATATAAGGAGCTGTTTCAGCAGCTTTTTCGCCTAGCTGTGGTGAAATACAAAAATTGTGCTAATTTGTTTTTTTCCCAATATTTTATTCCACATTCTGAAAAGAAGACATTCTTGCTTGAAAACGATTGTAATATACACGAATATCCGACCGTATGTCCCTTTTAAAAATAAAGTAAAAGTTTTGTAACGAAAACATATTTGAAAATACATCATTTGAAATCCAAAATTAAATTTCAGCATTTATCTTCTTTTTAACCTGATAGTTTTAAGATAGTTTATAGGTTTCTATTAATATATCGTGGCTTCCTTCTTCAGATTTAAGTAACAAAGACAAATAGATATTTATTTTATTATTCGATTAGAACTTCTAAAATATGAAAATTTTAATGATTTAAATCAAGTGAATAACATTAAAACGTTTGGATTTATCCTATCTGAAATTCCAAATCTCATAAACGTCTCGGTCAGATGTAGTGAAATTAATGCGAACAAAATGCGCATTAATAATCGCATAACATTTAATATTAATTTCATATTAATATAGTGAACTTTAAACTAAACTTTTTAGATTATGAATATATGATGTCAAAATAGTCTATTTTCCTACTATTGATTATGTGTGCTTTAAGGAAAATTATAGGAAATCATGAAAGCAACGCGAAAGAAGGAAAATCTTAGGGGGTCCCAACAAATCAATCCATCTTTACAATAACCGGGTCTAAAGATAGAAAGCACAAAACAATACGTGCAGAACATAAGTACAGTAAAACGAAACTAATAATCAATTACACCGAAAATATAACCTCCATGAAAGTACTAACGCAAAGAAAATGAGAGAAGAAACACGGTAAATCAATGAAAACGACATAAATATTTATTTAGTAATCAGCTTACTATGAAAAGATTTACTGGCTACACTTATTGTTATTATACTGTTTAAGTAGAATAAAGAGAATATGATTACTGGTCTTTCTTATACGTTTTTATATGTTTAAAATTACATTTTGTAATATGTTGTATTTGTTAAAATGTTAAGTCGTACACACTTAAAATAGTCGGTCATATATATATACATATCTATCTATCTATCTATCTATATATATATATATATATATATATAGATATAGATATAGATATAAAAGTGAACGTGTCTTTGTGTGTGTCTGTGTGTGTCTCTGTGGAACCCAATAAGGAACATCCGCCTTACTTACGACAAAAATGTTAGTCTATTTTGTTGTCTTAAACTCCCCCGCTACTATTTTTTTCTGATGAGGAGATTATGTTCCAAGACAAAAGCTTTGTCAATTATTATTTATAATTATTGTCAATTTTTATTAAAATGAACATCGTTTCCCAAACGATCGTACATTGAAATTAATTTTGGTTATTTCTTTCCTTTTGGAACTGATTGATAATTCACAATTGTTAACTGTTTTACTCTATATTAATATAGCTCTAGCGTACATATAGCTATTGAGCTAATATATAGTGGTTGATGGGCAGACATCAAAAACCCACAGTATTAATGCTGGTGTAGCTCGAGGGTCCATCCTGGATCCAACTCTCTTCCTAATCTATATCAATGATTTCCCAAACCAAATACTTAAATCATTCGTTGACATCTACGCTGATGATACGACCATTTATGGAAACACACTAAACGCCGTAAATGATAAAGTTCTCTCTGATTCTCTCTCCTCTTTTGAGATTGCCCTTTACTCCTGATCTGAAATTCAAAACTGCTATTGAAGCACATGTTCCCGCACGGAAATACTATAGCAAGCCCCACTCCCCCCAATGGTTTACTTCTGCTTGCGCAGCTGCCATTTGTCAAAGGCAGCATGCGTTCCGCAGATTCAACCGAGATAAGTCCAGCTCAAATAAACAGAAGTTTATAGAAGCTAGAAATAATTGTAAGAGAGTGATAGACACAGCTAAGTCAGATTACTCTGAAACCACCAGAAAGCGCATCGAAACACAGAAATTAGGAACCCGGGATTTTTGGAAAATCTACAACAGCGTAGTTAATAATGGACAGTCAATTATTCCCCCACTAACAAACAATCATGAGGTTGCTTGCACGGCAACTGACAAGGCTAATCTGCTTGTCAGTCTCTTTGCCTCAAACTCCACACTGAACTCGGTACACCACTCACTCCCTGATTTTCCTCTGCGAACAGACGCCACACTTGACGATTTGAAAATCACCCCTTCTCAGGTACATGCTATTATAAAAAACCTAGATACCTCAAAAGCATGTGGACCAGATCTCATCCCGGCTGTGCTATTAAAAAAATGCTCTGCCCAGGTTGCTCCAGTTCTGTCCAAACTTTTCAATAAATGCCTTAACGAATCTTGTTTTCCCGACTGCTGGAAAACCGCCTCTGTGGTACCAGTCTTCAAGAATTCTGGTGAAAGAACTGACCCACTAAATTATCGCCCCATTAGCCTCATCCCGATTTTCGCAAAATATTTGAGTCCTTAGTTAATCAAGCCCTAGTCAAGCACCTAACATGTGCTAAACTCCTGACTGACAAACAATATGGATTCAGGCAAGCCCGTTCAACAGCAGATATCTTAACTGTAGTTTCTGAACGTATATACCGTTCATTGGATAAAACAGGGGAGGGTAGAGCGGTGGCCCTTGATATATCTAAGGCTTTTGACAGGGTATGGCACGATGGTCTTCTAAGGAAAATTAGATCATATGGAATCACTGGAAGAATTCATAATGTAATTAAATCCTTCTTAAGTAATAGAAAAATCAAAGTTGTCCTCGACGGACATACATCCAAACAATATGACATAAATGCGGGAGTACCTCAGGGGTCTATCCTTGGACCTTTATTATTCCTGATATTCATAAACGACCTCCCTGATAATATTGTTTCGGAGATGGGTATATTTGCCGATGACACCACTCTCTATAACAGATATGAGTGGAATACAAATGAACACATATCCAAGAAAATGGCAGAAACACTAGAGGATGACCTCCAATCCGTAGTGGAATGGGGACAAAAATGGTTGGTCACATTCAATGCTGCTAAGACTAAGCTTGTTTCCTTCAATAACTACAAGAAACCTTCTTTACCACCAATAGAAATGGCCAAGAACACATTGCCTGAAAGTACTTCTTTTAAACTCCTCGGCCTAACGTTTACAGGGAATATGAACTGGAATAGATACATTGAGAGCATTGCCAAGGCTGCTGCAAGGAAGGTTGGCTCCCTCTACCGTGCTAGAAAACTACTTACCCCTGCCAGTATCCTATACCTCTATAAGGCAACCATTCGCCCATGTATGGAGTACTGTTGTCACATCTGGGCTGGTGCATCTGCTGCTTGTCTCTCGCTCTTGGACAGGGTTCAAAAAAGAGTCGCCAACCTGATAGGTCCTGAACTGTCATCTAGGCTTCAACCTCTGTCCCATCGACGAGATGTTGCATCCCTCTGCCTGTTCTACAAATACTTTAATGGTGAATGCTCTGACGAACTGCAAACACTTGTACCTCCCCCAGGTAACTACCCCCGACAAACCCGACAAGCTACTAAGTCTCATCCCTTTACAGTAGAGATCCCTAGGTGCAAGAAAGCCTGTTACTCTAATAGTTTCTTCACCAGAACTGCGGGTCTTTGGAACTCCCTTCCGGGATTCTGCTTCCCAACTGCAATGATATGCAGAAGTTCAAGTGTAATGTTAACAAACATCTTTCTACTCTTCTCCCTTCATAATGACCCCGCTAATTAATTCCCTAATAGTAGCCCCCTGCTTTAAATGGCACTGTGCCTTGTTTGGGGTGAAAATTGAATAAAAAAATGGAACACGTACATAAAATATGTTGCCAAGGTCGCTGGAAAAATGGTTGGATCATTCTACCGCTCCAGTAGATATCTCACTGCTGATGTAATTCTCTATCGATATAAAAGCCCAGTACGTCCAAGGATGGAGTACTTTTGTAAAAGTAAATGCGAAGTACGTCCGAGGATTGAGTACCGCTGCCATATATTGACAAGAGCTGCTAAAACAGTCTATCCTGACTTGACAGAGTACAAAATAGTCTTCGTAGCTTAGTGGGGGGTGCCTTTTTAACTTCCCTGCCACCTCTCTCCCACAGAAGGACGTTGTGATCCTGTTTTTGTTTTATCGTTTTTTTTCCATGGGAAGTGGTTATCTCAGCTCAAACCCCTGCCCCCCTCGCCAATCTTTCACTAAACACACCCGTCTCGCTTAAACTACGGTCCGTAATTTTCCTCACTCTTTATCTGTGCCTAAATAAAAACGTAGATTCCATGAACAAAGCCTCTATCTGAGAAGTGCACACCTATGAAGCTCTCTTCCGTTTGCCTGTTTCAAATCCAGCATCAGTTCCTGATAAACACTTTATCAGATCTCCATTACTAACGATCGCTACGATATTGTCCCATTGATTACTTTACACCCAATAACCCTTATCCCCGAGTGGCCACCGGGCCTTGATAAGTGGTGACTTTGATGAATCCTATAGTGGATGAAACGCAGAATATTCAGTGTAGCTTAATCGCCATATATATTGTATAAATTACTATATATATATATATATATATATATATATATATATATATATATATATATATATATATACAAAAGGTCAAATGTCTCTGTGTACATATCCCTAAAAATAAGTCTGTCAATTTTCGGTCTACAGACTCAAGATTCGACATAACGATTTTTTAAATTTGGGAGAAGATGTTCAATTCGATTTAGGCTAGATGGGTAAGAAATTAACGATTTGACCTTTAAAAAGTCTACAAAACACCTCCGCCAATTTTGGGTCTAAACATATGAAAGTTTTTATATAGGTTCTTTGGACAGGGATCCAACTTAATAATTTGATTTTAGCCCAAAACAGTAAATGTTAAGGCGCCATAATTGGTGCCAAATAAACAAGAATCGAAGTCTGCGGTCTCTACCAAATTACTCAACCAATTTTTGGCCTAAACATTTTTTCATAAAGTGTATTCAGATATAGGTCGAGTTTTTTAGTCGATTTTTTTTTAAATTTGTCCCCCAAGGGGTCAAAGTTCAAGGGATTTGACCTTTCCTGTATCTAACAAACTATTAAGCCAATTTTGTGGTCTAAACATTTGAAATTTTACATAAAGAGTATTTGGACATGCAGCAAGTTTTTTAATCAGGTTTTAACTGAGAATTTCGCTGTCAAGTGTCCAAGGTTGAAAGAGTTGGCCTTTGCAGATTCTACAAAACTCTTCCGCCAATTTTGGGCATAAACACTTGAAATTTTAAATGTAGGTTACTTGGACATGGGTCAAACATTGATTTGAGCAAAAACCAAGTACGTTTTAGGGATTAAAATTTCAGTCAAAGTTTTTAAAAAATTTGACTCCTGCGGTCCATACATACTTTTCTCTATGGGAGCCTATTATATAGAAAGGCATTGCAGCACATATGCACACTTTTTAATATATACATATGCGCATAAAGTTATGAACAGTACATAGGGCCCGAGCAAACCTAGGCTGAACTGCTAGTATATCAATAAGAGTGAAAATGTATGTGTGTGTCTCTGTCTGTTTGTATGAGTTTCTCTACCAAATAACTATGAATGTTCGGTCTACAAACTCGAAATTTGACATACAGTGTATTGTGATTGGGGAAAATATTTTTGATCGGGTTTCGGCCAGAGAGTTTTCTGTTAAGGAGCAAAGTTCAACGAATTGTCCTTTGAAAACTCTATCAAGTTCCTCCGCCAATTTTAGGTCTAAACACTTGACTTTCTATATATAGGTTATTTGGACATGGATCTAACTTTATAATTTGATTTGAGTCCAAGACAGTAAATGGTAAGGGGTCATAATTTGGGTCATTTTTTTTTAAATATTAACCTCTACGGTCTCTATGAAATTACTCAGCCAATTTTTTGTTTAAACTTTTTAAATTTTACATGAAATGTAATCAGACATAAGGCAAGATTTTCATCGGTTATTAATTATTAATGATTCAATGTTCAAAAATGATACTTTTGCGATCTCTAGCAAACTATTAAGCCAATTTTAGGTCTAAACATTTTAAATTTTATATGAAGGATATTCAGGCATGCAGCAAACTTTTTCATAAGTTTTGGGGCGAAAATTTCGCTTCCAGGATGTTAGCGTTGCAGCCTACCTTTGCAGCTGTAAGAAATTCCTTCGACAATTTTGGGTCTAAACACTTAAAATTTTAGATGTAGGTAAATTGTACATGGGTCAAAAAATTTGATTTGATTGGATCCCAAAACAATAGATGTTAAGGGGTTTGAATTGTTTCAAAGTTAAAGAAAAATGGTCTCTGCTTCCTTTACTAACTTTTCTATATGGTAGTTAACAGGGCCTATTATATAGAAAAGAATTACGGTACATATTTACACTTTTTTATATATACATATGTACATAAAGTTATGAATAGTATATAGGGCCCGAGCAAAGCCAGATTGACCTGCTAGTATATATATATATATATATATATATATATATATATATATATATATATATATATATATATATAGTAGTTGGTTGAATTCGACGGAAATTATCTTTTTATTTCCTGTTTTATCTGATTGTTAATTAATTCTCGCGCAAGTTACCCGATGTAAGATATCTTTCTATGTCTATCATTTTATTCCGTATTTCATATGATTGAGCGTTGCCTAATATTCCTATTCCACAAATAATGCTAATCCTTTACTTTAAGAGGAGATCATCCTTATCACCTTGTAATAAAATATTTCAGCTATTAGGAAGGCGCGTATAAAGACAGTGCAAAAAGTGTTGTCCAAGTAGTATCTTATGTGCCGCGTGTTTTCGAGCAGAAAATATGATACAAAGAATTGAGGGCACATGACTTGCGACTGTTATGTCAATGAATATTGTTATTACATACATTGTACCGTAAAGCGATATACGCCAATGAGCCATGTCATATGTAACATTAAATCAATAGTGGATTCTAGAAAGATGACTCTGGATATATACTATTTACTATGCGAATCTTTTATATGATTGTTATTTACTTTTTTTTCTAAAATGCAAAACGAAATGTCGAGTATTGGTGTTCTTTACGTTTCACACTGTATCGTGCGAAGATGTTTTGGAAGCAAATTTTAAGATAACCTACATGTTTCTATGTCTAAAGCAGGGGGGTGAAAAATGTCTAATTTTTCATAGGCAAACAACTGCACGTTATATTAGGATTGTTAAGATGTTCTTTTAGTTAAGTGTGAAGTTTAATTCTGAGAAGTGTTTGTCGTATACTAACAGAAAACTCATAAAAAATTTACAAATCTGTTTGCATCGTAAAACCTTATTACCTTATTGGAAAAGCTAGGTAGGATACATTTCTGTTCCTAACCGATGATTTGCATAATGTATTTTGCTAAAAGCGTGGGTAGAAAATTTATAAGAAGTTAACAATTATAATCCAGGCAACTATTTCAAGATATTGTATGACTTAAAAATGTACCCTTGACACAAACTTATCGGATAATATATTTTAGTATACATACAAACTGATAGAAGTGGAAATATTGCTGATATTAGATTATCGTATGAATGAATTCAATAATATATTATGCATACAAAGATAGAATTAAAATATCGAAATACATGTTAACTACTAACTATGAGACGATCGCAATAAAACAACCATCAAAACGTAATATATTTAGCGGCAACTAAGCAAAAGACATCATGATGAAATGAGTTGTCATCCGGGTAAAATTCTAGCATAAAAGATAAAGGCATTATAACAGTCATCAAAAATAAATTTTCCAAAATCACTGCTTTAATAGCATTTACTAAAAAACAATAACAGAAAGTCAGGGACTAGCAGAGTTAGCAAAAATTTATATTGATGACTACGTTTTGGTTATAAAATATTGTATATAAACAGTCGTACTAAACTGTCTCAATAATAAAGGAACAATGTCATAAACCTGCTTCCTTACTATAAGTAATGCAGAATAAATCGGCACTAAAAGCAGAAAAAAACTACTAAAATACAAGATCATAATATAAGCATAAAAATCGAGACCTAAGACTCATTTTTTTACGAGGTCGTCACCACTTATCAAAGCCCGGAAGCCACTCAGGGATAAGGGTTATTGTAAGTACCGTACGTTAGTGTGGAGATTTTATAAAGTGTCTACTTAAGTCATCAGGAATTTGTTTACGTTGGACTTGAAGACATCCAGGTTGTACCTAGATGGGAAGCAGGCAGACGGAACAGAGTTCCGCAGGCGTGCAGTTCTAGAAAGAAGCTTTGTACATGGAATCTACGTTTTGATTTAGGCATAGATAAAGAGTGGGGAAAGTTGTTGACAGTGGATTCAGCTAGACAAGTGTTTTTCGTAAAAGATTGGCGAGAGATTGGAGTTCCTACGAGCACCTGGAAATAACGATAAAAAGATAGGCTTGCAACGTCTCTTCTGTGGGAGAGAGGTTGCAGGGAAGAGAAAAGGGCATGCCCCACTAAGCCACGAAGTCTATTTTGTACTCTGTCAAGGCAGGATAAGCTGTTTTTAGCAGCTAGTGCCCAGATATGTCAGCAGTATTCCATCCTTGGTCGTACTTGGCTTTTATATGGATAGAAAATTGCATCAGTAGTGAGATATCTCCTGGAGCGGTAGAAAGATCCCGCCATCTTTCCAGCGACCTTGGCAACAGACTTGATATACGTGTTCCATTTCAGATCAGGAGCGAAGGTCAAGCCCAGAAGCTTGTCAAAACATGGGGCTTCTCCTAGATTAGAACCATCCATTTTAATTGATATCAGATGGGGATCAGAGCGTTGATGATGTAAAGATAGGAGCTTGGTTTTAGATGCATTAAAAGTGGCCAGCCACACCTTCCACCGTTGTATCACGAGCTCAAGATCAGAGGAGAGAGAATCACAGAGAACTTTGTCATTTACAGCCTTTGATGTGTTGCCGTAGATTGTCGTGTCGTCAGCATAGATGCCAATGAATGATTTAAGTATGTGTTTAGGGAGATCATTGATGTAGATCCGGAAGAGAGTTGGTCCCAGGATTGATCAGTCATGGACTCCATCATTAATACTGCAGGCCTCTCATTTTGTCCATCACCCACTAGTCTTATGAACCTATAAGAGAGAAATGATTTAATGATAGAGAGAACATTACCAGTTATACCGTAGCTGGAAATCTTGTGAAGTAGGACTTTATGCCATACCTTGTCGAAGGCCTGTATATGTCAAGAGCAATTGCCCTAGAAAGGAAACCTTTTCAATGGATTCACTAATCCTATGAGATATAACTGTTAGAAAATTTGCGGTAGATCTTGCAGAACAGAAACCGTATTGTGTGTCACTAGGAAGGTTATTTCTCCTGAGGTGGTTGACTATTTCTCTGTTTGATATGGCTTCCATCAACTTACTCATGACACACAGGAGACTTATTAGTCTGTACTGAGGGTAAGATGACTTATCACCTGAGTTATTATATACAGGACATACTGATGAGGTTTTCTAGGGTGTTGGCAAGCAATTCTCTTTAAGGCAATACTTAAACAATTAAATTATGAGCAACCTAATTAACTCGCGAAGTTCTACCTAAATCTAAAGCCAGTACTAATAAACACAAGCGATCATAACACAAGTCTAATCTAAAACATAAAGTAGTAACTGAAATATCTAATCGATTTTGTAAGAAAAAAAATAACAGTCTGGTTCTTAATCATTACCTATCATACAAAAATGATATAAATTTACATACATAACCGAAAATATATGGCGATATAATAAAAAATATATTGCGATGTAATAAAAAACACTGTATTTTTCAAAAGTGGTCAATATGTACGTAGAGTTTACAAATAAATATAATCATATTAACATTGTAATCGGTCAATGCGAGTCGAATAACGTCTCCATATTTCAATGAATTTTCAAGACTTTAGGGCATCAGGTAGAGTTCTGAGTAGATATGGAAATGAGTAAACCTTGATCGATTCGTGTATAACCCTTTACAGTGTTCATATAATTTGGATTTTTTTTATCTTTATCAATATAAACATAAAACATCTTCGTTAGACGTATTTAATTAATTTTCTGTTTTCTGTGATTAAAACACAATTTGACTTGACGAAAACTAATTATTCAATTAATTAATGTGATTGTTTTCTTTTTACTATTTTTTTTTTACTCATGCTATTCTTTAATATTTATTCAAGAAATTTAAAATTGGGTTGCAAGTGGCGAGTTATCATTGTTCCCAATCGATTTGTTCTTATTTTACTTTATGTTATACGCTTAGCAGTATGACAACGTCGTATTGTACTGAAGTGATTTCAATCGCATGCCTGATCATATATACCGAGATCATGTGAGCGTAATAGAATAATGAGCATACAATTTTTTAATTTTATTTAATCGACACGATGACAAATGAGGGACGACTTTCTCACCATTAAACATTAGTATATATACATATTTTTTACATAGGCATCACCACTTATCAAGGCCAAGAGGCCACTCTAGGATAAGGGTTAAATAGTGTACAGTAGAAATTGTGCAATACAGTAATCGTTTGTAATGGTAATTCGGTAAATTTGTTAACAAGTTTAACAACTTATCAAGAACTTTTTTACGTTAGACCTTAAGACAATCGTATTGTAGTCAGCTGGAAAGCAGGAAAACGGAAGACAATTCCACAGGCGTTCAGTTCTCAGAAAGAAGCTTTGTTCATAGAATCTACGTTTAGGTGTAGGCACAGATAACGAGTGGGGTGAATTAATGATTGTGTTTTCAGCTAAACGAGTGATTCTTGTGAAAGTTTGGCGAGGTGGGGGCCGTAGACTGAAGCTCAATCGAACACTTTCCACGAAAATAACGATATAGCAGAGACAAACTCGCAACATCTCTTCTGTGAGACAGATGTTGCAGGGAAGAGAAAGGATATCACCTTCGAGGCTACGGAGTCTGTTTTGAACTCTATCAAGGCAGGACAAGTCTTTTCTAGCAGCTCCTGCCCAGATGTGGCAACAGTATTCCATCCTTGGACGTACCTAGCTCTAATATAAATAGAGATTTGCATCAGCAGTAAGATATTTACTGGGTCGATAGAAGAATCCCGCCATTTTTCTAGCGGCATTGGCAACAGATTTGATGTACCTGTTCCATTTAAGATCATATATATATATATATATATATATATATATATATATATATATATATATGGGGGTGTTGAAATATGTTTCTTCAATTATATTTAACCTTTCATTTATACTAATCATTTAACTTATGAAGCTCGGTGTAATAAAACAGCACAAACAAAATAAATTACAAACTTTTATTTCAATTTTCTTTATGAAAGTTGGCATGCACAATTCTTGAATCTTACATTACAACTTCTTTAAAGGAATACATTATAAGATGGTCAACGTGTTGAAATACTGAATATAGACATTTTAACATTAACTTGTAATATATATATATATATATATATATATATATATATATATATATATATATATATACAAAGTACGACTCAAAAGTAATGCATATGCTATTTTTATTCCGCACGAACGAATATGTATTGATTGCAAATTGCATTGTTATAATGACCGAAATTATGCATTTATAGCCGAAAACTTTTATCTCCTTTTTGCAGATACTGAGATGTGAAACTCTAAGAAAGGCCCTGGCATCGACGTGCATCGGAAACAGATATGCGTCATTTAATTCTTTTATGCAAAATAAAATTGAACGATCAACATTTTTTGACGCCTGTCGAACATTTAGGAAGCGAATGCATTTGATGTTATCAAAGTTGAGTAAGTGGATTGCAATGTGCCTACAGAGATGTAAATGACGAAGTGTGGTCAGAGGTCCATGTAAGTTTTGCATTCACAAATATTACATGAAATATGGCGATTTGCCTCAAATTAAACATACACACACATCTATATATTGTATATATATATAATTATATTTATATAAATGTAAATAATTATGTATATAAATATATATAAATACATGCATAAATATATATACATATTAATGTATATGTACAATTAAATATATATATAATGTATCTATATATATATATTTCTATATATAATTGTGTATATTCATATAAATATAATTATATATATATTAAATATATATATATATATAACAGTAAACAAATATATATATATATATATATATATATATATATATATATATTGCTTTGGCTTTTTAAATAAAAACTGGCAGTATTGTAGGTTAGAAGCACTTCGTCAAAAGTAGAAATAAATTATAGAGTAAAAAATAGCGGCTATATTTTTAGGATTCTGCATCCGTCTCTGATAGTATTTCAGATCTTTCATTTAAAAAACGGGACGCATTACGTTTGGAACGGTCCATATGTACCCCCCCCCCACACACACATATATATATATATATATATATATATTCATTAAATTATGTCTCTCCGATAGGGTCATAAGAGTAGTGGTAGATGGACAAAAATCGGAAGCCTGCAATATAAATGCTGGAGTCAATCCTGGGCCCAACTCTCTTCCTGATCTACATCAATGACCTCCATAAACACATGCTTAAATCATTCGTTGACATCTATGCTGACGACACGACAATCTACGGCGACACATCAAAGGCTGTAAATGACAAATTTCTCTCTGATTCTCTCTCCTCTGATCTCGAGCGCCTGGTTCAGTGGGGGAAGATGTGGGTGGTTACCTTTAATGCATCCAAAACCAAACTCCTATCCTTACATCATCAATGCTCTGATCCCCATCTGGCATCAATTGTGATGGATCGCTCTCGTTTGGGTTAGGCCCCGTATTTTGACAAGCTTCTGGGTTTGATCTTTACTCCTGATCTGAAATGGAACACGTACATCAAGTCTGTTGCCAAGGTCGCTGGAAAGATGGTGAGATCCTTCTACCGCTCTAGAAGATATCTCACTACTGATGTAATTCTCTATCTATATAAAGCCAAGTACGTCCAAGGATGAAATACTGCTGCCATATCTGGGTAGGAGCTGCTAATAACAGCCTATCCTGCCTTGACAGAGTACAAAATAGACTTCGTGGCTTAGTGAGGGGTGCCCTTTTCTCTACTCTGCAACCTATATCCCACAGAAGAGACGTTTCGAGCCTATCCTTGATTTATCGTTATTTTCATGGCAGGTGCTCGTCTGAGCTTCAATCTCTTGTCCCCCCTCGCTAATCTTTCACGAAAAACACCCGTCTGGCTGAATCCGCTGTGAAAAATTTCCCCCACTCTGTATCTGTGCCTTAATCAAAACGTGGATTCAATGAACAAAGCTTCTTTCTTAGAACTGCACTCCTGTGGAACTCTTTTTCGTCTGCCTGCTTCCTACCGGACTAGAACTTGGATGTCTTCAAGTCCAACATTCACAAATTCCTAATGAACCGCCCCCTTAGGTAGACACTTCGTCAAATCTCCACACTAACTTAATGTACTTGCAATAACCCTTATCCCTGAGTAGCTTCCGGGCCTTGATAAGTGGTGATCACTGTGTAATATATATATATATATATATATATATATATTCTGTGCGTTCCTAATTGATCTACCATATGAGATACGCTGATGCACTTTAAATTATGAAAAAGTGAACATAACGCAAATAAATGAGATTGAAATTCGCAATGTAATTAATTACGTTTCGAAAAATAATAAATTTTATATATAGGTGTTTTAAACCAGCTTATAATATTTAATTTACATTTTTTAGTGTTTCCATTAATAAGGTCAAAAACCTTCTTGAGGATAATGTGGAATGAGTTCACCCTTGTCCTGGAGGCAATATCTTTTTTATTCTTAGTTGTTGAACTTGAGTATATGATAATTAATGTAAAGGACAAATCAATGAGAACTAAGTTATACTAAACTTGCAAATGACTAAACTGTAGTCATCTGGGAAGAAGGCAAATAGAACAGAGTTTCAGAAGCGGACAATTCTAGAAAAGGGGCATTATCTCTTAAATTTGTGTTTACATTAAAGTATATATAACGAGTTTGAAAAAATGTTGCTAATAATTGTAGCGTAATAAGCTCTTATAGTGGGAGTTGAGCAGATTCTGCCCATGGATATGAATTCAGACAACCATCTTCTATAAAATAACGATAGAACAGAACCAGGCTAACTAAGTCTCTTCTGTGAGAAAGAAGTTTTAGGGACGAGAAAAGGGCGTCCCATACTAGCTTTTGAAACCGCTTTTTCCTTGTATTAAAGCAGAATAGCGTTTTGCAAGTGTGACGTATCTTAACTGATACAAAAGAGATGTTGAAAGATTTCAGTGGAGACGGAATGGAAGATGTACATAGCTTAGGACAAGTTGTGCGAAAAAGATCTAAAAGACGTGCATACTGTCCATCGGAGTTGGGCACACGGATGAGTTTGTAAACAATCTGAAAGAGGTCAAAATTACAAAGAAACAATCGGGACAGGTCATACCCTCATAATTTTTCTTGTGTTAGTGGGTAAACTATTCAACATTGTGAACATTGAAATCTCCACTAACGTGAATATTTGCCGAAGAATGAGCAGAGAGAATGTGGCCAATTTTCTGAGATATGCTCTTTAAATAGTAACTCCGCTGTTCTGGAGGCGATGGAAAATATAAATGGAGTATTGTGAACAAGCGCAACTTCAAAGCACATAAAGGGTAATTCAGAGTCTTCTCCAGAGAGGTTCCTACCACATAGATAGCAATATTTAGTATAGACACATATTTCGATGCCCGTGGCGATATTAAGTTCAGATTTGGATGTTAAGTTAATCTTTATTATAAACGCATTTAGGGAAATAGTCGGTCCAGTGCCGGTGTTCTGTAGGAAATATAGGCCTGGTTTAGTTTCCTTTAATAAGATTCCATCACTCTGGGACGTGGAAACCTAAACTCATGACGTTGGAGAAGAGGCATGGTAGTAGGGGTCTACATTGGAAATTTAAAATCTAGGTTTTATTCTGTAGTTTTTCTGGAAACTTTCCCTGATAGAGTTTGGTGGAATAAGTCTACAGACTTGCTTACAGCAGGACAGAGATGGAAAGTAAGAAAAAACAGAAACGAAGAAATATATATTTATTGTACCACATAAACAATTAAATCCGTAACTACTAATATGGCATCAAAAAGCCCCACCAGAAGCTACTGCATGGTCCAGAATCCATTCAACATCTGGCAATGCAGATGTATATATATTATATTATTTTAGATATTATATTAGACCTATTTTATAGGGATAAATTAAATAATGTTGACCTGTTAACCATAAAAAAAATTAATTGAACAACGATATATATTGATAACCGATGAAAGAACAAATCTATATAAGTGAATGGATTAATTGAAACAAATTATTGCAATATATATATATATATATATATATATATATATATATACATACATACATATATATTCATGAACGATTGATAAAAGATATTGTACTTGCTTTATCTGACGTAATAGTTATAAGACATATGTGTCTGTGATAAGCGGTTAAAAAAATTATAACACAAATACAATTGCAGTTGGACGTAACATCGACCAAAACGTTGTGAAAATAACACTCAAGATGAAAACAGTAGATCCAATTAATAGACATCATAGTTAATAAATAATGAATGGGACATTAAAATTTGAAAATTATGCGTGGTATATAAAGAAAAAAAGCAAAATTAGAAGACGATGATGCGGAAAACCACGATAAAGAAAACATTGCAAGGGAAATACAATTGAGAGAAATGAAGCAATATGCCATAAACAAAGAAAGATGTGCCAAATAAACCCAGATACAAATGTAACTAGGAAGACAAATAATGCCAATAGAATAAATAGATATTTACGAGATGAATAATAAAGTATGGGAGGAATAATGAATCAGTATGAGAGAATATATGTAAGAGAACGATAGAATTTCTTGGTTATAAAAAAATAGAAAAAACGAGTACAACATTATTAAGGTAAAGAGATAAAATAGAAAGGTAGTTGTAGCCATGATAATGTAGTGAGTAGTATAAATTGTATACAGAAGAATAGTTGTACGTTGGAAAAATAATATACGATGCAAAGAATAAGAAATAATTTTAAAAGTAATAAAAGAGCAACAATGGCGTCTCAAAGCAAGAGAAGACAAGTAAAAATAAATTGTGATAGAATTGCAGAACTGTTCATTGGTGACAAAACACATTAAAAATAATGAGAAACAATATACAGAAACGAAGCATACGAAAGATAAAAATACACAACAAAACGATGGACATTAAGAAATAATAATAATAATAATAATAATAATAATAATAATAATAATAATAATAATAATAATAATAATAACAGGAAGAAGAAGAAGATTAGTTCAGCTCTTTATAACTTAGAAAACTAAGCTTGTTCTGCTAAAAAATCATATTGAAAACAATAACAGCTATAATAATACACGTGTGCTCCGGGCACACAAAAGGGAAGTAACATTCATGTTGCAAATAATACGGAGCGAATATTGAAAAAAAAAAAAATCTAGTTCAGTTGATTGCAAATGGCGGGAAATCTATGCAACAATGTTGATAATGATGAATGTAGCGTTTTTGGCAAGGCTCGTTTTATGAACTTGGCAAGAAAAAGGAACACGCAAATGAGGAGAAGCTAGTTGGAGAAGTGCCCATTTATGATAGCAGTCATACACAAATACACTGAAATCACACGTACACATAGAAATAGACACACAAAAGAAGATTATATACACATGTCTATGTACATCTATTAGTCCGATCAATATTATATATATATATATATATATATATATATATATATATATATATATATATATATATAGCACGCATCCCCAGCGTTGCTGAGTTGCATATGGACACACTCTCTGCTTATAATATGGATTAGTTTTATATTCTTATATGGCACTTCAATCTCAGCAACGCAGAGACTTTCTTGATAATTTTGCATTATAATTTGTTTACAAATGTTTCAATGCCACTCATAGGAGTTTTTTGGCATATGGATTTATCATTCGGTAGTTGAAAGTTTACCGGCCAAATGTGTAATACAACGATATCTTGACCTAAATTTGTGTGTGGGAGTAATGTTGATATTTCATTTGACGGTTTAAAAGTGTCTGTTCAACAGATTGCATACACTTTTGTCAAGTTTATATAGCAAAAACATATTTCTATTTACGTTAGATGTATGTTTTAGCTTAGCTTGGCACAGTTTGCCTAAGTCTTATTATGCAATCCAGGTAATTGATGTTTGCTCCGCTTTATATTGCATATACAATGTAAATTATACTAGAGTTTTGTTATTGGTTTTAATAAACAGCGAAATAAAAAAAATTGTAATAGTAGAATATTTTATAAAATATTTTACATTACCAGGTAAATGCTGAGAGCTACATATTTTATAAAAAATCATACTTTTGTATCAACTTTATCTAACAAGTATTTTTGTTCAATAGAAGACTCCTGGTAGAAGAAGCGGGAACACTGACTGAATACTTATATGACAACTATGCCATCGTTGGAAATTTGTGAAGATTTGACTGGCTTTAAGACATGAAACAAGCTCAAGGAGAAAAATCAATGCTTATAAAGGGCGATGTTGCCGAAAGCTATCTTTAAGTTTTGCCGCGTTGAGAGGGGCTATTATGGTGATTTGGTTGGCATAAATATCTATTGCTCCAAACAACTTGATTATCAACGGTTTGCTGTATCCAGGCTGGGATTAGGAATAACGGTACTGCCATTTACAACATTGGCATGTTTATGCTTGTAGTTTAGATGTTTAGTGTTATGTTGTTGCATTGAGGTTCGGCAGATAGTTAACATGGCTTGAAAGGAACATCGGCTTTTACTGCAAAACATGGAAAGGAAATAAGAGATAAATCGATAAAAACAATTCTGTATAGCCATAGAAAAATGTCGTCGAGGAGATCGATTTTGGAACCACGGTTACTTCTACCCAGCGAAAGATTTAAACTAACCTAAAAAGTAAAAGTGCAAAATATTTTTCTCCAAAACTTTACCGTTTTATTAGCAAATGAATTTACACATCGAAATAATCGTATATTTTTATTTTACCCCGTGTTAAGTGATAGAAGTAATAGGTCAAATTATGACCAGGGTTGCAAAAAATTTGAAGCCAATAAGTTAAATAATATATACATATATTTTTTACTTTCGAGGCATTTTGACTAAGATAGCTAATAATGAATTAAAAAAAGGCTTACACTGAATAATATTTAAGTTAATTTACAATAAACTTCACACAAATCCGGTCCTTTATTTTAACTGGTACAATTTTCAATCTTCATCGGAAAAAAGCAAAACATTCGCTAATTCACACACGTGTTTACTAGTTTGCTTTTCATTTTTATACATAAGTATCAAGAAACAAAAATATTTTTATAATTCTTATAAAACAATTTTACTATTATTTTTATAATTATCTGTTTATTTTAAAGATATTTTATAATTTTAAAGATATTTCATATTGTAAAGATATTTTATAATTGCAAAGATATTTTTTCATTTGGAAGTTGTTTATTTTGCCTGCTTCCCGCCTTTAACATCTTGCCGTTAGCAGTTTGATTTGTAATTCAGTAAGTGAATATTTATTATTTTATATTTTATCATATTTGAATTTTTTCTCTCTCATTTTTTACTTATTTATATAATTCGACAATTTCCGATATTATATAGGTTTTTCGGATATGTTTTTCTAAAATGGTTGGGAAACAAACCACATTTTCTACTCGCAGTGGAGATCCTAATAGATTTGCTGGTCCACCTTCTATGCTTTATTAAACAGAACCCCACACATATGGGCAAGTCATACAGCACAGTCATTTCCTGGAAAATATACATCCAATCTCAAGTAACTTTGCGCTTTCAAAATTAATAGCCGGCGATATAATTGATATTTTGAAAGCAGTTAATCCACGCTTACCGCTGTTAACTGAATTGTATATTGTGAATAAATTGCAAAATATCTGCTTTAAAAATGTAAAACAGTTAAATAGAAATTCTTTCTCATTATTTGCAAAGTGCATTATTATTAAACTCGACACACTGTTTGGCATTTTTCTTGCCGTTGTCAACTGCCAATTTTATCTTGTGAGGACAAAAATGTGAAATGTAAAAAGGAAAATTGTCAAACCAAACACATAATCGGTAATTGCCCCCTCAAACAGAAGGTAAGTTTATTATTCTATTTTTCATTCTTAAGATAATGCCATACCCATTTTAAAGTAAATGAATTTCTATACTTATATTTTTAGTAAACAAATTAAAAATCTCATACTTTTTTGTTTTATGAGAACTTGAATGACAATTCTGAGTCATATCTCGCATCCAATATGTGTCAACTTATATTTTTCAGGTTTCATTGGAAGGAAGAGAATATCTAAAAGACCAAAGAAACAAAATAAAACCAAAGGACACTGTTCAACTTGGTCCTATAGATAAAACTTCCATAAAAAAATATAAAAGGAGTGCAGTGTTAGGAAAAATAGGGAACCAAGTTGGTTCATCTTGTGTTGCCTCAACATCTTATGACCAGAATGTTTCCCCTTCCCAATCAGAGAATAGCGATGGACAAGATGAAAATTTTGAGCCAGACATTCATTGTAAGAGTAATTACAGCCAATTAAAAACTCCTCGGTATGCTATTGAACTAATCCGGGGTGATGTTTCTTCAAAGTTAGGAGCAAATGCCTTCCTTTTGGATTTACATGCTATGGATCTTCTCAACACAAGTATAAACATTAACAACATTATACTGGATAAATCAAAAATAGACATACAAAAAGAAAAAAAAAACTAAAGAGCATACCTTTTAAAAGCACAATGAAAAAGATGAACATCTGGTTTGTATTGGTGTGGATAGTAGGCATGACAAAGACACTTTGTTTTATCAGGAGGTAGTGGAAGCGAAAAGAGAAACACAAGTAAGAAAAGTTAAGGGACCAGAACGCCATTTGACATTAACAGCGGAAATAGGCTGCGATAAAAATGGAGGATATCTCACCCATTGATTTACCTCTAATACTAATGCAACTGGTGTTGTTCTAGCAGAAGAAGTTGCAAGTGTTTTAAAAGAATATAAGAGTGAGACTACATTGAAGGCTATGCTTTTAGACAAGACCAATACAAACGCTGGCTGTGAATCTGGGCTTGTCACATCTCTAGAAAAAATATTAAACAGGGAGCTACACACTGTTGGTTGCTCCCTACGTCAAAATGAGCTTCCTTTCAGGGCGTTATTTGATTTTTTTAAATTATATTTTCACCCCAAACAAGGCGCATTGCCACTTTGGTGTAGGGGGCTACTATCAGGGGAAACATCTTCTGGAGTACTATGTTGGGATTAGGGCAGCGAGATGTTGGTTCACGTTGCACTTGAACCTATGCATGTCAGTACAGTTGGGGAAGTAGTAACCTGGAATGGAATTCCAAAGTCTAGCAGTGCTGGGGAAGAAACTACTGGAGTAGAAAGATCTTTTACATCTAGGGATCTCTACAGTGTGGAGGTGGGATTTTGCAGCTTGTCGGGTCTGTCGAGGGTGTTCACGTCGTGGGGGCACAAGTGCTTGCAGTTCTTCAAAGCATTCACCATTATAATACTTGTAGAACAGGCAGAGGGATGCAACGTTTTGACGATGGGACAGAGGCTGAAGCTTAGATGCCAGTTTAGGGCCTATCAGATTTGCGACTCTCTTTTGAACCCTGTCAAGGAGCGAGAGACTAGTAGCCGATGCACCAGCCACAATTGGGCAGCAATACTCCATACATGGGTGAATAGTGGGTTTATAGAGGTGCAGGATACTTTCGGGTGTTAGAAGTTTTCTAGCACGGTAGAGAGAGCCAACTTTCCTCGCAGCTGCCCTGGCAATGCCCTCGATGTAATTGTTCCAACTCATGTTTCCTGTGAACGTTAGGCCAAGGAGCTTGAGAGACGTACTCTCAGATAAAGAGTCGTTGGCCATTGCTATAGGTGGTAGAGAAGGTTTCTTGTAATTATTTAATGAAACCAGTTTTGTCTTGGCGGCATTGAACGTGACCATCCATTTTTGTCCCCATTCCACTAGAGATTGGAGGTCATCCTCTAGTGTTTCTGCCATTACTTTAGATATATGTTCATTTGTTTTCCTGTCGTGCCTGCTATAGAGTGTGGTGTCATCAGCATATATACCCATCTCAGAGGCAATTTTGATGGGGAGGTCATTTACGAATATCAGGAACAGCAGAGGTCCAAGGATAGATCCCTGGGGCACTCCCGCATTTATATCATATTGTTTAGATGTACGACCGTCGAGGACAACCTGGATTTTTCTCTTATCTAAGAAGGATTAAATTATGTTAAGTATTCTACCAGTGATACTGTAAGATCTAATCTTCCTGAAGAGACCCTCGTGCCATACCCTGTCAAAAGCCTTAGATATATCTAGAGCTACCGCTCTGCCCTCTCCCGCTTTGCCCAGTGAATGGTATATGCGTTCAGAGATAACAGTGAGGATGTCTGCCGTGGAACGGGCTTGTCTAAATCCATATTGTTGGTCGGTCAGAAGTTTAGCATCTGTAAGGTACTGGACTAGAGCATGGTTAATTAAGGTCTCAAATATTTTGGCAAAAAGTGGGAGGAGGCTAATAGGGCGATAATTTAATGGGTCAGTTCTTTCGCCAGAATTCTTCAATACTGGTACCACAGAAGCAGTTTTCAAACAGCCCGGAAAGCAAGATTCATTAAGACATTGTTGTAGAGTTTGGAGAGAACTGGAGCTACTTCGGCTGAGCACTTTTTTAATAGCACAACTTGGATGAGGTCGGGTCCACATGCTTTTGAAGGATCGATGGCAATACACAAAGCCCAACATCATTTACTGGGCCAATTGGAAGGTTGTGTGGTAATAATTACAATTATCTGCGTCAGGTTGAATTTCCACCAATAAGTAGTCCTTTGGATATCAATTATTCTGTACGGGTAGGCATTGAGGATCTGAGTGGCGACCAAAGACTACTTTTGGAATATGCAGTAGAAATTTTACGGGGAAAGGTTGACGCAAAATATGCTGCATAAAGGATTGGGCCTTTAAATCAAGACAGATGGCTAACTCTAGCAATTCGACTACTCTGTTTATGGACCCGACAGATTTATCCTCAAACACTGTTTGATAAAATGCACACATTGGTTAAATTTATTGTTGAAGTGTATGTAGTTAGGTGGTTTGAAATTAAAAGAGCAAATAAATTTCATAACCAGCAACTATACATTTCCAATATGATTCAGAGAATTAAGTAGCAGCCACAAGAAATCAAAACAGCTGTATTAAAAATATTCAATACAAATATTTTGCTCGATTGCCAGAAAATATTATGTATGCAATGGTCAAACCAGATGAAATAGAAGTGAGCGAGAAGCTATAAAAAAAATTAACCATTGGGTAAGTAAACATTTTTTCATATAAAATAATGTAATTGTTTACATTGATTTATATGTTCATTTTTAAATGTTGTTGAAATTTCATTATAAGAAAAAAATCAAACAATTAGAATCCATTTTTAAAGTTAATTGTTTTTTTTTCTTTCAAGAGTGCAAAATCATCTCACAAAAGGTTGAAAAAATTTCAACAATAAATTTCAAAGCTTCACATTGGTTTCATGTAATAAACCTATCTTAAAGTGGAGTCTGTGAGACTACTTTTACATAATTTTCAGATGAGGAACTTCAGGATTCATCGTTGAGTGGGAGGGAATTAGATTTCCCTGATTTACCTGCACATTCGCAAAGTGTCGAAAAGGCAGTTAAGTTTACCACAAAGGTTTCTCCGGATTTGAAAGAAGCCACAAGCATATAATTGCAAAAGTTTTATGTTGAGAAATGAGGCCTTTTTTAATTCAAAATGACCCGGATGTGGAACACTATAAAATGATGCAACAATAATCGTTGCTAACATTTGTGTGTGGTTTGACATTTTTTTTTATGAATTTGTTTTAAAATTAGTGTATAAATTTGAACCTAGGATTATCTATGATGAATCAAGTTTTAGAGCAGTTTTAATTAACATTGTAGTTTTTAAAAATTGGTTCACTTATAAATTCCAATCACATTTCATTCTATTCCTTCATGAATAATTATGACCTTCTACATTTTTAATTTCATTTTTTATGGAAATCGTTCCAGACAAAGCATTAATCCACTTTATGTAAGGATCTAAAAAATAATATTTTAAGGTCTAAATCTTGCTTAAAATATGCATAAGATGAAAACGATTCTGACCCAGAATTACTTTTTATGACTTGCATCCTCAGTTTATGTTGTCAACTTAAGATTATATGCAGCGGGGAGGGGGAGATTACCTTTTTAATATTAATTTTAATATATTACTTTCCTTTTTGCTAAAATGATTAATTTTATGAATTTGTTTGGACTGAAATTGTAAACTTTTATAAAATTGTCTAAAATACAACGATTTTTTCAACGCGTCTAATAAGACGATTTTTAAAGTTAAAAGCTCATCCAACCATGAAAGATGGCAAGCTATTTTTTTATATTAGTGCTCATCATACCAACACACAACTTTCTTTGCGTAGAAGTTCCTGATTTTCGAGAAAAAATTAAAAATTGACCTACCCTACTAGACATATACACAATCACAGACACACACAACCACATACACATTCATGTATAAGGGGAAAACAAATAGATGGTTACTTTCAATACAGAATTAAGGTTTTCTACCTGCAATATGAAGAACAGACATTAAATTAAGATCAGTTTTATTACATACAAAATTACACACAGTCACCAAATGTATTAATATTTAATATAAGATATAATCAATTCATAATTTACTGTTTATTTTATTCTAAATCGTTGTAAAGTCCATTTTACTGTATATAGCAGGTTAGTTCTAAATTAATAATGCAACGCATAATTCATATTCAATCAATATTTTCATAGGATATATTCTCCTCTGCCTAGATCTCCTTATGAGCCACATATTTAAAAGTATAAACTTGTAAGAGATTCGACTAGTCTCACGTGTAGAATCAATTATATAAAGTATGAATAATGATTAATATAATGGCATGGATCATGTCCTGTTCTCTTCAAAAAAAGTCCATGATTTTATCAGAATTAACTATTGGCTATGAGATTAAACCATAGAAAAATCGATAAATTATAATTAAATTTTCTATGCTGCTGTTTACTCTACTTACTTAAAACCAATCATCGCTTTCAATTAATTCTTTAATTTATCTGAATTGGTTTATATATGTCCTAATTAGTTCCTCATTTATTTGAATAGAAACTCTTTCCTTGTCTGGATAATTGACGCTCACTCATTATATTGTTTGTTTTTTTTTCAGCTGGTAAGTGTTTCTTTTTGATTTTATTAGCTTACATTTTTTTCTACTCTGAACTGTATACAATAGTAAATCTAATTATAGACTCTACAATTTACGACATTTTTGTGAATAACGAATGTACAAATTAATCGAAAACTCCGACTTTCCAATCAAATAATAATAGAATGCACTATTAAATTTTAGTAGGTCTTCTCCTACTGTATGGCTGAAATATCTATACCATTTATTATATATCATTTCAGTTAACAAGACACAGAACACACTAATTCTAATGATAATCTTATAGCATTATTATTATAAACTTATTATGTTACAACACACACCATTTGAGAATAGAGTGGACAATATATAATTTTGTATATTAATATGTATTGTTATTTTCAATTATAATAGAACATTATTAATTAAAAAGGTACTCAGCTGTAACAACTGAAATGTAATCTACACTTGATTCATCCTTTTAAATGTTGAATATCGTTGCTATCAATCATTGGTTCAGATTAATTGTAATTCTGTAATCTTCTACAGCATTTAATGGCGTGTTTCAAGTATTGGAATTGGCCGATAGGAAAATTAAGAAGTTGAATTAACGTTTACAGTAAATATTATGTAATAATATTGGTAATTAATTTATTACTTTATATTTTCAAGTATTAAAATAAAAATATCATGTTAGGATAAACAACATTTAAGAACAGAGTGAGTGATATATGATATAGTCTATAATAAATATTATAGGCATAATATAATGCAAAATACATATGCGCCATAATCGCGTTGACACACCTGTTCTCGTCCGATCACCGAAGTTAAACAACGTTGAGCCTGGTTAGTATCTGTTGGGTGAGCATTTGGAAATTTTAGGCGCGGTATGTGCCCTCCGCTTATTTCGGCGTTTGTTTCCAGTCGTCCTGTACATACACTTCACTTGCCACTGACATTTAACAATTTAATACTGTTGTTTAGCATTAATACTTTTGTTTTGTATTTTATTATGTATAATTTTATCATGTTTAATTTTATTATGTATAATTTTATTATGTATAATACCGGACTTGTCAAAAGTCCTGTTACCCTTTTTATCTGTGGTTTAAGTTGTGTTAATTTACTTTTTATATGGTAAAGAACACAAAAATCATTTAATACGTGAAATAGAATCTTTAAACAGTAGGTTTACTCAATATGACCTCCATCAGCATTAATGACACCGCTCAGCCGTTGTCTGAAGCCTTGGCAAATTTTAAGGATGTACTCTTTGCTTATTTAGGACCACGTGCGGTTCACAGCAACCTCTAAGTCTTCTACGCTATTGTGACGTCACTTGCACGCGTTCCTCGCAAGATTATGTAGTCATTCGGATTTAAATCCGGTGATTGTGGGGGCCACAACTCTTTCGACCAAAAATTGATGTTTTCCCCCAACATGTCTTGAACGACTTTGGCGGTGTGCGATGGTGCCCCACTTTGTCGGAAACATAACCGGACCTCTTGTTCCAATGAAGCAGTTATGTTTCGAGGACATGTTTAGAGTCACGGCCTATTAGCCGGTATCCAGTAGGAGACCACATTGGATACATTTTCTTCCCATTTAAAGAAATAACTCCAAACATCATAACTAACGCCGGATGTTTTGTCGTGGAGACATTACGTACTTCAGAGTTTTTTGACCGAAGTACACGACTCTGTCATTCTGTTTATTCACGAGAAAATCGACGGTGAAGCTCCTTTCGTCCGAAAAAATATGATTTAGTTTTTATGGATTTTGATGTTGTTACTGCGTTCAATGGCGCTCTTTGTTGCATGTCCTTATCATTGTCCAGTTCTTTTCACAATCTAGTTAATCAGCCGTCCTGACTGGACACTGAGGTTCCCTTCATACGAAATGTGCCATTGTCAGTGTGGATCGTCCCCGAACGCCTTTTTGATCGTCTTGTTCTTCACAACTCGGTTCCTTCCTTTTCGGGGTTTGGGGGTTTCTTCATTGGCTATACGGCAAGCAACGACGTACCATAATCCAACTCACTTTAAGAAGATTTGCAATGCCTGCTATTTTATCAAAAGCACGCAGTAGAGCAAGAATTTAAATTCTTTTCTTCCATGTTGATTGTAAGGTATACTGATTGTACAGTAAATGCTAATATCACATTATTAAAGCACACACTTTAATCTGTCATGCAAAAACAATAAGTACATATGAAAATAATAACGTAAGCCCAAAATGGAAAAGTGTACCAGGACTTTTGACCAGCCCGGTATGAGATTTGTTATGAAAAATGCACTAAATTGTAACATATGCAATGCAAATCTTTACTAGAATTAAACTCAAATCTTGATTAAAAATATTTAATAATATCGTTCCTATCCACACAAACAATTTACAATATTGTGTTTTTATGCTTTTATGCCTGGTTCGGTCAACTCTACATCACACTAAAATTTGGCCGTAATTTCAAGGAAAATTTCAGTTTTTGAAGTAAAATATTTCCAGATTACAAGTCGTTTTTCTATTCGCTTCTATTCCATTAGTCAATTCAATTACGGAAAGCCGAGCATAATTGCTAGCGTTATATATGGATTTATCCTAATAATAACTGTTACGATGTATTAGGGTAAAATATTGACTTGCGTTCTATGTGATATAAGCCGATATTAAAATGGGTTTACTTTGGATAGTAAGAATTTTGACTCCGCTATTGTTTGGCAACACAATGCATACGATATCAGCGTAAAAATATTTATGCACATGATATGAAACCAAATCGTATTATATTCCGTTCCATTATTAATATATAAACGGATATGTATTACAATTACAGTTAACTGTAGAAGTCGTTGTAGCATAAATAAATAATAATAAAAAAGTAGAGTGATCATTAGCATGACAAGTTTTATATATTTATAGTGTCTCAAAAAGCTGTGTCTCATTTGAAATGATCTTGACACAATACTTCATAAATACATGTATATATATATGCATATATATTATATGCATATTATATATAAATGATATGTGTGTATATATATATATATGTACACAGAAAATCACAAACACATGCACACACACAAACACACACATACACACACACACACACACACATATATATATATATATATATATATATATATATATATATATATATATCGCGGGAGGGCGTGAAATGTGTAAGTGTAAGTGGCATTTTAGATGCATAGAGTTTCTGCCTTTTATTCATGTCAAAATGGCTAGCCACTGCAAAAGATCTACCAAATCTTACGAGGATGAAACGAGAAGATCCAGTGAAGCTTACTTACGATATACCAAATTAAATAACCTACACAATGTATGTTATATTGTCTATGGTATTAATATATGAGCGTGACACTTGTGATGTATAGGAAATAGTGTTTTTTGTCACATAACAGACACATTTCTATGAAAATATATTAAAATGAAAAAAAAAAACAATTTGGACGCTTAAAACGTGCACAGTAAAACAATGCGTTCCATCGTCGCGTTGATTATTTGTTTATGTACGCATGCGCAACGGAAAGTCATAAACCGGACGTTGAGTTACAACACCTGTTAGAAGGTGATTTCAGTTTTATAATCATATATATATATATAGATATATATATATATACATATATATAATTATATATATAATTATATATATATACATACAATTATATATATATATATATATTATTGTATATAATTATATATATATTATTGTATATATATATATATTATTGTATATATATATATATATATTATTGTATATATATATATATATTATTGTATATATATATATATATTATTGTATATATATATATTATTGTATATATATATATATATTATTGTATATATATATATATTATTGTATATATATATATTATTGTATATATATATATTATTGTGTATATATATATATATATTATTGTATATATATATATATTATTGTATATATATATATTATTGTGTATATATATATATATATATTATTGTATATATATATATATATATTATTGTATATATATATATATTATAGTATATATATATATATATATATTATTGTATATATATATATATATATATATATATATATATATATATATATATATATATATACTAGCAGACCATTGTCCGGTCGTAAAATACGCTAAATATGATATTTTGATTTATGCAGGTTTATTATTTTTTTATATTATATTTGGCCTCCTACATTGTAATGATTTTGAAAAGTTTAACAAAAAGAAAAGAAAATAATTCGTGTACCCCCACTGAGAATCGAAACCAGAACGTATAGTTTAGGATTTACTTTTTTCTTTGACGTTTATGCCTGAGCTATAAAGATATGTTTGCTATAAGTCAAAAAATATACAAAAATGGACTAATAGCTATTATTTTGCGCATGTATATTCGTAATTCCTGCGTTCGACCTTCACCTGATAAATTTAATTTTTTCTTCCTAATTTGCGCAGTTTTCTACTGAATTTACCCGATTATATCCTGAAAAATGAAGTTTCACATATTTTATATATGAAGCTACATGTCTGTAGATCAAAAGCTTCAGGAGAAATTGTCTTGGCAAAATTCTATAAACAAAAATATATACGTATTATTTAGATTCATCGGCCTACTGTTCGCATCTTGTGATGTTCATAAAATTTTGTATCTTGTCGAACTCGGGAATGTTTCTGCCGAACTCGGGAATTTCGAGAAAACACTCTTATTAACTAACGGGGTAAGGGTGCTCTTGCACCGTTAGCAAGGACTGGATAGATGTCCTTAATAATTCGCAATAGTATTTTTTGGTCGGCTACAATGAACTTCAACCTTCAGGAAAATTTTTACAATTGATTTTTCCAAGTACTCTAACCAATCCTCATCTTTAAAATTTAGAAACGTCAAAAATGTATACGTGTACATAAATATATATGGAATGAGCTTTGTGTTTACTATAACATTGTTACGCAAATATTACGCAAGTATAAATCATGTAAAAAAATCTGCATTAATATAATTACACGTAATTATTTAACTAAAGATGACCATCTCATAAAATAAACGAAAAAAAAAACAAGACAAATATGGAGTTCATTACAGTGAATGTTTAAAGGAATATGCACGTTAGCTAAATCCTTTGCAGGTGAATGACATTCTACGATCCGTATATAAAATAGTTGTAATTTCTTTTTAAATAAATAGAAAAAAAGAATTTTTAATATGAATGTCACTATACAAAAAGCATTATATACAGGGTGTCCATAAAGTCCGTGTGCGCCTTAAAGTATTTATAATTTTATGTGTGATTGCAATAGAAATAACATGAAAAGGGATTTGATTTTGGACCAATTCATTTTAAAATTGCACACGGATTTTATGGACACCCTGTATATACGGGCGTCGATTCCATGATCAATTGGGAAACTGCCGACTGTCAACATGACGGTTCCAGGTCCAATCCTTGGCTTGGGAGAGATGCTAGTATAGCGGCACTGGTGAGTTGTGATACAACGAAACAGGACTGTAAGATGTCGATGACTACAAATATATTATATATATATATATATAATGTTTATTTCCTCTGAAATTTCTCCTTCCATTTTGCTGTACCAAGAATTTACTTTATATATATATATATATATATATATATATATATATATATATATATATATATATATATATATATAACTTCTTAGTAGTAAAAAAAAGTTTTACATGTGCAAGTGGTTTTAAAAGCATCTACTTTTTGTGAAATGATTGGATTATTGGCAGAGAAGCTGAAAAAGCATGAACTCCCAGATAACTAATTACATCTGCAATGGCGGCCTCAGAGCATCAACAAGATATATAGGTGAAACAAGCAATTGCGAAATTTCCACTGAGTCAAACTATTTATTATAGAGAAAAACATTTCCGAACACAATATTCATGGCGTCTGTGCGCATATCGTTCCTCAATTAAATATTGTTCTTTACACCCTTTTAGCAAATTGCGTTATTTTGCTGACACCGGTACAATTGTCGGTATCTCATTGCGATGATTTGAATACAGAATGTTTGTTCAAAACTGGTGAAATATGACCACGTTTAGCGCATAATAAAAACGAATTCTGTGTATGAGATAATTTATCTGGCCATATTTTATCCAATGATTACTATAATACGACTCTTATCTCTAATATGTATGTTTATATATATATATATATATATATATGTATATATACATTATATATATATACATTATATATATGTGTGTGCATATATATATACATACATATATTAACTACATGCATATTTAAATTAATTACATGTATATTTATTGAATCGATTTACGTACATGTACATGTATATACATAAATATATATATATATATATATATATATATATAAATATATATATATACATACACACTCACACACACACGCACACACACACACACACATATATATATATATACATATATATATATATACGTTTTATTTTTTATTACCGTATTTTTCTGTTTAGTTACATTATTGTTTCAGCTACCCGGGTGTTTTTTGGCCGTCATGTGTTCGTTTATATATATATATATATATATATATATATATATATATATATATATATATATATATATATATATATATATGTATATATATATATGCATATATATAATCTAAAAAAGCTTAGCAGCTTTTGCCTTTGCTGATGAGAAATATTTAGCTTCGACATGATTTGAAGTAAAGAGGTTGTTTCCCTTTTCTCTTGTTCTTTATCTGATTAGTTAATTAAATTCTCTATAACTTTTAGTCTTCATTTTTAATAATTTAATAAATAAATACGTTATCTTAACTCAGAACAGCTTTTACTCCCTTGGTAGGTTTTCTTTTACGAAAATAATATGACTATGATATATATATATTTTTTTTTTCATTTTAAGTCTTTAATTAATTTGTTTGCGTTATTTCATTTTTCCTTTGTTTTTTCCTATGATGCTTCTCTTTGGTATTTGCTTTTCATGCCTATATTATGCCATTGGCGTGTGTTCAACTTCTATATTAAAGTTGTTTTAAACTTATTAAAATAGTTTCATCGTAATTTTCGTTTTTTCTATATTATTTTTGAATGTTGCTCTATTTTTAAGTAATTATTCTTACTTGTCTTGTTTTAGCTCATTCGCCTATTTATCATTCTTTTATTTTACTTTTTTTGTAAAATTTTATATTTCTCAGATTTTTTATTCGCATATTCTATTGGATTTATAAGAGGGTTACACGAGGCTCTGAAATGTTGCGACTTATGTACAATTGTATTATTATCACACTGATCTTTCATTAAGAATCTATATATATATATATATATATATATATATATATATATATATATACATATATGCATGTAGTTTAAGTTACATTAAGTTTAAGACATATATATATATATATATATATATATATATATATATATATATATAGGAAATTGGATCAAATATTTGTAACATGTCTTCTTCCTAAGATTAAGGGTGGTGGTGTTTGATCAACACTGCTGAGGAGCCATGATGTAATATACTGTTTTGTTCTTAAATCCTCGAAACAGTGTTTCGTGGTAAACAACTGATGATCCCTTTAAAAATAAATTATTGGTATTATAGTAAATTCGAGAGGGAGTTGATGCAGTGATTGCAGGTGATTAAATGACTTGCTGACTGGATGGTTTTCTAACGAATGATAAAAAATATTTTTGTATAATTTTAAACGTTTAAAACTTCTAAGACTATATATGTATATATATATATATACATATATATATATATATATATATATATGTTCAGATTTATTTTTGCTTCATTTTTGGAGTTCTTAATTCTATTAATTGTTTCGTTGTTCAAACGTATATCTTTTCCTGTTTAGGTCCTTAATTAGAGTCAGTTTTCTTCAATTTTGTGTTATTATTATTTTGCTTTGTTAACTTCTGCTATTTCTCTTTCTTCTTTGCTTCTCTCTCGTTTATTGTTTAGTGTGTCCTTCATTCTTTCGTAATATTTTCCCTTATTTATGCATTATTATTTTATGCTCCTCGATTTGAGTTTTATCCCTTTTACTTTACATTCATTTTCTTAGGATTTATATCCTAAAGCAAAAGAGCAATTGTGCAAAATCTCGATTATCCGTCATGCATTCAAGTGGCTACCTAGGAAGGTCTGGTAAATTCCATGCGGAGGAAATTAAGAGCAATTCTGGAGAATGATGTGGACCACATAAAATATTGACAGTTGACACAGTGAATGTTACTTATACTAACAACTTTCCCTAAGAGCTGTACTCATATTTTCTGCCAGACGTTTAGCTTCTAATTGCTATAGTTTTAGTTATTTTGAGACAAAGTAAATTAACTGTTATGTAAGCTGCACGCAGACTAGTTTTTCTCGTGTCAAAGTGTCATTTTGTCAGTTTTGTCTTATCATGAGATATACTTAAATACCTGCCAAAATGTTAGACGTGTACTCACTTTTGTAATACACTGTATATTAAAGTATATATATTTTTATAATCAAGCACACACACACACACACACACACACACACATATATATATATATATATATATATATATATATATATATATATATATATATATATATATGAATAGTTTTTTTTTTAAAGAAATCCAGCAGAGTGTTCAATTAAAAGACATGAGTATTGGCTGGAGAGAGCTTGATGTGGATATCTAAAACGGTCCTAATTATCGGGCTGGAAACCGACGTTACCAATGCCTTATCTCATCTAACAACTTTCTGTACACAAACTATAATGCATATATAAATATATATATATATATATATATATATATATATATATATATATATATATATATAGAGAGAGAGAGAGAGAGAGAGAGAGAGAGAGATAGATATATACAAAGATTATGCGCGCGTATGCTTGAAAAAGAATACAATTTATCTGCTTAAAGTCATTCCTTCTCTCATTACGTCGTCATGTGATTTATACTATTTATCCTTTACTCAGTTCCTATAAACTTGTTTTCCTCGTTTTAACTTGTTTTTCCAATTTTTTTCGTGGCTATTTATGCTGTTGCTGTTTATCGTCCGTGTTTATACTATTCTTGTAATAACTGTTTCAATGTATTTATTACTGATATTTTGTGTCTGTTCATGCTCGCAAACTTTTCGTGGTTTTTGACGTACATTTTACCGTTTCAGTAGACATATTTTCTTTTATTTCAATTAACATAATGTTTTCACATTAGTTCCTCAAAGCAATACATCTTCTACCCTTATGGGGCTTGCCGATAGATTACGATTAATCGCTTTAACCAGCAAGAGACTCGCACCAGTCAACGCTGACAATGAGTTTAATAGCTTCAACACTAACGCCATCAAGCAAGACATTCAGCAAGAATCGCTAATATCGACAGCAGCCAGAAATAAACGAAGCGACAACAATGGAATAATGATCAGCGAAAAGCGGTTATAACCTTCGAAACTAATACTGTTTAACGGGGGAAGGATGAGAGACTGGTTGGATGTGTGTTGGAGGCCTGGGATTTTTGTGAGAGCGCAATAAGCGGTTCAGTGGGGTGTAGATCAGTCAGTGCTGTGCGCGAAGTAAACAGGCATGTGAAGGGAGGGCGTTTAGGAATGGGGTTGAAAAGATTATATTTACGAGAAAGAAAGTACTAAAAGGTTAAAGCTTAATCATGTTCATATATATATATATATATATATATATATATATATATATATATATATATATATATATATGAAAGTGTGTGTGTGTGCTAATGCGCCCGTATAATAATGGTTTGGCATGGTTTGTTGATTGGTTGGGTAATGGACGTAGGAATATGACTTGAAATCCGAAGAAAGGAAAAGTCACGTGGTAAAAAGTTTTCGCATAATGATTTATGACATTTTTATACTTCATTATTTCTTAAACATTTCTTTTACGCTCGAACCGTGCTCGTTAGAGTTCAACCTCTCCCGGACTTCCACGCCGTCCGACACATTCGCAAATGGAAAATAAATAGATTTGACTAACATCCGGCTTTTCTTTCTTTTTTTTTTTACTCGAGTCGTTTATTACCGCTTTTCTTTGTCCCTGTTTCGACACCAGCGCAAAAGTCTTTCACCGTAACATGTCCATTTCAGCTGGACGCGTCTCCTTCCAATGTCACGTTAGCAACAGCCAGCCCATTTTCTTTTTTCAGTTTACACGCCCGTTCCCTTTGGCGTCGACGTTTTTTCTTTCCGATTACTTGGTGTCTTTTTCTTTTTTGTGGTTGCACCAGCTCGCGTACACACTATATTTGTATGTTTGCATTTTTTTCTGGCTACTGCTGCTAATATCGTCGACCGCATTACAGCTGGTGCTAATATTTTCCCACGTGCTCATAAGCTTTCTGTTTCATATCATATGGATCCAGATATTTCATGTGTTTGCATTGGTTTCCCGGATATTTGTATAGTTCGAATTATCTCTAAATTGTAATCAGGAACTTGCGGGCAGCAACATGCAAATGATTTGAATATCCCAAACAAAAGTAAGTATTGTCGAATGAACTGGATCGTCAGTGCATGTTATTAACTCGTTGACGATATTTTACTGAGACAGATGGACACACATGGGAAAAGATTTCATCGCAGTTTTAATTATAGAATAATAACAGTTAAGGAAGAAGTTAATTTTTTTTTTATCTATAAAGCAAGATGGAACTTACGAGGTAAATAAAAAAACGGAAGCAATATAACAAGATTATGTGTATGTTTCGGCTATTGTAATATGTTGCATCATATTTGATATGTTAAATAATCTATTCTTTATGAAAAAGATAGAATTTGTTGGTGGAAAAATAATACTTGCTAGGAGACTTGGAGCTGCCCGAGTTTGAATGATAATCAACGAATGTTTCACACTCCCATATTATTATTGTCATTGAAATCAGTGAAATCGCCTAGGTTTCAAATGATGATCTGGTCTAAGATGGGTCCTATCGCGGTACACTGAAAGGGGGCTTCGCATTCCTCCCCGCAGCGACCATGTCCACAAAGCAGTCTACACTGCACTCTAGAGAACCTACGCTTTATCTTATAAAATTATGGGTTAATTATAATGGTTTGAATTGAAGTTTAAAATGCAAATCAATCATCATGCCTTGACTGAGCTCTAAACAAACATATTTCTTTTAAACGCGCCTTTGTGACATCAGGAACTTACTGTTTTGCACTGATAATAGATTGAATTAAAGTTTAAAATGAAAATGTCAAGTATTGTAGTGCACTTGTGCTTTAAACTGAAACAAGCATTTCGAACACGCCGCTGTCTTTCAAGGAGCATATGTTGATTTTATGTGGCGGTCTTTTAGCTTGTCTGCTAAGAAAATGCACTTGTGCGGTAGGCTGAGTGTGTAAAAATAACCTATTAATTAGTTTCTTGGATAATTTTGATGATCGATACTCGATACTTATCGAAAGCATTCCGATATAAACCCTATCTAAGAATACTTTAACACACATAAAGTGCCTTCATGTGAAATATTATAAAATTACTCTTTCTGTCTTATACACGTACATACACAGACAAAGTCGCTGTATAAAAACTTAGTTTTCCTGTATATTATCTAAGTATTTAAAGCTAAAATCTCAATGACAATCATTGCAACAACCTATCAATTAAAGTATCCGTTACCACATAACATTTCATGAAAGCATTTACTGATTATCACCGAACACAGGCCACAAGATACACCCAAAATATATACACATGGAAATGACCTGTCATGTGTATAGCAACACTAAAACTATGTAATTATTCTGAAATAACGTTTTGTAATTATTTGACAGAAATACGTAATATACACTTTGCATTTAGAATTCTTCCACTCTGCTTGCTAAATAATTATTCATAAATATCTAATAGTTTCTCCTCGATGTGCAGCAACCCGTATATTTTTAGAGCACTCAGTAATAACATTCCTTCTTAAAGCATTCACATTAACATTTTGTACTCACACATACTCCATATGACGTACAAATATATTAAATAACTTGCATTCTTTGATATACATATGTTTATATATATATATATATATATATATATATATATATATATATATGTGTGTATCTATCGACCTATCTCTATCTATCTTTCTCCCTCTCTCTCTCTCTCTATATATATATATATATATATATATATATATATAACCGGGGAAATATTTGCCCCCTATCTTTTTCTTTTACCAGTAAATATGCACTTTTTATTTAAGAATGTTGTCCTAATTGCTGCATGCTCTGTAATTGCCAGTAAATACCTGAAAGCATTTCTCGTAAATCAACGAAACCTGCTACAAATTAACACTAGCTTGAAGATGCCACATATCTGATGACATTCTTTAGGATGTTTTTTTTTATTGTAGCACTATATTGCATGGTGTATTTTTTTCAAGTCCTGAGTCTGATATTCGCTCTAAAATTTCTTGATTGAGGTTATGTTTTTTTTTTACCTCTAAGCATTTGTTCAGGAGTGTATTTAATAGAGAATTCTAATCCAATCTAATTAATCATAGAAACACAGTGGCGAACGGTTAGATTGTAAACGCTTTTTAACCGTTCAAGCAAGGAGATGTGTTACGTTGGAAAACATTTTATTTAACAAACTTACCTCATCCGCTTTATAATATCTTAAATCATAATTCATTTAAATAATTAAAATCAATAAAGCAAAATAAACCAAACAGAAAAGAAGTTCACACTATTCTTATTTTAATCTTAAGGTAAATAACTTTGTTTTACTAATTCACATAATCTAAAAATACCTAGTACTAAAGACATGCGGCTTGTCGTGAGCAATTAAAAATTTACGTATCTAATAATCAAAATAAAACCTCAATTCCAGTTCTAAAATCTAAATATGATATTAAATACTTTAAGCTTGGCAGTTTTCTTTATAATTCTCTCGCTCATACGCACGCATATAGGTTTTTATTACGTATACAGGTAATACCGTGCGAAAAAACTGGAATGCGGTAAATTTAATAAAATATAAAGTATTTTACGTAAAAATCAATAAAAAAAATAAAAGTATTATTTTTTAACGTGGATGCCGGTGTTGCCCGGGTGTTTTCAGGTGTGTGTTGAGCAAAAATTAGTGATATTAGATAGCCAGGCTCGAACCCGTACAGCGAAGAAGGAAAAGAACATGCAAAAAATGTGACATTGTATCTATCGCTAAACCGGAAATGGCGAATAATTAAATTAAGGCTAGTCTCTAAAAGAGGGATGACTTTCGAAAATATCAGCAAAAATACAAAAACAAAAAAAAACGACCCCTCCTTGTAGAAAAGTGCAAAGTTGAGGGTGAAGGAATTAATGTTTTTTAGCCACTGTCTTTATATTTGTCGTCCGGATGGTCGACTTCACAACGATTCCGATATTTTGAACATCTGTCGCTACTGTCGAAAGTTTTAGGCAGACATGCGTACACACATTTAAACAGACAAGTGAGATTTATATTATAAAAGATTACAAGTGAGTCATACCACTGCATTGTGATGGGGTTGAACTCCTTAATACTTTCTGCCCATTCGTACCTAATACCGATTATACATCAACTATTTTCAATGTTTCAAATTACATACATTTTTGTGTACTAAAACGATAGTGTTTCAAATCCCGGATTCGGATATGTCTAAGTGAAAAGCACAAATGAGGACGAAACTCGAGTCCTGGTCTTCCTGTTTATTGGCTGTTATGGCACTTGTGAGCTGCGACCTTGTACGGATGTGGAAATAATTATATATATATATATATATATATATATATATATATATATATATATATATATATATATATATATAGGCATGTGTGCTAGAGCGTTTGCATCCTAAGTTCTATTGTGCACAATGTGGAACTTGTGGATTAATAGAATTAAGCGAATTTTTAATGTCATAAGTAATCCGATGAATAACTATGTACAATGAATAATAATTGATGAACGATCGTCTTTTTTAGAAATATCCGAATTAGTAAATTGTCATGAAGTCGCACGCATATCTATAACTGAGTATATTAAGAAGATCTTTCTAATAATTTTTGAATAGAACAAGTTGGTTTCTAATATCAATTTAAATGCGGAAAAACTCAACTTTGTAGGAATATATTGTTCTCTTTCGCTAGGGATACTTAATGTTTAATTGTACTGTACCTTTTTTTGGTAATCATCGTGTAAATAACGACAAAGTGCATTAATTACGTAGTTTTGTGGTATTGTATTATGTTAAACAACATTTGACATTTTGTACAGTCATTTTTCAGGAATGATTGAAAACTGAGAAATTACCTGAATAAACATAAAGAACAACATTATCAGATTATGTCATATAATTCTCGAGTGGAGAAAAGTTAGTGAGATAGAAAGATAGAGGGGGACATTCGGAAAATTATTGCGTCTGGCAAAAAAAATAGCTAAAGTAACGTATGAATTGGCGATAAGTAAAATTATTTAAGTATTCTACTAGAAAATATTTATTTTCTGAGGATATAATTTTGTGTCTCACTGCTTACAAAATAAACATGATCTTAATTTGACGAAGAATTTTCTAAACAAAAGCAAAGAGTTTAAATATGTGGTTTAAACCGAGAAAACATCGTTACTGAATTCATAATTAATCAATTGTTCTAATCTGTTAGTTATATAGTAGAAAAATGTTTCCTGTTATAAACTTAATTCCTGAACTGTTATTTTACACTAAAGTTCCACCTGAAGTAAGGGCTATTACTGGAGATAAAATTTACACGAAAACTATGTAGGGAAGATAGAAGTGGGATGTCTGTTCACATTATACTTAAACTTTTACATGCTAGGACAATCAGAGTATAAGGAACCTAGGAGAGAATTCTGAAGTCTAGTAGTTCGAGGAAATTAAAAATTAAAGTAAAACACCTTTCCAACATCTACAAAGCTACAGTGTATTGATAAACTGCTACTGCTTGTCGGTGTAGTAGGAGTATATACGTTAAGGAAGCACAAGTGCTTTGCATTTATCACAGGAGTACATTTCAGAAAAAAAAATTGTAACACATGCGAATGGATGTCACATGTAAGGGATGAGAGAATGTTAAAGTGTAGTTAATAGTTCATAACCTATAATCGTATTCTTGGACCCTGCTAAAATGTGAGAATAGTAGCACATGCATCAGCGTTGATGTGGAAATATTGGTTAAGGTATTGGCGAATAGTGGGTTTGTAGAGATATACAATATTCTCAGGTGGGAATAAGCTTTGAGCACAGTAGAGAGAGATGAGTCTCTTCGTGGCAGCTTTAACAATGACCTCAATGTATTTGTTGCAAAAATGTTTCCTATGAATGCTTAGTTACGAAGTTAGAAGGAATTACTTTCAGGTAGTGAGTAATTTATATTTGTTTTTAAAATATGGAATTATCTTTGCACATTGTTTGCTTGTTTGTTTGTTTGTTTTCTTTGTTTGTTTGTTTGTTTTGTTTACGACTTGTTATTAGCCTTTCAGTTTATGTATGCATCATACTTTATTTTTAAGTCCGCATATATATATATATATATATATATATATATATATATATATACACGTGTGTGTCTGTGTATGTGTACGTGTGTGTGTGTTTGTGTGTGTGTATGTGTGTTTTTGTGTGAGTTTGTGTATTCCAAAAAGAACGAAATTCATAGGGAATGAGTTTGTGTTAATTCCCATTCTGGACCATGCAACAGAAAGGTTTATCGTCTGATGCCATAATATATGTCTATTTTCTCTCTCTTTTCCTGTTTCATACCTACTGTCACATCTGATTATTTCCTACACAACTTTTATCTGGCACATCACCGATTAGAAATCAGATCTCCGTTCTCAAGCTAAAAAAGGAAAATGTCTGATAGTCCGGGAATCTTAGTCTTACACAAAGTGTTTTAATATGGAACACAAATCAATATCTAATTATATTGTGATGTAATTTGAAATATATTTTCCCAGCATTTATTTTTATTTATTGTTATGATGAAACGTGATCTTCTTCCCTAATATTTTCGAACCCCAACAACCTTGAATGATTTCACATGAAAGCGACCCTAACGGAAACTAATGAGAAAAACAATACTGATAAGTACGGTATGCAAGAAGCGGGGTAAGTATTTGAGACAAGGGAGGGGCAAGATCGTCAAGTAAATGGAAGAGCATGCCATTAGACGTAAGTATGACGAAATGGGTCGTGAGGTTGAGGAGAAATGCAATTGCTTAAATGATATCCAACTCGTTTGAGAAAACGAGGAAGCAGACACCTAAAAAAAGAAAAGAAAAAGCTATGCAGCAAATATTTATTCATTAAGAATTCTCAGAATAGTACAGCAAATTGGAAATGCCTTAAAATACAAAACTACGTAGTTATATATATATATATATATATATATATATATATATATATATATACACACACATATATATATATATACACACATATATATATATACATATATATATATATATATATATATATATATATATATATATATATTAGTAGCGGCGGTACGCGGCGTTGCCTAGGTGTGAGGAGGTGGGGGAGGGGGAATGAGAAGAACAGTTCAGCCCGGGTAGGAAGAAGTGTTAAAACATGTTAGTAGTCCATGGAGGGGGTCAAGGCCACAGTAGGCATCCCGGGGGAAGAGAGGTATTAAATTTAAGAACTTATTTTTAAATATAAAATCATGTTAAGTTTTGTTTGTACCGTAATTGCTTTAGGTATTATCGTCTTTGAATATTTGATTAAAGAAAATAATCATTTTATACCACCCACTTAGTTTTAAGCACACATAGGATAAACAAAAAGAAATACCAGCAGTTTTATTTTTTAAGTGACTTGAGTGAAACGCAAATGTATGTTTTTTTATTTCGACGAAGAAAGTATATTTGCGATTTTTTTCCTATAATACGTTATGAAGTTTAACTTACGTACCGTAATATTCCAGTTTTCTATTGCAAAATAATAGGTATTTTTAAAATATACGAGCACACGTAAATGTTCCAATCTTATAAATAAACTTCTTTTCCAGATAACCTAAAAAAAACATTAAAAAATTACGTAAATTTTCAACTCTAATAAAATTTTTGCAGGAAAGGGAAAAAAGTTTATGTACGTAATTTTACCTTACAGACCACGCCATGCAAAACAAAACCCAAAAACAAAATGCTATTAACTTAGTCACAGTAGAATTTTCACGGTCCGTTGTTCTTCATTGTTGCTAAGCAACGGCATGGAAAAATAGCTTTACCCATAATAAATAAATTAAAATAACAGATTTGATTATCGATTATCGGTAATTATCGGGGTATTCTGAGACAATACTTAACTAAGATCACTCCCAGACTTATACAGTAAAGTTATATAAATTTAAAAAAAAATATGTTCAGCCGTTTCTGAGTCTGGAAGAAATGAACTCACACACACAGACAAAGTTGCATTTATTTAATGTAGATAGATAGATAGATAGATAGATAGTGATTATATATTACGTGGAATGATTTCCCAGTGGGCTAATTTTCTAAAAAACATATAAAAAATAATGATATCATTCCTCGAATTTCGTCTTAGTTTGTTTACAATATCACGTCAGCTTATATTTGGGCTTGACGATGAATGCTTTACAAAAGCCATTTATTAATGTTTTGTTTTAAAATATGTAAATAAATTAATGACTTCCGGTTATTTGATCTTTTTTTATTGTAAATTGAACTCATTTTTAAGGATTAAAGGTAAAAAATATAATGGTGTATTACACCCGGGCTTTAACACGGAATCATTCGATATGTAGTCGAAGGCTCTACAATTGAGCTATATCTCCAGATGTTAATAATTCTTTATATATATATATATATATATATATATATATATATATATATATATATATATATATATATATATATATATATATATATATAAAGCATTGTTAAGATTGCATTATTTCCCTTTCCGGTGTGACGCATACAAATTTCCCCTGTAAGAAAAAAAAACTATTTTTAGGATCGGATTTTTTGGATTTTCGATACTTATCGGATGAATTTCTGTAAGGCAACATATCTAAGAACACGGCCAGACATATAAATTACCTTTGTATGAAATTTGCCGTATAGAAGCGCAGCAGTTTTGGAACCTTTGAGAAACGAACTTACACACAGACAAAGCAGCATTTACATAATTGTAGAAAGATAGATTGTGTTTTAGGGCGATTCCTATCTCTCCATATATATATATATATATATATATATATATATATATATATATATGCATATATATACACATATATATAATCTTTCATTATTGTTTTCGTTATTGTGGTTCTCCATTCTTGTTTGTATACATTTCTCTCTTAATAAATTTATATTAGTGGTCTGGCATTAGACAAAATTTAACTTTTATTTTACCGTGCCAATAAATATGATCATCACTGTATATATATATATATATATATATATATATATATATATATATATATATATATGTATATATATATATATATATATATATATATATATATATATATAAATGTAAATCGTGGTTCGTTATAAGCGAATAAAACCATATTTCTACGTTACCAATTTATTTGAAAATTTCAGACAACCCTTCTTTAGAATCGAGGGATGTTTTATGTGATTAAAATAAATTTACCTCGCGAATTATTAAAATATTAAATAAAATAATTATATTTTCGTAACCGTTAGTTTAGTTTTGTTGATAAAACTGAACTTCCGGTTCGATTCATTTCACAGCCACGAATTGACAAAACGAAGTAGATTCATTTTCTGTTTACTCGATAAGTAAAAAAAAACAAAAAAATAATTCATTTTTTATCTTCCACATTTTTTTAATTTACACATTTTTTATTTATTATATAAGGCAAAAAAAAGTTTGTCGCTTGCTTTTGGAGTTTTTTTTTTTCGATATAAGATTGGTTGATAAAAGTACAGTTTTTTTTACTTTCTTAAATAATATTTGGTGCTAATGCAAAGACTGGTCCGCGCTATTTTTTAAATCGTATTTCCAGGTTTAATTAAAGTTTTATTATATGTTTTTTTTATTCAATTGTAAGGTTAAAATACAGATTAGGTACAAAACACCCTCCCCTCCCCATGTTAAGAATGACTTTTTAAATAATAACGTTATTATTTCAACACGGATCACTCTCTGCATGAGTACTGTACTTTCACCCTACAATGTAATAAACAAAACATGGTACTTATGCAGAGAAAGTAGTATAATAATAGAATAATAACGTTATTTAGAAAGCCATTCTTAACATAGGGAGGACGTTTTGTTACTAGTCTATACTTTCACCTAACAATTTAATAAACAAAAGATGGTACTTATGCAGAGAAGGTACCGTGCTGAAATAACGCTATTAAGAAAGCCATTCTTGGCATGGGAAAGGGAGAGTGTTCTTTAACTATTTTATATTTTCACCTAACAATTTAATAAACAAAAGATAGTACTTATGCAGAGAAGGTACTGTGTTGAAATAATACCGTTATTTAGAAAGCTATTCTTAACATGGGGAGGGAGTTTGGCATCTATTCTATACTTTCACCTAACAATTTAATAAACAAAAATAGATAGTACGTATGCATAGAAAATACCGTGCTGAAATAATGTTATTTAGAAAGACATTCTTAACATGGGGATGGTATTTTGTAACAATTCTGTCCTTACACCTTACAATTTAAAAACAAAACATGGTACTTATGCAGAGAAGCTACCCCACTTAAATAAGACGTTATTATTTAGAAAGCCATTCTTAACATGGGGATAGGGGTGTTTTGTAACTATTCCGGACTTTCACCTAACAATTTAATAAACAAAAGTTAAACTTAAGCAGACAAGGAACAGTACTGAATCATTAACATTATTTAGAAAGCCATTCTTAACATTGGGAGGGAGGATGTTTTCTAACTATTCTGTCTTTCGGTGCTAATGCAGAGAGTGATCTGCGCTATTTTTTAAATCGCATTTCCACGTTTAATTAAAGTTTCATGATATGTTTTTTATTCAATTGTAAGGTTAAAGTACAGATTAGGTACAAACCCCCTCCCCTCCCCATGTTAAGAATGGCTTTTTAAATAATCGTTATTATTTCAGCACGGATCATTCTCTGCATGAATACCGATTAACATTTTGTTCTTTGCTTTTTTACCGTATTTTTTTTTCAAGAAAACCTTTTTTAACAAAGATTGAAAGTGCACGTTTTTCTTTTTTTTTACAGAAGTTGTTTTTATATAAGAAAATATGAATGTTTTTAAAGAAATTGGGTACTCGTGCACTTATTGATCCGTGCTGAAATAATAACGTTATTATTTAAAAAGCCATTCTTAACATTGGGAGAGGAGGGTGTTTTGTACCTATTCTGTACTTTAACCTAACTATTGAATGAAAAAAAAACGCTTAATTTTTAGAGTAGGTTCACTCCCACAATTTTCTTTTAAATGACGACTTTTGTAGGTTTTCGACCTTGCTGAATACGGTAATCGCATTGAAATTTTGCAGAAATAAGTAGTTATCGAGATATTAAAAATTTGTATAATGCATTGCCGTCTCCGGCAGCCGTCTTTTTACACGCTTGCGCGCGTCATAAACAAATCTACGCGCGTAACAAAGATGGCCGCCAAAGAATACAATGCATAAAACAACTATCTATATCTCGATAACTACTTATTTGTGCAAAATTTCAATGCGATTTCTGTATTCAGCATAGTCGGAAACCTTTAAAAGTCGTCATTTAAAAGAAAATTGTGGAGGTGGACCAAATCTAAAAAAAAATACCAAAAGAACATAAACCTTTAATTAAGCTTGGAAATACGATTTAAAAAATAGCGCGGATCAGTAAGTGCATTAGCACCCATTAATCGACTCACGTGACCTTATTGTCAAATAAGGTCCGGCTACAATGTTGAACGCGCCGTTCACATTATTATTTTTTTTTTTTCAAGTTAAATTCAACTTTCACAATATCTTTTTATATTTTTATATTTTCACAATATCTTTTTTTAATAATAAAGTGTTAGTTAAAAAAGCACAGAATAGTTACAAAACACCACCCCCTCTCTATGGTAAGAATGGCTGAAAAATATTAGGTACTCATGTAGAGAGTGATCCGTGTTGAAATAATAACGTTATTATTAAAAAAAAACATGATTAACATGGGGAGGGGAGGCTGTTTTGTATCTATTCTGTACTTTAACCTAACAATTGAATAAAAAACATATCATAGAACTTTAATTAAACTTGTAAATTTGAAAAATACAAACGGTGATGGACAATGTTGATGATGTTAAGTTTGAGAAAATGATTTAAAACTAAAAAACTATACAAAATACTATCAGAAACCCACCGAATATGTCAGCCTATGTCACAATAACATATAATCAGTAGGTGTCTGACATTGTTTTGTATAGTTTTTAACTGATTTTCCCAAACTTAACGTATTCAAGAGTCCGATACCATTCGTCTTTTTCAAATACATAGATAAACACTGCGTTTTTTAAGCCGATTAAACATTTTACATTAATTAAAAAACACTAAAAAATTATCCAGTAAGATAGAAACATAATTTACCTTACCTTTGCTTTCATTTATTCGTTTTTGAACATCTTTTTCGAATTTGTGTATAGTAACACCTCCCCTTACCCAAATATTAATTAAAAACTCACATTTTTTAATACAATAAAAAATAAAAATATGTAGCGTTTCAATGGTTTAGCAACTTTCGGCTTAATCCACTGAATGTTGGTCGAGCCCAAGCCATGATTGATGGTAACTCCCGAGGATCCGGATCCAATTCTGCAAGAGTACCATATTTTTTTTTCATTTTCGCCTTTTTTTTTTTTACTTTTTGAGTGGGTTGCTGTACTAAGAATATAAGAAACATGCATTTTCTCTTTTTATTAGAATTTTCTCATTTTATTAGAATTTTCCAATACATGAAATTAAGCCACAGCAACGCGCGGCAGGGTACAGCTAATATATATATATATATATATATATATATATATATATATATATATATATATATATATAGTAAGTTATGAAATGTATATGGCGATTAAGCTACACTGAATATTCCGCGTTTCATCTACTCTAGGTGCCACATAATAAGCCTGAAGAATTTTATGTGAGTAAATTAAGTAGTTATATATATATATATATATATATATATATAACTACTTCATTTACTCACATAAACCTAATATACGAAAGTATAGATTTATGCGTAAACTTTAAGTATTTTCTTTCAAAGTGCTCAATACGTAGGTAGAGCTAGTTAGTAATTTATAAAATATATATGGCGATTTAGCTACACTGAATATTCTGCGTTTCATCCACTACAGGATTCGTCAGGCTTAAGCGCATAAGCCTGACGAATCCTATAGTGGATGAAACGCAGAATATTCAGTGTAGCTTAATCGCCATATATATTTTATAAATTACTATATATATATATATATATATATATATATATATACATATATATATATATATATATATATATATATATATATATCAGCCAGCAGTGGCGTTTGTATAGTTATAAGAGTAAAATAAGTCCGCGACGGGTCGGAGTTCATAGTTATAGTCGGTCATTTATGTCAGGCACAAGGCATTGTGTATCTTATCAGAAATTGTCTTAGTGGGGTCACTAAGATCACTGTACAGTAAAATTACAAACATAATTGAGAGTAAAATATAAGCTATATTAAGTGGTTTGATCTAGATAGCTAGATGGCAACATTTATAATACAATCGAGCGTATAGTAATTGTAGATATTAAGTATTACTTAAATAAAATTCCTCTACCTTCTAACGTAGAAAAATAAATCCCAATTTGGGATAAATTCACAAATTTACTTTGCCCAAATAATTCTATTATTTGCTTTCATTTGTTCAGAGCATTGAAGTTAACATGTCAGCTGGATTATAAAGAAAGTGAACAATGTTTCGCTCGTTTCAGAGAGGGTACGAATTTCAACTTAATGCGAGAGAACGTTCGGGCGACAACAAAAATGCACACAGTATATATATATATATATATATATATATATATATATATATATATATATATATATATATATATATATATATATATGCAGGGTGACCCCCCCCCCAAAAAAAAGAGGACATTCAATTGCTTTTCTGATGCAGGTTGACCCAAAAAACAGACGGCATTCAATTATTTTTCTGAGCATTTTACAGTCAGAAGAAAAAACCAAAGCCCCTAGTGTTTTCATGTGATGTTTTGAATATAATCGACTAATTATGACCAAAGTTTCATTCCATTCGGACAACACACTGAGAAACGGGGCCTAATTACAGTTGCGGCTCGTTTTTTTTTTTTTGGGGGGGGAAACACCCTATATATATATATATATATATATATATATATATATATATATATATATATATATATATATATACAAAGGACACAAGAGAGAAAATAAAAATAAGCGAGTAAACATGTTAACATTTGTTAGTATTAAGATAAATTTAAGAAAATGAACATTATCACCTGCTTTAAACACCGCGTTCTTTCAGCTAGTTTATATATATATATATATATATATATATATATATATATATATGATATATATATATATGATATATATATATACGATATATATGATATATATATATATATTTGATATATATATGATATATACATGATATATATATTATATATATGATATATATATATATATGATATTTGTGGACACCCTATATATATATATATATATATATATATATATGTGTGTATGTGGATATACACATATATATATGTATGTATGTATATATATATATATATATATATATATATATATATATATATGCATATATATATTTGTTTTCTGTCCGTGTTTTTATATATGTATATTACCGAAGTTTGTTTTTTTCTCTCGTATTCTATGTCTTCGTTCAATATATAGGCCACCAAAGTCGGAGACCGTTGGTCGAGATATTTCACATTATAAAAATACTTTAATTCAGCTCTAATTTACCCGTTACTGATGTACTTACGACTACCTCAGGTGGTTGGAACTTTAAGTGAGAGGGTTTTTTTAAACGTATACATTGAACCCCATAGCATCTTACAACATTCGCTGGTCCTCCAGGTAAATTATGTTACGTTAAGAAAGAAATAACGACAGCTAAGAGAGACTTCATGGAAACCACTAAAAACGCATCGAAGCACAAAAACTAGGAACTCGTGACTTCTGGAAAATCTACTACCGTGTAGTAAACAATGGGCAATCAACAATTCTCCCACTAACCAACAATCACGAGGTTGTTTGCTCCGCAACCGAAAAGGCTAACATGCTTGCCAGTCGGTTTGTCTCAAACTCCACACTGGACCCTTCCAACCACCCCCTACCTGAATTTCCTATGCGGACAGACGCCACGCTAGACGATCTACAAATCACCCCTGCTCAAGTACATGCTATCATAAAATACCTTGGCATTTCAAAAGCATGTGGACCCGATCTTATCCCAGCTGTGGTATTAAAAAAGTGGTCAGCTGAAGTAGCTTCAGTTCTCTCCAAACTCTACAAGAAATGCCTTAATGAATCTTGCTTTCCGTAAACTGCTTCTGTGGTACCAGTACTCAAGAATTCTGGCGAAAGAACTGAACCATTAAATTATCGTCCCATTAGCCTCCCCCCACTTTTTGCCAAAATATTTGAGACCTTAATTAACCATGCTCTAGTCCATCACATTACAGATTCTAAGCTTCTGACTGACAAACACTATGGATTTAGCCAATTCCGTAACACAGTAGACATCCTAACTGTAATCTCTGAACGTATATACCATTACCTGGGCAAAGCGAGGGGTTGGCAGGGCGGTAGCTTTAGATATATCTAAGGCTTTTGACAGGGTATGGCATGAGGTTCTCCTCAGGAAGATTAGATCATACGGTATCACTGGTAGAATACTTATCATAATTAAATCCTTCTAAGATAAGAGAAAAAAGCAGGTTGTCCTCGACGGTCGTACATCTAAACAATATGATATAAATGCGGGAGTGCCTCAGGGATCGATCCTTGGAGCTCTACTGTTCCTGATATTCATGAATTACCTCCCCGTTCCTCTGAGATGGGGATATATGCTGATGACACCACACTCTATAACAGACACGACAGGAAAACAAATGACCACATATCTAAAGAAATGGCAGAAACACTAGAAGATGATCTCCAATCTGTAGTGGAATGGGGACAAATATGGGAGGTCACGTTCAATGCCACCAAAACTAAACTAGTTCCATTCAATAATTACAAGAAACCTTCTCTACCACCTATAGCAATGGCCAACGACTCTTTATCTGAGAGTACGTCTCTCAAGCTCCCTGGCCTAACGTTCACAGGAAACATGAGTTGGAAAAATTACATCGAGGGCATTGCCAGGGCCGCTGCAAGGAAGGTTGGCTCTCTCTACCGTGCTAGAAAACTACTAACACCCGAAAGTATCCTGTACCTCTATAAAGCAACCATTCGCCCATGTATGGAGTATTGCTGTCATATTTGGGCTGGTGCATCGGCTACTAATCTCCCGCTCCTTGACAATGTTCAAAAGAGAGTCGCAGATCTGATAGGCCATAAACTGGCATCTAAGCTTCAGCTTTTGTCCCATCGACGAAACGTTGCATCCCTCTGCCTGTTCTACAAGTATTATAATGGTTAATGCCCTGACGAACTGCAAGCACTTGTGCCCCCACGACGTGAACACCCTCGACAGACCCGACAGGCTGCAAAATCCCACCCCCACACTGTAGAGATCCCTAGATGTAAAAGATCTTTCTATTCCAGTTGTTTTTTTCCCCCAGAACTAGACTTTGGAATTCCATTCCAGGTCCCTGCTTCCCCAACTGTACTGACGCGCAGAAGTTCAAGCGCAAGGTGAACCAACATCTTCCTGCCCAAATCCCTACATAGTACCCCAGTAATTGTTGCCCCCTACACCAAAGTGGCAATGTGTCTTGTATGGGGTGAAAATGTAATAAAAAAAATGTAGTAATGATTATGATTATTTAATCCAATTAGTCATTATACCGGTTGGCTGTCCTTTGGATGTTTGTTTTACTACTAAGGAAATAAGTTCACTAACATCTTACTAGATACTCTTATTCGAATATGCACTCCGCATTTCTAAAGATAATGTTGATCCTAAAATTGCTGCATAGAAAATTGGGTCTAGAAATAAGGCGAAATAGTTTACGTTTGAAAGCAAACTAATTTGCTTATAGAAACAGTGTCCTCATCCACAGGAAATGTCTGTCAAACTTCACAGCCTCCTAAATTCTTAATTGAATATATGCAGTTAACTGGTAACGAAGATAAAGGGATAATAATTTCCATAACCAACAGCTGCATGTTTTATATATGATCAACAGGATCAAAAAACAGTCAGCTAAAATTCAACGTATTTTCTTACAAAATTTACAGCATAATGCTTTTGTTTTAGTGCCGGGAAATGTATTGTATGCTATAGAAAGCAGTGAGGAAAAACAATAAAATATCTGTCTATTAGGTAAGTTAACACTTTAATCATATAATATTGATTAAATTACTTATGTCGATTTATCGGGTCATTTTACATTGCTGTTTGTATTTCATTATTAACAGTAAAATATGTAAGCTTATACTTTTAAGTTAGCGTAATAAACAACTTTTTATATTATTTCAGGAGCGTGAAGACGCATCCCAAAATTAAAAAAAACAACATAAATTATTGGTCGGAATTAATTTAATTTTCAAAGTGTGAAGTTTGCAAATCGGTTTTACAGGATCATTTTCCGAGGATGAAATTTTTGATCTACTGCTGCTAATTTTTTTGCAAGTCAGCTATCCAACCGCTACTGCTGCTTTTCTCACATGCACCCCCATATGTTACAGCAAAACCCAGAATTTTTTTTAGATGCTCACATTTAAGATATTCATTCATTGTCTGTAACCAACTCGGTAAACGTAAATATTTTGGGGGTGTCTGATGTATTGTTTTCATAAAAAAATGTCCTTTCCTAAGATCGAAAGAATTATATCGTTTCTTATTGAAAATAACTTGAAGTGGCCAGATTTGCCCTCACCTTCTCAAAGTCTTAAAAGTACAGTCAAATAAACGACTGAAGCTTCTTAATTAGTGTATTGGTTTGAAGCGAGACATATATATATATATATAAATTGTCATAAAATGAGGTCTTCATCGGATTTTTAAGGGATTTTACGTATAGCAATTTGAAGCAATCAAGAAGATACATATTTCTGTCTTTTATGACAAGAAACAGTCACCTTTTTTCCAATTATTTTAAAAATAATCATTTCAATTAAATTAAAGAGATTAAAAGACAAATGTCTGAGTTGTAGATCGTAATGGGGGGTATTAATTCTACTAAACAATTTTTGGGTTTAAATATTGAAATTAATACTTTTTCAAAATAATTGATAGTGTATATATATATATATATATATATATATATATATATACATATAAACAATAATATTTCAATTCAGTTATGTAGACTATATTTAATGTTATTTGGTCAAACACGATGCAATAGAGGATCAATTGTTTTAGATAAATATTTGTTACACAAATACACAGCTTTCTATGTCTCTCTCTATATATATTATTTACCTACCTATTTATCTAGCTATTTACACATATATAAATTATATATATATACGTATATATATATATATATATATATATATATATATATATATATATATATAAACGTATATATGTGTGTATGTGTGCGTGTGTGTGTGCTATGATAACTTTGAAGTGTTGAAATTTCCGATTTTTTTTATAGGTGAAGGAAAGTATCTCTTCTATCTTTGAAATATTCTCGACAATATTTCTGTCACCTGAAATCGTGTGTCAGGATTTGACGTGATCTAGACATTCTAAAGTCCCATCAAATCTCGTGTAAATTCGGCAGTTTTTCCTTCGGGTCTTCAGACAGAAAGCACGTGTGTTAAATTCGTCTCCGTTTCCAGATTGTTTCTGTTATAATAAAATATTACTTGTAAACAACAACGCTATTTCGCTTGAGGCTTTAAACGACATCTATTTCACCCTTATCATTTTTAGTCGACCCGTTGTTTATTCACATCCATATAATTCATATTGGTTTTTCGTTGCATTATTACGTTATTTCTGATCGTATTTTTCAATATCCTATATATCTAGTAATTTGGCCACCGCTATAGTTATTTGTACTCACTAGGAGCGTACTCGATAGTGTTTCCATTAGTTTGAATAACAACAAACTCCCTGGATTTTAAGTGGTTAAATCTCTTTCTATAACATTTGTAAAATATTTTAATTCATCGAAACAATCGTTTGTATCGACGCCTCTCTGGCAATGACTTTTGCCTATCACTTTAATATGGGCCATATTGAATCTTTCGATAGCTCGGATAATATCACCTGTGTGAGCTACGTCTTCAAGTGAAAAGAGAGTCTCATTGGTCCGTGCAAGGCGGCCGTCTTGATGATGATGATTAATATGAGTGGTCTAAACATCGTCAATGTTTCAATTTTATCAGTCTGGTTCAGGGGGTTAATTTACAATTATACATTTTTACAAGACTGTTTTCATTCATAGGTATTTCTTAATACTTAAATCAGAATGTGCAAAGTGCTCATAGGATTATTGGTGTTATGCTGACTATCTTCATCGACCGAATGCGGTTTCGGTCTCTAGCCAGTTCCATGTATTTCTATCGTTTCAATGATTTCTTGGGATAGATCTCTGGTACAGTAATAGAGCAAAATCTACTATGCCCTTCTTATAAATTATAATGCCAGCTGGTCTCCTTGCTTGGGTGAGTTTATACGTACACGTACCATAGGATATTATGATGTCTGCTTTCATACATTTCAATAAGTTTATGCTTGTACTATTTGTCTCTGTTCTGATGTTCTTGTTCTTCTTTACCGTATCAATGTTATTATTATTATTAATGTTATCAGTATTCGATTTTCTTTCATAATTGCTTATCTCTACTTTTATAGCTTTTGTTATAACCTTTATTTTTTACACAGCTTTTAGTATTTTCTATAATGCACATTTTATTTTTATTGTTGTTCTTTTAAATAATATTTGTTTTATCCGATTGTATTAAGTCCTGCTATTACACTGTTACCGTTCTCTTGATATATATATATATATATATATATATATATATATATATATACGTGTGTGTGTGCATGTGCGTGAGTCCTTACTTTAATATATTTACTGTTTTGTGATATAGAAATATAAATTAATATATATATATATATATATTCCTATAGTTTATTTATTATTTGTTTTTCGTTCGTATAATTTAATATCTACACGTACACACACACATACAAATATATATATATATATATATATATATATATATATATATATATATATATAGTGTAAAATTCTGTTGAAAATTCAAAGACTCGCGTTTTCCTTTTTTATGACCTTCGTTTATTTCCTGGATTTTTCCATTACAGCTGTTTCATTAATCGGTAGGCAATTTTTGGATTTTTTGCCCATAAAAATATTCTGTCCGCACCAACTTCTTCAGATTTTTATCCATTAGATTTTTACAACAGAAATGTATATATTTAACATAGCGTTGTAAAAATCTAATAGATAAACATCTGAAAAAGTTGGTGGGGACAGGATATTTTATGGAAACATAAATCATAAAATTGCCTACTCATTAAGGAAACATTCATCCAACGGAGGAAAAAGAAAATAAACGAATGCTATAAAAAAAGAAAACGCGTGTCCTTGAATTTTCAACAAAATTTTACACTATATGTGCTCTGCACCTATTAAATAGATACATTGAGCTTAACTAAGAAGTAACGGGGACTGATTTTAATATAAAGATCTAGACCCGTTAAACGAAAACGATATACATTGAAAGTAGCCATATTTAAAAAAAAACACACTTTGAATATATATATATATATATCTTTATATATATATATATATATATATATATATATATATATATATATATATATATATATATGATAAAGGCATATATATATATATATATACAGTTGTCCTCAAAATTATTCATACCCCATACAAAAAAAAATTTCTTGCTTGGATTATTCATTTCTGAAAGGTATTATGATGGTACTTCCTTTGTATCTTTTGTCTACTTGTTATTGCACATACATCCACATGTGAGTTGGCTAAACCTTATTTTCATAATAATAGATAGGGACCAAATTATGTTTTGCACATGTTCAGATCAATCATACCCCTGCCAGTACCTAAACAAAAATGTACTTTTATGATAAACCCCATTCTTTTTACTTCCTATTAATGTGCTACCCCTTGTAATCGTTGTCTTGTAGTTATTTCAAGATGTTTCAATTGAATGAATACTATTCTCGATGTCAATATAAATAGATTAAAAAAGTCTCTTTGTCCACAGGTTCTGATCATCATGGGGAAGAAAAAAGAACTTAGCGAAGACCTACGTCAACGTATTGTGCAAGCCCACGGTGAGAGAAAGGGTTACAAGGCTATTGCTAAGCAGTACAATGCTCCTGTGGCAACCGTCCAGAGTATAATTAATAAGTATAAGCGGTTCAACACTGTTAAAAACCTCAGTGGGCGTGGCAGCAAGCGTAAGGTTTCAACCAAACTTGCAAGGAAGATCTGCCGAGAGGTCAGCAAAGATCCCCGAACCACAAAAAGGTCCTACAAAAAGAACTTCACCAGGCAGGGACGATGGTTTCAAGGTCTACTATCGAGAGAGTTTTGCACAGAGGGGGTCTCCATGGATGCAGGCCTCGAAAGACACCGCTGCTCAAAAAGAATCATGTGAAGGCTCGCCTGGCCTTTGCTAAAGGCCACATACAGCAAGATTCCAGCTTCTGGTCAACCATCCTGTGGTCTGATGAGACGAAGTTGGAGTTGTTCGGCCACAGAGATACTGCATAGGTATGGAGGAAGACAGGAGGAGCATACAATCCAAAGAACACAGTGCCAACCGTCAAGCACGGTGGTGGAAACATTATGCTATGGGGATGCTTCTCTTCCCACGGTACAGGGAACCTCGTCAGGATCCAGGGAATCATGAGAAAGGAGAACTACATCCAGATCCTTGATGAAAACCTGAAGGAATCTGCAGAGAAGCTCAAACTTGGCGACAACTGGAAGTTCCAGCAAGACAATGACCCAAAGCATACTGCTAAAGTAGTCCAGAAATGGTTCAAGGATAATGATATCAGCGTCCTGGAGTGGCCTAGTCAGAATCCTGACCTCAATCCCATAGAGAACTTATGGCGGGACTTAAAGACCCGAGTGATGGCCGGGAAACCAACTAACCTGGCCCAGCTTGAGTCTTTTGCAATGGAAGAATGGGCCAAAATCCACCAGGAAACGTGTAGTAAGCTTGTGGACACCTAAAAGAACCGACTAGAAGCCGTCATAAAAAACAAAGGCTATGCTATTGACTATTGAAGAAAGAAATTAAACACTGTAATCCTAGGGTATGAATAATTTTGAACATGACTTTTTTAAAGATATGTGAATAAAATACCCCTGAAACTGAATATTTTTTAATTTGCCTTTTTCTGTTATTCTTTCACCTGTTGGTTGCACGTAAATCATAACCAAACTTAACAAAATGCTTTCATTTCATCACAACAATGAATTATGTCAAAAATCAAGGAGGGTATGAATAATTTTGAGGCCAACTGTATATATATATATATATATATATATATATATATATATATATATATATATATATATATATATATATATATGCCTTTATTTTACTTTATTTCTCTGGGCTTATTATTGCACTACCTTACTTTAGTTTAATTTTGCCTTCAGTTTTTTTTTTATTCTTCGTAATCATTTTCTTAGTTGCTAATTGTTTATTGCTTTTTCTACCCTTTTCCGTTTGTATTCTCTTCCGTCGCTAAATGCATTTTACACGACCCATATTTTCTATTGCACTGTTACATATTTTATTCTGATTATTATTGTTATTAGTAATAGTATTAGCATTAAGAATACGAGTAGTAATATTATTGTATTCATTCATCTTTTTTCATAACTATCAAGTTTTATATTCATATCATCTTTTTGAAACTAAAGTTCCTTAGATGCTTGATTTCCAATTCTTCAACAATTTCCTTTTATAACTGAAATTTCATTTCATGTATTAAATTGTATTTTTGTTTCTCTACTTTTCTGTATTCATAACGAAACCTTTTTCTTAATTGCCATATTTCCGATACCTAACGACCATTGCCAACATTATCGCAACCTTCTAATTGCGTACTTCTTCCAACTGATTCTTAAAGCAAAACAATTCTGCATGCGAGTTTTCCTCCCCGTCAACGTTTAAAGCACTGATGCGGACACGGAAAAATACATCCCTATCGATTTCGAAGCGGAGGACGTTGATTAACTGTGCTTGAACGCACAATGTATATTATATTTTTAATTGCCTGAGAGATGAAAAACAAATAAACAAAAAGCAATTGAAGGACACGTGAAAGGGTGTTGCTATTTCTTGTTAAAAAGGATGGCTATTAACATATTTTTATTCCATTTTTCATATGTTGCTTATTATTCCTTTTAACAGACCTTTCACATTGTAAGGGAGTGGGCGCCTTATAATGTCATTCTGACCCTGAATTACATTTATAGAAGCTATCTTTTTTATATCAGTTGCTAGAAGGATGCACGACGTAAATCGGTCGTGATATACGCATAAAACGTATATTTTAATTTGTGCAGATTTTTGTATTCATGCAGATACAGGTATTTCACTATTGATAATTATCCAATATATATTAATATATTCAAAAGATATAAAAATGCATAAACTGTTGATTAATTATCCAAAGTATTCGCATAATTCTTAACGGCTCTATTAATTTATGTAAAAATGCGTATACCATTTTTCAACCGGACTAATTCTAATCAATTGGATTTTTATTTAGACTTTATTCTTTCTAAAAATTTACTTTCGCCTTCATCTGTACATTCGTCTTCGCCTGTATATTTTTGCAATTTATTACTATAGTCAATTTCGGTTTCATTTAATGCAGTGACCAGCAGATTCTAGCATTGCTACAAATATAATTTACTTATTCTTTTTTGTCCTCTGATTAGAAGAATAGCCAGAACAGCATTCTTTGAAACTCCGCGAAATAAGAATTGTGTAAATTATTTTGGAGGCATTTAGTCGGACCATAAATTCCATTGTAAATTTCAATTTACATTTTTTATTTCTTATCTCTTATAATAAGTTCTGCTCACTATTATTTGTATGTTGAGCTATTATGTTGGTGGTATTAAAATATCTATATATAAATACATGGTATATATCTTAGATCGAAGCTTACCATTGCCTATAACAGGTAAATATTGCAAAACATTGCATCCTATTTGATTTCGCAATATATATATACACACACATATATATATATATATATATATATATATATATATATATATACATATATATATATATATGTACATTGCGAACTTTCTCTTGTCTTAAGCTAGAATTCGTCACCCCCCTCAAATGGGCCAACTACTGTTCACTCCTATATTCCAAATAAACTACCGATAAAAAGCCTAGGCAAAGTCATTTTTTTTAATTTATTAGAAACCGGGATCTATTTTGTTTACATTAGAAAATATAGGACTTTATATAAAATGTACTTAATATCTTCATTTACTATATGCTCGTTCGTATTCCTTGCTATCTATATCAAACCACTAAGTATAGTTTTTGTTAGTTTCAATTATATTTGTATCTAAAATATTAGAATTACAGCTATCTACAATATATAGTAATACCTGTCTGTTCTTTAGTTTTGCAATGATAAAACAAAATCCGAACCGATACTCGGTAATGCAAAATACAACTTCGCGATTCTTAAACGAAAGATGAAGATATCTACATTACAAGTGGAAACATACTAAATACTTACAACTTCCATGTATTCGCATCTGCTGAAAATATGCCCATATATCTATTTACTTAATCAAACTTACCGAATACGCCATATCTTATAATTTACTTCTAGTTATATCTGTACTATAGTGTACTTCATAGTAAAAATAACGTTACTTGAATCTATATTGAATATATATCTTAACCCTCCTTCCATCAAAAATTTCCTAAGTTTGACAACAACTTTTAGCTAATTCTTAATATCAAGCCATACTGTAACGCATTGTTCTATTCATAAGCCAACATATAAATAAAAAGAAAATTAATTATAAATTTAAAAGAAATATATTTAACCATATGTTAACGCCTTTTCAACAAAACTTGTTGCAAATATAGCTACTTCAACTTCACGCCCGGCTTCCATACCCCTTTTCTGTCTATTAACCGGGCGTAGAGGTCGAATCACAGGGATTCGACAAAACATACAGTGGCCGATCTTGTTTCCTGAGTAGGGCAACGAACGCCGTTTTCCCACTCCCGACACATCCCATCACTTTAAACTGGGAACTTGGGAGTGCTTGATTACCAAAATGCTAGTGCAAGTAGATCTGATGGGTTGAGGGTACTAGATTGACAGTTACTGGCTGCTGTTTCCGACTGGTAGTACAGTAGCCCGTACTCTTTGTTGGTGCTTAGAGCGGCTGCTCCATCAACAGTCGTATAATATTGCGATGTTTCTAGTGGCATGTGGCGCATTAAAAGTGGGCACACAGTCATCCTTGGTTGGCTATCCTGAGGCAACACTCCTAGTAGATGAGAGGTCAGCTGATGGTCTACTTGTGATGCATGTCTGGTATTCTGCATAACCACGTGTTCGGCACCCTTTACCTAAACGGATAATCTTAAAAGTGACAGTAAAATAACAAACTTACACTTCAACTAGGCCAAACCCCAAACAACACCAACTTGCCTCCTCCCTTGGCGCTTACATATACGAACATCCGTGGGCTTAGAACTGATTTAGATGATGTTGAAGCATTTCTTCTAACAAACACGCCAGATATCTCAGCACTAATTGAGACAAACCTACAATGCCTCATCCCCTCTAACTACTTTAACATTCCTTGATATCTATCACTCTGTCGTAAGGATTCTGATGGACATATGCACAGGCCTGGAGTCTATATTCAAAACACCCTTCCCTTGACCAGAGAAACAAAAACTAAAATCAAACGATCTATTCTTTGTGTTTTAGACTTAACATGCAACATAAAATAAGTTGCTTTTGTTTTCTCTACCGCTCTCTCTTGACCCACGACTGTATCCTAATAAAAAAGTCTCTGACAGCATAGATACACAACTTTTTATATCGACACCAAGGCACAAGTTCGTGTATTTGTGGACTTCAATGCCCACCACAGCAACTGGCTTGGATTTTCTACTTACACAGACGCTAGCACAGACCATGGCTTCTCTATAGATCATTCCTTATCACAGATGGTTACGTTTCCAACCCGTTTCCCAGACAAGCTAGATCAACAGGCATCACTTCTAGATAACTTGGTAACGCTGATCATGCAGTGATAATGGTCAGAATCGCCCTAAACTCTAAAGCAAAGTCTAAAGAGCCATTGCTCAAAACAACGAGGTATTATAAAAAGGCTGGCTGGGAAGCCATCGGGGAGTTTATCAGAGATTTTTCTTTTCCTGCTGAACAGTGCGCAAATGAGACCACTGAATGGTTCGAAACGGGCATTGAAGACCATGTTCCCACGCGCAAAATCTTATAGCAAGCCACACTCTCTCCAATTGTTTACGTCTTCTTGTACAGCTGACATTGTGCAAAGTCAGTATGCGTACCGCAGATTTAACCGACATAAGTCCAGTTCAAACAGACTGAAGTATATAGAAGCTAGAAATAACTGTAAGAAAGAAATAGCGACAACTAAGAGAGAATTTACGCAAACACCAAAAACAGATCGAAGCACAGAAATTAGGAATTCATGACTTCTTGAAAACCTACAACAATGAGTAAATAATGGGCAATCAACAATTCCCCCATTATCCAACAAACATGCTTGCCAGTAGGTTTGCCTCCAACTACACATTGGGGCCCGCTAATCACCCCCTTCCTGACTTTTCTTTTGCGAACAGACACTGCACTAGACGATCTGAAAATAACCAATTCAAGTCAATGTTATTTTAAAAAATCTTGACGCTTTAAAAGCAAGTGGACCTGATATCATCCCGGCTGTGCTATTAAAATGATCCATCGAAGTAGCTCCAGTTCCATCCAAACTTTACAACAAATGCCTTAATGAATCTTGCTTGTCGGCCTGCTCGAAAACTGCTTCTGTTGTACCAGTTTTCAAGAATTCTGGCGAAAGAACTGACCCAGAAAAGTATCGCCCATTAGCCTCCTCCCACTTTTCGTCAAAATATTTTAGACCTTAATTAACCATGCTCTAGTCCATCACCTTACAGATGCTAAACTTCTGACTGACCAAAAATATGGATTTAGACAAACCCGTTCCACAGCAGACATCCTTATTGTAGTCTCTGAAAGTATATACCATTTACTGGACAAAGGGAGGGAGGGTAGAGCAGTAGCTTTATATATCTCTAAGGCTTTTGACAGGGTATGGCATGATGTTCTTCTCAGTAGAATTAGATTATACGGTATCACTGGGCGAAAAGATAAGAGAAAAATTCAGGTTGTCATCGACGGTCGTACATCTAAACAATATGATATAAATACAGGAGTGCCTCAAGGGTATAGCCTTGGGTCCCTTTATTCCTTATATTCATAAATTACCTCCCTGATAAAATTGTCTGTGAGATTGGTACATACGCTGATGACACCACGCTCTATAAAAGACACGACAGCAACACAAATAAACACATATCTAATGAAATGGCAGAAACACTAGAGGATGACCTCCAATCTGTAGTAGAATGGGGATAAAAATGGATGGTCACATTCAATGCTGCCATTGTTTCCTTCAATATTTACAAGACACCTTCTCTACCACCCATAGCAATGGTCAGAAACTCTTTATCTGAAAATACTTCTTTTAACCTCCTCGGCCCAACGTTCACAGGAAACATGAGTTGGAACAATTGCATTGAAAGAATTGCCGGGACCGTTGCGAAGAAGGTAGGTTCTCTCTACCGCGCTAAAAAGCTATTAACGCCCGAAAGTATCATGTACCTTTCGAAGGCTACCATTCGCTCATGTATATAGTACTGTTGACCGATTTAGGCTGGTGCATTTGCTACTAGTCTCTCGCTCCCAGACAAGGTTCAAAAGAGAGTTGCCAACCTGATGTGTCCTCAACTGTCATCCAAGCTTCAGCTTCTGTCCCATCGACGAAATGGCGCATCCCTCTATCTGTTCAACAAGTATTTTGACGGTGAATGCTCCGACGAACTGCAAGCACTTGTACCCCCTCGACGTTAATACCCCCGACAAACCATACAAGCAACTAAATCACGTCCCTTCACAATACAGATCCATAAATGTAAAAGAGCCTTGTACTCCAGTAGTTTATTCCAGAAAACGTCTAGATTTTGGAATTTCCTTCCGGGTCCTTCCTTCCCTAACTGTACTGAAATGAAGAAGTTCAAGTATAAAGTGAACCGACATCTTGCTGCCCAACTCCCTACATAATACCCTGTATGTAATGTCCCTGATAATAGCTCCCTACATCAACGTGGTAATATGCCTTGTTTGGGATGGAAATGTAATAACATATATGGTAGTTACGTAAATACGTCTGAAGTAAATACGACTCTCATCTTAATATATATATATATATATTAATATATATATATATATATATATATATTAATATATATATATCGCAAATAAGATAATATGTATATATATATCACAAATAAAATAATATATATATATATATTGCAAATAAGACATAGCAAATGTAATGGTAGTAATCATGATTATGCTAACTACCATTTATCATCATCATCATCATCATCATCATCATCATCATCATCACCATTAAAATCACTACCACCACTAATAACAAAAAGCGCGCACAACAACAGTTGGCAAATTAGCTTTAAAATAAACGTATCTTTTAAACGAAGCATAAATAAATAAAATAGCCGAAACTAAGCTGTTCATCTCGGCACCCTTACGGATTTACAAACATGAACAAAAAAGTTAAACATTACTTTGTCGAATTTTAATTTTATCGCTTTAAACAAAGCCCAATATGATGACATTCTAAATTAATAAGGTGAATAATTTATTAGAATGTGGTTATAAGTTTTTTACGCAAGTGAAAAATTTAAGTTTTTGTGAATATGTATTGACTTCTCCTTGATAATCCAATCTATAAAAGCTATACATTTAGCGTGTCAAGTAGATTCTTAAATGAATAAACGATTATGAGACGGAATATTTTGTCTTGTTTTCATTCCACGTTATTCAATTAAGAATTGAACAATTTATGTGTCCGGACCCATTTACCACAGATCCAGAGACCAATTCAGCCAACAAGTGGTGGACACACTGGCGGGAGGCATTTACAAATTTCATCGAAATTACACATTTAGAGAGACCAGAACGTCCCATCAATAATCGTGCGCTCCATACCAAGTATCACACAGTCAAACTGACTGCATTCGCTTAATAATCAATCGATTTTCTAAACACTGCATACATAAAGCCCAAAAAAGTAAGCTTCAAGAACAATCGGGTACATCCGCTTTAAGGTACACCTGCTATTTTTGCGGCTTATCTAAGCACCTAATAGTTTCATGCCCTGCCAGCGATATGCATTTTCGTAAATGTGGAAAACTTGGTCATTACTCAAAAGTATGCAAGTCTTCTAAAACCATATACAAAGCCATTCGTGAAAATACGTCTGAAACTTTAGCCACTTTCCCTGACTGCCTTTTAAAGGATATTTCAAAGGTGAACATTAAGAGAAGGCTACACATATTTCCCCCGACACCGGGAGCTCTAAAATGTTATCCAAGAAAACTTAGAAAAACATCAACAAATTGTATTTAGTCGCCTTCCCCTGTAGCGTAACAATGGCAAATGCTTCATCGTCTGCGCAAGTAAATGTGTATTGTTTGGTGGACGTACTCCTATAAAACCACTGCATTATCCGTAATGAAAAACTTTTGTTGCGAAATAAAACTGGGACACAATTGTTTGCAACCTCACACACAAATTAAGATTTTGTTTTGCGGTTCATTGACTGCATTGAAAATTTTTGGATTAGCGACAGCAAAAATCTAGTACCCCCCTCATTTTTCGAAACCTTATTGAAAACTGAAACCCCGTAGCAATGTTATAATAATAAAAGAAATAATTGATTCTGAGATAAAAAAGACTTTTTCAAGGAGATTATAATTGAGCCCAGCAAATCACTTTGGAGGGCTAGGTAGTTATATCAACTTCTGTAAACAATAAAAAGAGAATGGTTATAGATTATTCCAAAACCATAAATATATTTAGTTATTTGGGCGCCTTCCCACTACCCAGGATAGATGTAAGGATAGGCAAAATAGCAAAATATCGCATGTTTAGCACTCTGGACTTGAAAAACACGTGCCACCAGATAGCAATTAGATCTACAAACAAGCTATACACAACTTTCAAGCTGAGCTGTTGATTATATCAATTTCGCAGGATTCCTTTTGTCGTTATGAATGTGGTAGCTCGGTTTTATAAAACTAAAACTGGCGTTTTAGTTAAAGGTAAAAAACCGTTTTAAAGACACAATCTGGATGTTAAACGACCGCTACCAAGCAAAACAACGAACCGATATATGTTACTTTTAGTCGACGAAAAATTACAGCTTTCTTTTGCTTTCCCTTGCACAGACATATCGGTCACTGCAATTATACAATGCCTCTGCTCTCTATTCGCCGCCTTTGGAATTCCTGCTTATATGTACTTCTGTCTGTTTGAACTGGATTATGTCGGTTAAACCTGCGGAATGGTTGCTGCCTATGAGCAATGGCAGTTGCGCAAGTCGAAGTAAACCATTGGGGAGAGTGGGGCTTGCTATAGAATTTCCGCATGGGAACATGCGCTTCGATTGAAGTTTTGAACCATTCAGTGGTCTCGGTTGCAAACTGTTCAGCAGGAAGAGAAAAAATATTTCCCCATGGGGCGTCTCTGATAAGATCTCTGATGGCTTCCCAGTCAGCCTTTTTATAATATCTCGTTGTTTTGAGCACTGGCTCTTCAGTTTTGGCTCTAGAGTTTTGGGCGATTTCAACCATTATCACTGCATGATCAGCGTTCCCAAGTGGGCTGTCGGCTTTCGTTACGCAATCATCAGGAACTGTGGTCAAAAACAGATCTAATAGTGATGCGTGTTGTTCTTCCTGATCAGGGAAACGGGTTGGAAAAGTAACAATTTGCGATAGGGAGTGAGATACAGAGAATCTATGAGTTGCGCTGCCTGCTGCATCAGTGTAAGTAGAGAATCCAAGCCAGTTTTTTGTGATGGGCATTGAAGTCGCCAAATGCATGTACTTGGGCGCTAGTGTCGAAGGAGAGTGATGTGTCTATTCTGTCAGATACTTTGTTTATTATGGTGCAGTCTTGGTTCGAGGGAGAGCGGTCGAGAAAGTAAAAGTAGCTAATGTTGTGTTGCATGATTAGTCTAAAGCACATAAAGGCTTGGTCATCCGTTTCTAGGTTTGTTTCTCTAGTCAAGGGAAGGGTATTACGAATGTAAACTCCAAGTCCGTGCATATGTCTGTCAGAGTCCTTACGGCAGAATGAGAGATATCCAGGCATGTTAAAGTAGTTAGAGGGGATGGAGGAGTGTAGGTTAGTCTCACTTAGTGCTAAGATATCCGTGGTATTTGTTAGGAGAAATGCTTCAACATCAGCTAAATTAGTTCTAAGCCCACGGATATTTGTGAATGCAAGCCTCAAGGGAGGAGGCAAGTTGGATTTGTTCGTACCCTAAGCGTCTGCAACTTTAGCCACTTCCCCTGACTTCCTTTTAAAGGATATTGCAAAGGTGAACATTAAGGGCAGGCTACACATATTTCCCCCGACACCGGGAGCTCTAAAATGTTATCCAAGAAAACTTAGAAAAAATCAACAAATGGTATTTAGTCGCCTCCCCCTGTAGCGTAACAATGGCAAATGCGTTATCGTCTGCGCAAGTAAATGTTTATTGTTTGGTGGACGTACTCCTATAAAACTACTGCATTATCCGTAATGAAAAACTTTTGTTGCGAAATAAAACTGGGACACAATAGTTTGCAACCCACACACAAATTTACATTTTGTTTTGCGGTTCATTGACCGCAATGAAAATGTGTGTATCTAGTACCCGTCATTTTTCGAAACCTTATTGAAAACTGAAACCCCGTAGCAGTGTTATAATAATAAAATAATTAATTTATTCTGAGATAAAAAGACTTTTTCAAGGAGATTATAATTGAGCCCAGCAAATCACTCTGGAGGGCTAGGTAGTTATATCAACTTCTGTAAACAATAAAAAGAGAATGGTTATAGATTATTCCAAAACCATAAATATATTTAGTTATTTGGGCGCCTTCCCACTACCCAGGATAGATGTAAGGATAGGCAAAGTAGCCAAATATCGCATGTTTAGCACTTAAGACTTGAAAACCGCGTACCACTAGATAGCCATTAGATCTACAGACAAGCTATACACTACTTTCAAGCTGAGCTTTGATTATATCAATTTCGCAGGATTCTGTTTGTCGTTATGAATGTGGTAGCTCGGTTTTATAAAACTAAAACTGGCATTTTAGTTAAAGGTAAACAACCGTTTTAAAGACACAATCTGAATGTTAAAAGACCACTACCAAGCTAAACAACGAACCGATATACGTTAATTTTAGTCGACGAAAAATCACAGCTTTCTTTTGATTTTCCTTGCACAGACATATCGGTCACTGCAATTATACAATGCCTCTGCTCTCTATTCGCCGCTTTTGGAATTCCTGCTTATATACATTCGGACCGAGGGGCTTCTTTCCTGTCAGAGCAACTTCGACAATTCTTACAGGAACGAAGCGTGTATATAAGCTCCCTGCAACACTAAGGGAAAGAGCAAATACGAAAGATATAACGGCATAATTTTAAAGACTATTCAAATACTTTATGTTCGATTTATAATTGGGAAACACTTCCCCCTGCGGGATTATACGCCACGAATGCCAAATTTTCAGCGACGGCGTCCGGCGGATGCTTCGCTTCCATCTTAACTCTCTCGAGCCGGTACTGTGTTTCTGAGATTACTTGCACGTTACACCAAAAACGGCTCCTTGATGAACGAGGTAGAGCACACAGATTCGAATTCCAAATAAGACCAAGTACGACATCTAGATGGTAGAGAGTCTAAGTCACTCAGAGACCTAGCACCTGCTTTTGAGAACTTAGCAACTCCTCCTGACACCGAAGCTGCTCCGGAAGAACATTACACTGAAATAACTTCTGACACATTGTCTAATGACACTGTCTCCGTTATAGTCTCATCAGACAGTTCGGATGGACCAACACCTGAATCTGACAGATGAAGGGCTAGAACCGAAAAAAAACGTGTTCATCTAGAAACTGACTTTGTACGCGGAACAGCCTGCTCCTCTTAGAAGGAAACATTTTGAAGCTAGGTATTTTGGAGCCCACAAACAGGCTCGAAGTGAAGTGCTATCCTTGTTCCTTGTTACCCGAATCATGGACTGCAGATGAGGCGGCCACTGCGAGCTCGTAGGGAGCCCGCACATTTAAGGGACTTTCTTTCGTATCAGTGAGAAATTTGTTGGGGAAAATGTTTTGAATATATATCATCGCCGCTTTGATAATTCAAACTATAAAAGCTAGGAATATCCATTTGTCAAGTAGACGGGTAGTAAGATTCTTAATTTACTAACAATTTACTGCACTGAATCTCTTTTCATGCCTTCATTACGAAAGTGTTTTAAGAATTTCCGAATATTCGAATATATTTTATTGTAAAAATTAATTAAATAGGTGGCCGGATTTTAAACATAAATAGAATTAGATTACGTAAAAATAACTGACACATTTATTTTCAAGGCGTTTAATAAGCTTGATGCTATTATTGTTAAACACATTTTATTCATGAATTTAAAAAAATTGATATTTTCCAATATTGTAATTTATTACGTTTAGCTTATCTTGTAACAATTATTCTACATGACACACTTTATTTATACATATTTTACACAACCACACACACACACATATATATATATACATGTATGCACACATTTCTTGATATATAGACATATAAAAAGCAAGAGATCTTTGTTATGCAAGACACATGGACGCATTAAACACGCCATGCTCCAACAAACATAACCGAATTACTCACAAGTTACTAATATAGCAAGCACAGTTCCTTTTTATGCTTCACCTTAATTGGCTTTATTTGAGAATCGTGTGCTGAGATAAGTGTTCCTTTTACTGTATATTGTATCATCCATACCTTCTTTGTGTTTTCAAATCTTCAGCCAGCTAATATATATATATATATGTATATATATATATATATATATATATATATATATATATATATATATATATATATATATATATAATGCTGCTAATCTTGGATTGGGTATATTGAGAAGTGATATGCAAACTGCCTTTACCATATTACCGGGCGGTCGGGTTTCTATCCTGACTAAAGGCAGTTGCCTGTCTAGCCGCACTGATGAGCTGTGAAACAACGATCAGTACTGTATGTGAATGACTATATATATATATAGTAAAAAAGTGCTCAATATGTAGGAAGAACTAGTTAGTAATTTATAAAATATATATGGCGATTAAGCTACACTGAATATTCGGCGTTTCATCCACTCTAGGATTCGTCAGGATTATGCGCGAATTCTGTGGTTGTTTATCGTTTTTATATAGTCCTCTTCTGTTGAGGATTTTAGTTAGCCTATCAGCTTTCTAGTATCAACCGCGCTCCTTCCTATTAGTAATGGGCATGCATTTTATCGAACAAAGGATCTGTTTTAAAACTAGTTTAGTGGTTTAAGACAAACAGTTTCTTTATATATATATACATATGTGTACATATATATATGCACATATATATATGCATATATGTATATATATACATACATATATGTGTGATCGTTTATGAATATTCATGTTTATTTAATTTATTTGCTTGTTTATTTTCTATTGTTTTTGTTAGTTTTCTAAAGTATTTTGTATCGCTATCCTAGAGTAAATTTTATTTTGTGAACACAGTTATTTGCTATTTCTCTTCTACAGTTTAATACATTTTAGGGTGTTTTAAAGTACAGGATAGAAAATTTTTCATGAAGGCATAATTTACATGGGTCGTCTAAATGCCTACACGTGTTAGCTTGTCTTATTATTTTTCCATTCGACTACCGGCGAATGTCCGCTTTCTTTGAGTTCCCAGTATTTATTCGCTAGTGTTGTTTTTATACGGTGTTTTTTATTGTTGAATGTGCTTTTGTGGTAATAGTATCGGTTTCTGAAATCTAAGGAAGTCATGCCTACGTAATATTTCTTGTTATTCCGGTTTTCTTTCGCAAATATTGTTGCCTGATAAAATACGCTTTTTGTTAGACATTTATTTTGAACTGGGCAAAGTGTGCGGTGTCTACAGTTGCATTTATCTAGTTCGTTATTAGTATTTTTATTTATGGTATGGTTGTACTTGTCCGGGGTTGGTTTGTTATTATTCTTGTTATTATTATTATTATTATTATTATTATTATTATTATTATTATTATTATTATTAATAATAATAATATTATTATTTCTGCTAGTGTTACTTTTATTTTTGTCATGGTGTCTACTTTTAATTGTTTATTTTGTTGTTGTTTACATTGTTTTTATTTAGTATTTTGTTATTATGTGCTTTAATTATCATCTGTAAATTTTCGCAACAACTGTTAGATAACTTTAAGGTATTTTTATTGAAGATTTTCTGTAAGGGGTTGATTGCGCTAAAGTGTTTTTCAATAAGATCTAGAAATTTCTTACCAAGTTTTATTTTTAACATTTGATTCTATGGGGCCGTATACCAAATTATAGATGTTTTTCTTCTATTTTTAATTTTATTATACTTATTGGTGCTTTGTTGTTTATATTTGATATCGATATTTTTGTATCCACTATTTTTTAGGGCTGTTTCGTAGATATTGGTTGACCTGTTAAATGCATTTTCATCGCTTGATTTATTACTGAGTCTACTTACGATCGAGTTAGGAATGTTTTTATAATTGATGGTTGGTTATTGGACTTAAGGTGTACGTAAATTGGAGTAGCGTTATCTTTTAAGTATGGTTCATATGTGTTTTTATCCAAGTTTAACTTGACGTCCAGGAAGTTTGTTATTTTTATGTTACCTGATACGTCTGCTTTTATGCCTAATTTTTTCATTTCCTTGTGTTTGATTTTCTTAATGTTTTCTCCCTTGACTTTGTTGGAGTATTTTATTATAGCTAGTCCGTCATCTCTATATAGGCCGATATCCGTAGTATCGAATATGTTTGTGAGGGTATATAGAATGAATAATCCCACAAGATCTGATGCCTCTGCAGAATCCCTGGCACCCATCGCCAAATCAAACGAATTTTTCATTTTAGTTTTATCTATTCTATATACCCTCATGTAGCCCACACATTGTCGGTACTGTAAATGAATGGCGTTTATAAACGATATGCTTCGGGGTTGTCATGTAAACCCGAGTCAGTAATTGTTTTTTGTTTTAAAATTGAATTTGATATTTGAGTAATGTGAAATGCCGACACCGGAGGCTAGAATTTTGATGTTAAAACGTGTAACATGTATTCAATAACTCCTCCTACTACATTGTTTTTTTTCTAATACTACTAACACTACCGCCTTTACTAATATTACTACTACTATTACTGCTACTATTACTACTTTTCCACTCTTTTTCTTATTCTACTATTAAATATTCAAATACTAGTACTACTTTTACTGCTACTACAATGTTCCCCGGCTTTCTTATAATAGTACTACTACTTCTATTACTATAGCTACTATTTGTCTTGCTACTACTACTACTACTACTACTACTCCGTTTTAATACGCATTTAGTATCGAAATTAAGGTGAAATTACGCAGAAATATTCGTGGCAGCATAGCCATATTTATATACGTTTTCAAGTGTGGCGATATATTTGCATGGTTCCATTGATTTGCTTGGTTCATAAAAAAATGTTCAACTTTGCTTTATTCTAGTGATGATTTTTGATCTAAAAATGCTAAATAATTGGAAATTTATGAAATATTATATTTTGTGCCGAGATATCATTTTACTTGTTATTGGCAGCTAGGCTGCACATTGTGCTGCATTCAGTTTCCTTGTATTTTTAATATAAAGCTTATTTTTACTCGTAGCTAGGGCTGCCTCAATCCTAATGAACAAAATATATAATCGTTTCCGAGTTCTGCCAACGTGAACGACGATATACACTTACAGGAAGACACAACGTTTCCCGATATAATTAAATGAGGATTGTTCGCCTTTCATATTTTTATTGTCATTAAAATAGATTAACTCATTCGTTTGTAAAAACCCATTAATTGCCCACTCCAGTGACCCATAAAGCTTCATATTCCTCCTCATAATATATTGCACTGTAGAGAATTTCTAAATTTTTAGCTTCACTTTAATTATAAAATCAAAATACAAAGTATCATGTTTCAAGTATGCTCTAAACAGAAGCATTCATTTCGAATGCGCGCTATTAAATAACCAACTGTTGATTTTTTAAATTAGTTTTACATAACCACTTGGATTAACGAAGAATTATCAAGTATCAAGGTTCAATTGTGCTCTGAGAAGAAATCCTCATTTCGAACGCACCCTTCTCTTATGAAATAATCAACAGTTGATTTTCTAAGCTGGATCTTTCATTTTGTGCGGTTATAATGTTTTTTCCAAATGTAATTGTGATGTTAGCTGGCCAAAAATTGTAACTTAGATCTAAGACAAAAGTGTTTGATTATCAATTTTCTGTGATTATATGATGCGTTTCACTACAAAATCTACGTAAGTACACTCATAAACACATCAGGTACCTTGGTGTAAAATTCGAAAAAATCACCTCCGCCGTTTCCCAGTTCATAGGAAACGAACTCATACACATATATACATAAAGTTCTTTTGATATAATAGTAGATAGATATATATATAAATATATATTAATACGGACATGTACAAATGAATGAATAATTATATAAAGATGTTTCTTCATCCGGAAATCCGGAAAGAGTTCTTTTGATTTTTTCACGTCATTGATACATTATTTACCGATATATATATATATATATATATATATATATATATATATATATATATATATATATATATATAGGTGTGTGTGTATCTGTGTGTATATGTGTGTGTAGATCGAAGACTGTGTGTGCATCTCTGCGTATGCGTTTTTAATATCAACTAACTTTATACAATGTGTGCATGTCGGGACTAAACGGATATCTTTAACTAAGAGATTGATCAATCTTCTACCTATTTGCTTATACATATATATATATATATATATATATATATACATATTTATATATATATATATATATATATATATATTGAGTAAGATGTTTGATAATTTATAATTAAAATTAAAAATAAGTTTCACAAGGAAGAACACACAAAATCAATAAATTGTACGATCTTTTCAGAAACGATATTTTTATTGTCTTGGACAATAATGTTATCATTTAGTTTTTGAAAAAAAGTCTCCTCCTCAGCAAAAATATTGAGTGTTTTTTTTTTCTAAAAACGCCAAAAATAAACCTAGCATTTTTTAAGTAAGGCAGATGTATCTTTTAAGGTTCGCCTTCTAAACGTCGTACGTATCATCGTCAGTGCATTCATTGGGATGGTATATATATATATATATATATATATATATATATATATATATATATATATATACATATATATATGTATATATATATGTATATAAATATATATATATATATATTCATACATATATATATCAATATATTCGAGTAATCACTTAATAAAACATGTTAAAACAGTTTGAAATAAGATAAAAACATATTTAATCTGAAACGGAAACACTAGATAAGTGGATAGTCCTTAATTCGCGGGGTTTCGAAGAAATACTTTCCTTCACATGAGAGGGTAGGAATTAGTAAAATGCGTGATCGGATTTTGCATGCAAAAGTATTTGATGAAACAACAAGTAAGTCAAAGGTCTTACTTGAAAATAAAAAAAAGTGAAGCAGAGGAAATATGATGATGAAAAAGGTGATTACACATGAATCGATAGTCTGGTGGAAGATAAATAATTCAGTGACGGTAAAATCCAAATATGTAACTTCTTTAAAGTCAACTGAATTTCGATTTGCACAAGTAAAATCCAAAAATTCCGTAATTGGAAAAGATGGTCCATAATAATCCAAACGCAGAAATCTATGGAAAAAATTCACAAAAATGTGTACAAGGAAAAAAGGAAACAAATTCCAATAATATTAATAAAAGAAAAATACGATATGCTTTTCATTCTACTGCCGAGATATAAATATAAATAAGAAAGATCAAGGAAGAAAAAGAGGAGAAAAATGGTGATAGAGTTAAATATAAATAGAGAAACAACTGTCAAAATGATCCAGACAGGAAATGTTAAAGGCGCGAAAAAATATATAGGGCAAAATGATATAGGTCAACTGAAATGTACAGGTCATAACTTAAAAAAAAAGGTCAGCAAGAGTTATTAGGAGACACTTAATGAAAAATGAATAAATAAATCAATAAATAAATAGAAAATACATAATAAATAAACAATAAATAAATAACAATAAAAAAATATAATATAATATATAAAATAAAAAAAATATTTAAGGGGAGAGGATGGCCGGTATATGAAAATTCAGGAAAAAAGCAAGAACAAACGTAAGTAAAAGCATATAGTCAAATATAAGTAAATATACATACAAGATATGAAAGTGTGGGTAGATTGATATATTAGATAGATAGGAAAGTTTAAAGAATAAAGCAGAAAATTCAGATAAAAAACATGCCATGTAAAGAAGTGATAAAGAATTAAAATAAAGGATTATTAAATTATAAAGTATAAAGAAGTAAGTAGAAAAACGATACAACTTACAAAAAATATGTATATCTATATAAAAGGTAAAAGTAATGACTATGTAATTTCCAAATTGCCATAATTAAATTTGGACTTATGTTTACAGAAAGAGATCAGTTCATTTTTAGAATTTATTATATTGTTACTTTGAGGGGAAGTAATTATAGTTATAGCGTCGGTTGTGCAGCGGCGACATGACTTATTGATAGCGGCAGATCTTGTTATTTGAACTGGTTTCTTACGAGTTATAGTGTGTGTGATTACAGATTTAAGGCGGCCTGCAGGAGAAGCATACTTTTTGTATTTCATCTTTTCCTTGCGTTCTGAGTTCCATAAGGCATTATTGAAGAAAGTAGCATTTTGATTAAAAGTTTTCTTTTATCAGCAGAAAGAGCAGAGATTCTTCTAGAGACGGATGGTACTATAGATTTCATAATTGAGTTGGGGTGGTTAGAAGATCTACTGACGTATAAAAGCGTAAGATTAGGTTTCTGACAGGGGCTTTATTTTATCCATGTATATGTATATGTTTGTGTGGGGGAAAATGGGCGCGAGCTTTTTTGCATGCCCACTGCTTTTTGGGTGGAGCTTCTCACGTCGTTTAGATGCCGCAAGATATTTTCGTATCCTTTCAATCCTAATACCTCTTATTCGCAAACAGGCATCTTGTCTTCTCTTTTTTTTTTTTTTTTTGGTGGAGATAAACAAAATTCACACTTTTCCGTTGTTTCTGGTGTTTGTTTGGCATTTTTGCATGAAGCGAATCTACTCAAACGCAAACGACAGCTCGACGATCTCTCTCATTTTTATTTAACGACGTTCATTCTTAATATCTCTTTGTCCTTGTGCAAATATCAAATGCAGGATAACCCTGCTAATTTGTAATAAAGGGTAAATAATATCGGCATGGATGTAAGTTCCTTATAAAAATGTTCATTTAATTTTAAATATTTTTAAATCATATTTTCACCCCCAAACAAGGAACATTGCCAACGTGGTGTAAGGGGCTACTATAAGGGGCAACAACTACTGTGGTACTATGTAGGGATTGTGGCAGCAAGATGTTGGCTCAGGTTACACTTGAACTTCTGCACCTCAGTACAGTTGGGGAAGCAGTGACCTGGAATGAAATTCCAAAGTATAGTGGTTCTGGTGAAGAAACAACTGGTGTAGAAAGATCTTTTACATCTAGGGATCTCTACTGTGTGGAAGTAAGATTTAGCTTCCTGTCGGGTTTGTCAAGGGTGTTAACGTTGTGGGGGCACAAGTGCATTCAGATCGTCAGATTATTCACCATTAAAATACTTGTAGAACAGGAAGAGGGATGCAACATTTTGTCGATGGTACAGAGGCTGAAGCTTACATGCCAGTTCACGTCCTATCAGATTGGCGACTCTCCTTGTAGAGGTACAGGATAATTTTGGGTGTTAGTAGTTTTCTAGCACAGTGAGAGAGAGCCTACCTTCTTCGCAGCCGCCGTGGCAATGCTTTCAATGTAATTGTTCCAACCCATGTTTCCACTTAACGTTAGGCCAAGGAGTTTGAAAGATGTACTCTCAGATAAAGAGTAACTGACCATTTCTATTGGTGGCGTAGAATGTTTCTTGTGACTATTGAAGGAAACCAGTTTAGTCTTGGCAGCATTCGACATGACCATCCATTTTTGTTCCCGTTCCACTACAGATTGGATGTAATCATCTAGTGTGTTTGCCATTTCTTTAGATATGTGTTCATTTGTTTTCCTGTCGTGACTGTTATAGAGTGTGGTGTCATCAGCATATACACCCATCACAGAGGGAATTTTGTCGGGGAGGTCATTTATAAATATTAGGAACAATAGAGGTCCAAAGATAGACCTTTGAAACGCACCAGCATTTATATCCTATTGTTTAGATGTACGACCGTCGAGGACAACCTGGATTTTTCTCTTGTCTAAGAAGGATTGAATTATGTTAAGTATTCTACCACTATGCCGTATGATCTAATTTTCCTGAGGAGACCCTCATGCCATACCCTGTCAAAAGCCTTAGATATATCTAGAGCTACCGCTCGTCCCTCCCCCGCTTTGTCCAGTATGGTATATACGCTCAGAGATTACAGTTAGGATGTCTGCTGTGGAACGGGTTTGTCTAAATCCATATTGTTGGTCAGTCAAATGTTTAGAATCTGTAAGGTGATGGACTAGAGCATGATTACTTAAGGTCTCAAATATTTTGGCAAAAACTGGGAGGAGGCTAATAGAAGTGATAATTTAATGAGTCTGTTCTTTTGCCAGAACTATTGAATACTGGTACCGTTGAAGCAGTCCGGAAAGCCAGCTTCATTAAGGCATTTGTTGTAGAGTTTGGAGAAAACTGGAGCTACTTTGGCTGATCACTTTTTTAATAGCACACTCGGATGAGATCGAGTCCACATGCTTTTGAAATGTCAAGTTTTTTTTTATGATAGCATGCACCTGAGAAAGGGTGATTTTCAGATCGTCTTGCATGACGTCTGTCTGCAAAGGAAAGTCAGGTCGGGGGTGGTTGAAAGGGTCCAGTGTGTAGTTGGAAGAAAACAAACTGGCAAGCAGGTTAGCCTTCTCGTTTGTTGAGCAAACAATCTCATGGGTGCTGGTTAGTGGGGTAATTGTTGATTGCCCATTATTTAATACACTGTTGTAAATTTTCCAGAAGTCACGTGTTCCTTTTTTTGTGTTTCGATGCGCTTTTTAGTGGTTTCAGTAAATTCTCTCTTAGCTGTCACTCTTTCTTTCTTACAGTTACTTCTGGCTTCTATATACTTCAGTCTGTTATAATTGGACTTATGCCAGTTAAATCTGCGGTATGCATGCTGCTTTTGTCCAATTACAGCTTCACAAGTAGAAGTAAACCATTGGAGAGAGTGGGGCTTCCTATAAAATTTGCGTGTGGGAACATCGTCTTCAGTTGCCGTTTTAACCATTCAATAGTCTCATTTGCGCACTTTTCAGCAGGAAGTGAAAAGATATGTCACCATGGGGCGTCTCTGATGAGATCCCTGATTGTTTCCCAATAAGCCTTTTTATATCTCGTTGTTTTGAGCAATGACTCTTCAGTTTGGGGTCTAGAGTTTAGGGCGATTTCGACCATTATCATTGCATGATCAGCGTTCCCAAGCGGGCTGTGGGCATTCAATACACAATCATCGTGAAATATGGCAAGACACAGATCTAGAATTGATGAGTGTTGTTTTTGCTGGTCTGGGAAACGGGTCGGAAACGTAACTATCTGTGACAGGGAATGATCTATAGAGAAGCATGTGTTGTGCTACCAGCTGCGCCTATTTAAGTAGAAAATTCAAGCCAGTTGCTGTGGTTGAAATTGAAGTCGCCAAATACATGTACTTGTGCCTTAGTGTCGAGGGAGAGTGCTGTGTCTTTTATGTCAGAGACTTTGTTTATTATGGCGCAGTTCTAGATCGAGGGAGAGCGGTAGAAAAAATAAAAGTATCTACTGTTATGTTGCATGTTTCGTCCGATTCTAGGTTTGTTTCCCTATTTAAGGGAAGGTTATTACGAATGTAGACTCCAATACCTTGCATATATCTCTCATAGTCCTTACAGCAGAGTGGGAGATATCCAGGCATGGTAAACTAGTTATAAGGGATACATTAAAAAATACAAATCAAGTCCGATTGAAAGCCAAATCACAACGTAATATTACGAAAACTCCCAAAATATTTCACTTGTTTGGAACAAGTCAAATTTTTGTTATATTTTTTTAATATCACGTTGTCATTTATGTTTCAAGTGCACGTAGTGGGTATTTCATTTTATCGAACATAATATATATTTATAGATTATTTCTCTCTCTCTCTATATATATATATATATTCATATATATATATATATATATATATATATATATATATATATATATATATACGTACATACATACATAATACATATATATATATTACTTAGTTTATATTTAAATAATATTTAGTTGGAGCCCACAAAATCCTTTTTATTTAATAGTGTGCCACTATTCTATCATGATTTTTATTTTTTAATAATATTAATATACTAATATTTTAATTTAAAATCCATACTTATATCAGAATATTTTTCGTAAATACTATTTAAAATAATGTTGAGTATAATCATACTTATACTATGTTCTCGGAAATATTACTTCATTAAAAGGACTTTTACAAAAGTTTTACGATACGTAATATGCATGATTTTGAACTTCAAAACACTCATCGTAATCCTGAGATGTATCTTAAACTCACAGTTCAGTCTGTATTAGGTATTGCTTTGAATTTTCCAATTGTTTCTTTGCCTTTATTCCGTAAACGATAGAATATACTTCATATTTGGTCTTTTCTTACAAAATGAAACTTCCATTAATGTGCTTATTAGCAAACTTTATAATTACTTTAATTATTTTGCTAAAAACCTTTCTCGGATGAAATAAGGATTTTATTGAGAATCTCAGGATTACATGGATAAAATGTAATTTTATGTATATTTTTATCAAGCAATATCTTTTAAAACTTTTTAATTTACATAATTTAATCCAAAATTATTTATTTATTTATATGTGTGCGTGTAAATATTTTGAAAAAAAAATTCGTATAAGTAACGCATGTTGTAAGAAATCACAAAAAATGAGTAAAACTGTGAAATATGGAATGTAGTTGTATTGCTATTCATATATATATATATATATATATATGTGTGTATGTGTGTATGTATGTGTGTGCGTGTGTGTCTGTGTGGCTGTGTGTGGCTGTGTCTGTGTATGTGACTGTGTCTGTGTGTGTTCATCACATAATAGGTTTAGGTTGATAACAAACATCATGGATTTTAAAGCACAACGAATCATTACGAATACTCATGACAATACTCCATTCAAAAACATCGGAACGTACTTGACTAAAAAGATATGCAGAAAGAACGTCACAAAGATAAACTGAGAAACATTAGATTTTATTTAACGACATAGCGTGAAACAGTACAAAGAATTTCTACTGCTGATAACAGACACATATACAGTTTTACTGCCTAAACATCTTATAAATATATAATATAATATACTAAATCTTATATAAGACGCTATTTGGAAATAAATCAAAACCTTTTTCCTCAACAACGCCATTTGCAAACAAGAACACACTACATACTCAACTTCTGTCTGGGAAACTATATAGCTATGTTATGTATCTTTTTATTGCTTGTTAAATTACTTGAAATTTATTCTGTTTATATTATATCTTGTTTTGCAAAGTCGGCTACTAAACTATTTAAAAAACATTATTGTGATAATCGCAGAATTCCTGACGGTATGATGTCATTCATTCGGACAATTGCGTTCTCTGAGAAAACGGATTTAAATTCAGGATAATGCGCCTATTAAAATAAGTTCACATCAAGCAATACGACCTATAGAGATTGTATAATGCACAATCTAACTGGAAACGCTAAATGCACCCATATATTTGCAACATATAAGATAACAGAACGAATTATGTGAAAAATAAACAGAAATCAGAAACTAAACATACAGCCAAGGAAAGAATGCGGACGTAACAAATAAAAGAGGGTTTACTCGGTGTGCAACCCAGGGAACTTAATTACGTACCTTTACGTTTGCTCAAGGCTTTTCGGATATCAGAGGCTAAACAATGTTCAAATTCTTTGTACTTTAACAATGAGAACGCTAATTAAGTCTTATGAATGTTGAAGCGAGCCAATCAGCATATTTCTGTCATTGTAACATCGCGAACATTACAGCATAATTGGAAGCTACTCGATGACTGACTCTGTGTTATGGTTACGGGAAAAGAAATGTATTGAACTGGATCTGGCAAGAGGCCATACTCTTTTCTGTTGTACAAATAACCTGTTTGGAAAGTCCCCAAAATTCGCCAGAAATACAAGGGTGTACTTGAAGTAACCGGCATAACGGTATGAGCCAACTTGCGATTATAAGATCGGACGAGAAACGCCTTGAAGCCGTGAAAAAACGCTTGATCGAAGGAAACAATAATGTAATGGTACGTTTATGGTAAACTAAGAATTATCTCTAGTTTTTATTTCAATTATTTAAATGGATAACATCCGATTGTAACCGACAATTATGTATTAGCAATGTTTGAAGTTAGGTTTTGCTGATTGAAAGAAAAACGATGCAATTATCATCGTAATAATAACGCTAGTATTTTACTAATTATTAGCAGCAGTAGAAGTCATAGTTGTAAGAGGAGGAGTAACAGAGAAAGTAAAGTTTAATAATAATGACCCTCCAGTTTTTATTATTGATTTTCTCATTGAATGAAAAATTTGAGCAAGTAGTTATATAATTATTTTTATTTCCCCGTCTGGAACCCGGACGAAAGTAGCACTCACCTACATAGGTTTAACTTTTTATCCGACAGAAGAGGTTTCTAACAAATATCAGATTGACAAATGGTCTTCAGTTGGTTGTATATTTCCGTCAAAACAAATTATTACATATGCTTTTTGCAGTTTTCCAGGATTGTGTCAAAATCCGCTTATATAAAAAAGCCAATTATTAATTATTGACCAGGCTGAACGCTGCTAAAATTCGCTGACCTTGCAACGTGATTATGCCAGAAGTATTCGCTCACTGAAAAAAAACAAAACAATATTTCAGAAATCCGAGTTATTTTGTGTTTTTCAGATTTAGAGCAGTCTCTGTTAGATTCCATCTATTAGAAATAGTTTGCCAAAAGGTAATAATCGTTCTCATTGATTTCTCATTTGTAACCGTTAATAAACGTCGTTACTTTTTTTTTTACATGAGGGCCACAACTTATCAAAGCCCGGAGGCCACTCAGGGATAAGGGTTATTGCGTGTACAGTAATCAATGAGATAGTATTGTAGTAATCATTAGAATTGGAGATTTGATAGAGTGTCTTACTTAAGGGGGACGTTTGTCAGGAGTTTGTTTATGTTGGATTTGAAGACATCCAAGTTGTAGTCAGGTGGGAAACAAGCGAACGGAAGAGAGTTCCACACTCGTGCACTTCTGAGAAAAAAGCTCTGCTCATGGAATCTACGTTTGGATTTAGGCACTAATAAAGAGTGGGGAAAATTATTGACAGTGGTTTAAGCAAGACGGGTGTTTCTCGAGAAAGATTGGCGAACGGGGACGAGAAGTTGGAGCTCAGACGAGCACTTGCAATGGAAAGACCGATAAAACAAAGACAGGCTCGCAACGTTTCTTCTGTGGGGGAGAGGCCGCAGGGAAGAGAACAGGGCATCCCCACCAAACCACGAAGTCTATTTTGTACTCTGTCAAGAGAGGATAGGCTGTTTTTAGCAGCTCCTGCCCACATGTGGCAGCAGTACTCCATCCTTGGACGTACTTGATTTGTATAAAGATAGATACTTGCATCAGTAGTAAGATATTTTCTGCAGCGGTAGAAGGATACCACCATTTTCCCAGCATCCCTGGCAACAGATTTGATGTACGTGTTCCATTTCAGATCAGGAGAAAAGGTAAAACCCAGAAGTTTGTCAAAACATACAACCCTCCCCCAAGACTAGATCCATCCATTTCAATTGATGCCAGATGGGGATAAGAGCGTTGATGATGTAAAGATAGAAGCTTGGTTTTTGGATGCATTAAAATTTACCAGCCACACCTTCCCCCATTTTACCACGCGCTCAAGATCAGGGGAGAGAGAATTTGAGAGAACTTTGTCATTTACAGCCTTTGATGTGTTGCCATAGATGGTCGTGTCATCAGCATAGATGTCGATAAATGATTATAGTATGTGTTTTGGGAGATCATTGATGTAGATCAGGAAGAGAGTTGGACCCTGGATGGACACCTTAGGGACTCCAGCATAAATACTGTGGGCCTCTAGTTTCTGCCCATCAACCACTACTCTTATGAACCTATCAGAGAGAAATTATTTAATGATTGAGAAAACATTTCCAGTAATACCGTAGCTGGAAATCTTGTGAAGTAGGCCCTTATGCCATATCCTATCGAAGGCCTTCGATATTTCAAGAGCAATTGCTCGTGAAAGGAAACCTTTGTCAAGAGATTCATTAATCCTATGTGATATAACCGTTAGCACATCTGCTGTAGATCTTGCTGAGCGGAAACCATATTGCATGTCACTAAGAAGGTTGTCTCCGATGGGGTGGTTGCCTACTTCTTTATTTAATATGAATTCCAACAACTTAATAATTACACACAGGAGACTTATTGGTCAGTACTGAGAGGGAGATGACTTATGACCTGAATTCTTAAATACAGGGTATACTGTGTTGGAAAGCGCTTCTTCTTAAGCACCGCTTAAACAGTTTTGTAAGTATGGGTTGGAGTTTTTTCAGCACTATAACTGGAATGCCGTCAGCGCAAGTTGCTTTACTGGAATCAAGGTTCTTGATTAGCTTAGCAACTTCATGCGCATATATTTGTATGTTGCATAGCGTGTTATCTGTTATAGGAGGAAATACAGGGAGTTGATGGCCATTGTCGCATAGGGTAGAATTAGCTACATAGTTCTTGACAAATAGTCTGGCCTTGCCTGATGCTGACGAGATGACCTCAGGTCCATTGATGATAGTTAGGATAGAACGCACGCTTCTGTTCAAGATCCTGTTTGCTATTTGACAGAACTGGTGGGAACCAAGCCGCTGCTAAGCTACTTTGGATTTAACAGACTAAGCATATAGCTCTCTTGCATTTTGTATTTCTCTTTTACAGTGGTTTCTGGCAGTCCGGAAAGCAGCTTTAATCTCAGTACATTTATTACGTTGGTAGCTATGGAAAAAGTGATTTCTGTGTGCGATGGCAGCAGCACATTCAGGGGAGAAGAATGGCTGGCTGGTAGGTTTTTGTTGGAATTTTTTAGATCGTATGAATCGATCTATGCCTACAATTAACCATTCAGTCAGGTCTGGTACTATAGAGGACACATCATTTTTAAACATAGAATGCAGAGGTAGGTCATATATGAATGTACGGAAGCTATCCCAGTCAGCCATAGAGTATCGATATACAGTACGGTGGAGAGGTACGTCTGAAGACTTTTCTTATCTTAACTGCTACAACAGAGTGGTCAGAGGATCCCAAAGGAGATTGAACGGAACATGAACACAGCTCATGGGAAGTTGTGAGGAAAAGATCTAGAAGGCTTGCATATTGATAAGTAGTATCGGGCACACGGATCAGTTCGTGAACAAGCTGAGTGAGGTCATAGGCAATGGTAAATTCATGTAAAAACCTCCCCTCATCATCGGATTTATTCCACATCATGGGCATTGAAGTCAACGGAAATGTGAATGTTAGCCGAAGGATGAGCAGACAGGATGTGGTCATTTTTCTCAGATATACTCTTAAAAATAATAACCCCACTATTGTGGGGGCAATAGAGGGCAAATATAAATGCGGTGCTGTAAGCTAGTGCAACCCGGAAGCACATATAAGGTAAATGAGGGTCTTTTCTTGAGATATCCCTACCACATAGAAAGCCATCTTTGATGTAGGCACATATTCCATTCCCATGGTGATCTTGGGGGTCAGATTTAGATGTTAAGTTGGAGTATCCGTTAATTATGAATTCGTCTAGAGAAGTTGTTGAAATATTTTGGATTGTAATGGCGTATATATTTAACTGCTGCCCACATCAGCAAAATATGGCACAAGGCCGTGAAGTGGGAACCCCGCCGCTCCCCTAAAGAAGGGGCACTCCTGCAATTTAAAAAAATTGCCTGAGTAACCCCGTCGGTATTCTCCGGTCGGCGTGCCTCAGGCGGCAAGCAATACTTGCCCCACCGGAAAGCTCGGTGGCAAGGCCTGGGAGTGTGGACACCCTAGCTATTACCCAGGGAATGTACCTCAGTCCGACATGTGCTGGAACGATTCCCGGCCCCTCACCTGTCGGGCTGAGTGCCAAGTGACGAATCCTTGACGTGTACTACCTGTCTCCCTGCAGCCGAAGTCGCTAGGAGACACATCCCATCACAATGGACTTGTAATAGGGTAGTTATTTATTTGCCGCCCACCTCGGCAAAATATGGCACAAGGCCGGAAATAGGGATCCAGCAGGCTCCCCTAAAGAAGGGGCACTCCTGCAAATTTTCAAAATTGCCTGAGTAACCCTGTCGGCATTCCCCGGTAGGGGAGCCTCAGGCAATAAGAAATTAACTTACTCCACCGGAAAGCCCAGTGGCAAGGCCTGGGAGGGTGGACCGTCTAGGTATTGCCCAGGCGGCATACCTCAGTCCAACAGGTGAAGGGCCGGTTCCTGGTCTCTCACCTGTTGGGCTGAGTGTCAAGTGACGAATCCTTGACGAGTACTACTACCCTATCTCCCTGCAGCCGAAGCCGCTAGGAGACCATCCCCATCAGACTTGTAATGAGGGTATATATTTAATTGCTGCCTACACCAGCAATATGTGGCACAAGGCCGCAAAGTGGGAACCCCGCATGCTCCCCTAAAGGAGGGGCACTCCTGCAATATTTAAAATTGCTCAGTAACCCCGTCGGCATTCCCCAGTCGGGGCGTCTCAGGCAGCAAGCAATAAACTTGCCCCACCGGAAAGCCCGGTGCAAGGTCTGGGAGGTTGGACCTTCTAGGTATTACCCAGGCGGATTATCTCAGTCCAACAGGTGCTCGGCCGGTTTCCGGCCCCTCACCTGTTGGGCTGAGGTCAAGTGACGAATCGTTGACGTGTACCACCCTGTCTTCCTGCAGCCGAAGCCGCTAGGAGACCTTCCCCATCAGGCTTGTAATGGGGGTAGTTATTTAAATGCTGCCCACCTCAGCATTATTTGGCAAAAGGCCGGAAAGTGGGAACCCCGTAGGCTCCCCTAAAGGAGGGGCACTCCTGCAATTTTAAAATTGCCTGAGTAACCCCGTCGGCATTCCCCGGTCGGGGCGCCTCAGGCAGCAAGCAATAAACTTGCCCCACCGGAAAGTCCGGTGGCAAGACCTGGGAGGGTGGACCTCCTAGGTATTACCCAGGTGGTGTACCTCAGTTGGGCTGAGTATCAAGTGACGAACCCTTGACTTGTACTACCCTGTCTCCATGAAGCCGAAACCGCTAGGAGACACATCCCATCATAAGAGGCTTGTAATGGGGGTATGATCGCACACAGTCGGATGATTCTATTTATATAGTGTATGCTGCTAGGAACTGACGAATCGAATTAATTCATGTTCTGCTACCAACCAATCTGAAACCAGAATTGTTTCATAAATATTAAACCTTTTCTAGGGCAATTTCATATGTTTTTTTTCCGTCTCGACACGGTAAGAATATTTTGCTCTATGGAACTGTCTACTGCAAACAAGTCACCTCTCAGGACTTGTGTAGAACAACGAATAATCGGAAACCCTGCTGTCTACTGCAAACCAGTCACCTCTCAAGACTTGTTTAGAACAACGAACCATCTGAAACGTTTCTGAAACTAAACATGGCTTCACTTCTGGTGAAGTGGTTGGCCCTATACCAGTTTCACTTAGAAAGAATATGTCCGGTTTCGTCTCCTGTAATTGTGTTTCAACCTCTGGAAGGTTGGAACGTAGACATCTGATGTTGGAGAAGGAGACCTGGTAGTAGGGGTCTACGTTGGAAGATGGGGTTCTAGGTTTATTCGTGTTTCTTATTTGGAGATTTGACATGATTGTTGAGGTTTTTGGGTTTGTGGAGCAGGTCAGTAGACTTCGTTGGAGCAGTACAGAGAGGGAAAATAGCAGAGAAAAAGACACGATTTTTTGTAGCACATGAAAAGATAAGGCCGTAAAATTACCCACTAGTATGGCATCGAGAGGCCCTACCAGAAACTAATGTATGGTCCAGAATCCATTTACCAAAATGGCAATACATCAGCCCCGGTATTTAGTGGTTAATCCAAGGTTCGAGTCCCTGACTATCAGGCGGGTAACGTCAGCCCAGATGAAACGTTTTCCTCCAGCACCCTTACTAGTGACATGACCACAAGGATAGACATAGAAACAGAAATTTTCCGACATCTCAGGCTACTCTTTACAAAGTACAACCGACCTGGAAAGCAGCTTTTTCTTCACCCTTTGTCAGAAAAATCATTCATTGGAAATGACGACTGAAGGACAAAAAAGGAGAAACGAGAGTTACTGGAGCTGCAGATACCACATCCACATACAATATCTACTCTCCATTACGTAAAAAATAATAATAAATAAATAAATAAAATAAAATAAAAAGGTGAGAAGGACTTATTAATATCTACTTAGTATAAGTCCGTTGCCCCATTCCCGGCTTGGGATAGTAAGATAGTCTCCACTCCCATGTTCATGCATGGACACTTTTTGCCTTTATCTAGATCGAGCTGGGATGTTCGACCGTTCCAGCTCCACCCCATAATAAATATGCTATAATGGAACTTTAATCAAATTGAAAAAGTCTGGTTATTTTTAACTCGTTTAAAAATCTGGTTTAGAAGTAATACCTTTAGGGTTATGTATTAATTTTGTGACTTTTAAAGGAGTGTTTTATTAATCAACCTAAGTTGTTAACGATAGCTTCATATTGTTGTTTAAATATCCTTCATATCGCTTTTAAATGTTGTTTAAATCCAGTTGCATTTTATTTCAACTTTCCTCAGTTCGATCACTCTCATTGTTTTATATATATATATATATATATATATATATATATATATATATATATATATATATATACGGCAGATTAAGACTTGTATTCGTCTGCTAATTAAGTTTTATGATAGAAAGCAGCATTTTAATTCAATTGCTCCGAAACATTTACAAAATTGTTCTCATGCAACGTAGTAAAAGTTCACTCACGTAAATTTAACACGTTTTAGACTAATTCGCAAAGTAGTAACATAATCGGAAATAACCTCAACTCGCTATTTCACGTTTAAAAAAAAAAGACATTTGTTCTTAACCCTCCTGCCATGCTTTACTTTCTTTTATGGATGTAACGCCATGTACGTTTCTATCGTTATCGGTTACTCCTACGAGCTCGTCGATCTGTGCACACGTTCTTTTTATAGCATTTTGCTTTTTTCCTTACATTAACGTCACTTTGCACATATCTCTGCGCGTCCCTGCCCTGTTATAGAAAGAAGTATTGCTATTATATTGGTTTCCATGTTTTAAAACAGAATTAGATTTCTGAGGTTCCATGTGATTGAATGATTTTGCTGTGTCATTCTTATTAAACCCCCGACTAGCTCGCCCGGCTAATTTTTTTAAACACTTTTCTATTATTTTTATTAAGCTTGGGAGAGTGTATACCTAAATCGAAACAAAAAGAATACTTCAGAACGATAGAAAAATTTGCTCAGAAATGGTGGAAATAATTTTCGAGGTTATATCCGCAAATAGTGTGCAATTAACTCTCAGCTACTTGGTGTATATTAATTTCTCTCTCAGTGTGGGAAGATGTGTCACGGGAATGAAAGGTAATAGATAATAATCCAATGCACAAGAGGTGGTTCATTCTATATCTTAAAAGTAGGTTGGGTTCACATTTTTTGAGTTGCTCTATGATAGTGTAGTAATCAATTAATTCCTTCTCTAAACGGAAATACAAGTCCTGTGAGGGTTACAATTTAAGACTAATAGGACCAAAACGTCAACAGTCCGATAGACGAGGAATCGTTGCAATGATTCAGTGCTCTTCCTGGTTATTGGTGATAGACTTCCGACTGATATGCATAATGCCTGATGCATCGTCGTCTATTATTGTACTTATCTCAATAGAAACTGTGATATACAGACGAAAGATGTTTATAGTAAGTAGATGATAGACGGCTTGAATTACAAAACAAAAACAACAGAATTTCAGATTGGTGATTAAGTATGCAAAAAAGCATAAAATTATGACGCCGCAAACTATAATATATTGCGACATAGGAAAGTAGTCTGTCTTTTATAGATTACGAGATAAGTTAATGGGCTATTGAACACACCACAACCTTATTTGAAAGCAGCGTGTACGGAAAGGTGATAAGTCTCCACTAGAGAAAACCAGGAAAACTGCATTGACCAAGTGAACCTAGCAATCTCGATAACGAATAATGCAGAAGTGTCGAAAACCACGCAAAAGTCTGATGAGGATTCTGATGTACCATTGATGGCGTGAAACGTCGTGATGTGTAGCATGGCGTCAGGAGCCTCTTATCGTATAGTCGCATATAGTTCCCTATTTGCTTCACTTCCAGATAATGTGGATAGAATACGATACACAACGGTATAAACATAAATCGCAGTCAGGCTAGGAAATTTTAGAAAAAAGTAGGTAAAAGGGAGTTGTTTAGGATTGGTAAGAACTATGTTCTGTTTGTAAGCAAACTATGATTTCCCCGACCTAAGAAATAAAATGACTTTTTCCGTTGTATAGGACATGTGAAAGATAGTAGCGGCTTCTTGTTTCAACAGAGTATTGTTAATAGTTGGAAAATGTAAGCATTAATGAAAAGTAACTTCAGCATGTGATTATCTAGTGTAATTTATCGTTGCCAAATTAATAGTTGCATGCGGGTATCCTCAATGATCATCACCTTAGTGTCCCGCTCAACAGAATAAGGTCATGGATATGACCTTAAAATATAACCAGTGGTAAGGACCCAGCTTGCGGGCTTTGGGGAGTGTGGAGCTACCTTTTAACTGTCATTGCTCCCAGGTCCACTCTGTCCCGGAGTGGTAGTACCTGTTAGGGTCCCGACTATGGGTTAAATGGAAACTGATTTAAAACGACAAATACATTCTATTAAAATTATTTTCTTTGGATTCGGCATTAAATAACCTGAAAAGGGTTGATATGCCGTAAAATAAAAACAACCAACCAACCAGAATAAATGATGCATATATATATATATATATATATATATATATATATATATATATATATATATATATTACATGGGGGTTATCACTTATCAAGGCCCGCAGGCCACTCAGGGATAAGGGTTATTGCGTATACAGTAATCGATGAGATAGTATTGTAGTAATCATTAGTATTGGGGGTTTTGATAGAGTGTCTTTCTAAAGGGGGCGGGTGTTTCTCGTGAATAATTGGCGAGGGGGGACGAGAGATTGGAGCCCAGGCGAACACCTGCCATGGAAAATAACGATAATACAAAGACAGGCTCGCAACGTCTCTTCTGTGGGAGAGAGGTTACAGGGAAAGAAAAGGGTATCTCCCACTAAATGTGGCAGCAGTACTCCATCCTTGGACATACTTGGCTTTTATGCAGATAGAGAACTCCATCAGTAGTGAGATATCTTCTGGGGCGGTAGAAGGATCCCACCATCTTTTCAGCGATCTTGGCAACAGACTTGATGTCCGTGTTCCATTTCAGGTCAGGAGAAAAGGTCAAACCCAGAAGCTTGTCAAAACATGGAGCCTCCCCAAGACGAGAGCCATCCATTTCAATTGACGCCAGATGGGGATCAGACAATCGATGATGTAAAGATAGAAGCTTGGTTTTGGATGCATTAAAAGTGACCAGCCACCTCTTCCCCCATTGTACCACGTGCTGAAGATCAGAGGAGAGAGAATTAGAGAGAACTTTGTAATTTACGGCCTTTGATGCGTTGCCATAGATGGCCGTGTCATCAGGATAGATATCAACGAATGCATATATATATATATATATATATATATATATATATATATATATATATATATATGGTGTGAATATATTTTAGGGTTATTGATACATAGTTTCATATGGTATGCATTGTGCTGGTAAACTATATTAAATGAATTATGACTATCAATTGACACAATGTTTTAGATTGTTTTTAGGTTTAACTTTTGTAGACTTGTATCTTGCATCAAGGCTACCTGCGAGAAATACAATTCTTTAAACACAGTATGCTTATTAACTTCCAAGTGATGGTTTTAAAATGGATAGGAATAAAAATGAGTGAAATATATAAATATTAATAAAAATTCATATGAAATACCCTCACCGCATTGAAATCTAAAATATCTACAGATATTAAATTCAAAATTTTACCCGCCCGGTTTTCGAAACATATAATCATAATGTTTATATCGGTTAATTAAATTACTGAGAAAATCATGTCATTCTTGATAAATATATAAACACTGTCGAAATAAAGATTTTGCGTCTTACTTCATATAAGTAATATATATATATATATATACATATATATATATATACAATGTGTATACATATATATATATATATTTATATAACATGTTTTATACACATTTAATAAGCACATACACGGGCGCACATATATATCTATATACATATAATGCTTATATTACTGCAAACCTCCTATTCCGTATGTAAATATACAAGCACTGGCTACTTTAAAATTAGTTTGATATGCAATAATCTCAAGACAGTAGTTGTATTTAATTCACATCTACTCGTCTCTAGTGTTCAGATTTTCATAAATAAAATTCTTATGAATTTTCATTTTGGCTGCGGGCGGTAAATCTGCAGGTATACGTGCGTGTGTGTATATGTTTTGGACAATATGTGTGTGTGTATATGTTTTGGACAATATGTGTGTATTGGTGCGTGTATACTGGTTATTTTAATATTTGACTCTAGGCGAATTCAAATACTTAACAATACAAAATATACATAAGTAAAATGGAAAACTATCTAATTGGCATTTGCACGATTTCCCACGGCAAAGATATTTACATCGTATATTAATGCTCTGATTTAAAAATAGGATAGTAATGCTGATATGGGAGACAAATCCTGAATATACAACGCGTATATAAATATGCACTAATATGACAAGGAAAATAATAATAATACTGAGTATGATCATGTTATATACTCTATGTGTAATTATGTTATATTTATGATATGTATGCAAATCTATTTGTGCGAAATATTTAGCCGTATTTAATGGTATGGCAATGCACCTGCGTACTATTATGAAAGACATTGTATTTATGAAGTGTGTGTATCCATCCAAAATGAGGAGTTAGTTAAAATATTCGATACCTCATTTAATAAACTTAGAATATTTTTACATATATTATTACTCCTGAGTTAGTTTTACCAGAATAAGTATTTCACAATTTGCGATAGAAGTATCGTACAATAATGTAAACATATACATTAGAACCTTATTCTATGTCTAATTGATATTTGAAATAATACAAAGAAAGAGATATAAGATATACAATTGTATTTCAAATCAAATTATATGAATCCTAATAAATAATTTAGTTTAATTAAAGTTAACTTTATAAAGGAATTATTGAAGCTGTTGTTAGATATATTAATACATATTTATAACATGTCTAAAACATCATAATCGGTGACAACTTGAGTTTTAAATATTCCATGAGATCTGCTATTCGGATTACTAAATTTGAAAGTTATTAATAGAAATAAATGTAACAGATCTGCCATCATTCTTAATAGTTATTTACTTCAAATTGAATAACATGATATGCATATATATATGTATATATATATATATGTATGTATATATATATATATAATCTTCAATCATAATTTCTACATTTATACATGTACTCGTATATATAAAAATCCGAAATTATATATAAATTTATATATACGAGAATTGCATATATATATATATATATATATATATATATATATATATATATATATAATAGATACATGCGTATGAGGATTAAACAGTATATATATATATATATATATACATATAAGTGATACATGCATACAAGGATTGAACAATATATATATATAAATATATATATATATATATATATTTATATGTGTATATATATATATATATATATATATATATATTGTTCAATCCTTATATGCATGCAAGGGTCATTTTCAAATCGGCCAGTTTGGCTTCACTCCGCAAAGGAAAGTAAGTGAGTAAACCACTCCCTTGTTCCAATGTGTAGTTTGAGGTAAACCAGCTAGTAAGCATGTTAACCTTCTCGGTTTCCGAAATTTCCACGAGTATATATATATATATATATATATATATATATATATATATATATATATATATATATATATATATATACTCGTGTAAATTTCGGAAACCGAGAAGGCTAACATGCTTTCTCAGGTGCATGCTATCATTAAACACCTAGACACCTTAAATCTAATCTCGGCTGTGCGATTAAAATAGTGCTCCGCTGAAGCTGCTCTAGTCTTCTATAAACTTTACTACAAATGTCTTAACGAATATTGCTGTTAACTACTGGAAAACTGATTCTATAGTACAAGTTTACAAGACTTTTTTCAAAAGAACTGACCCATCAAATCATCGTCTTTTAGCCTCCATTCGCTATTCACCAAACTATTTGAGTTCATAATTAACCAAACTCTGGTTCATCACTTTACAGCTGCTAAACTTCTGACCGAATAACAATACGAATTCGGCAAGCCTGTTCTACAGCAGATATCCTAACTTTAATCTCTGAACATATATACTACACACTGGAAAAAAGAAGAGGATGGCAGAGCGGTAGCCCAATATATATGTAAGTTTTTTATAGAGTTTTTCACGATAGTCCTCTCAGGAACAAAAAGATCATACGGTTCCACTAGACGAATACGTAACATAATTAAATACTTCTTTAATAAGAGAAGAATGCCGTTGCTCCATGACGGCCATCCATTTAAACAATATTATATAAAATGCATGTGTACCTCAGGGATCTTTCCATGGAGTTTTATTATTCCTACGAGGAGCGTGCAATAAGTAATTCTCCTGGCCCACTTCCAGTTGTCTGATCTAGCTGAAATTTTGCATGTGCAATGATTTATATCTCTACGGGTGATGTGGCAAATTACAGCTCGGAACTACTTGTTGTTTCTGTTTTACAGGTGAAACTGAGTCAGGTGTAAAATGGAGCTAGTTGATGTCGAGCAGTGATGCGGTTTTTGTATTTGAAAGGATGCACACCACAGGAGAATTCAAACGTGGCCGGAAGTCTGTAGAAACAGATCCCAGACCTGGTCGCCTCCCTTCTGCCATTGATGAGACATCTGTCCGTCAATTTTAGGCTGCCATTTTAGAAGATCGGCGCATTACTATTCGCCAAATAGCCCAAGATGTCAAGATCAATACAGGGTCTGTGTAAATCATCATCAATGACCATTTGCATATGCATAAGGTGTCTGCCAGACAGATTCCCAGGTTGCTCACACCATTCCAGAAACGAGAACGCGTCCAGTAGAATATTAGTTTTTCAAAAGACTGAATAAACAGGATGAAACGTGGATCAATCACTATGATCACGAGACCAAATCCCAGTCAATGCAGTGGAAGCACTTGAACTCACCACCTCCAAAGGAGGCAAGGGTGTATCCCTCCGCTGGCAAGGTCATGCTCACAGTCTTCTAGGATCAGGACGAAGTAGTGATGACATATTTCTTGGCAAAGGATACCACAATTATAGGAGCCTATTAGGCTTCACTTTTAAGAAAATTAAAGGAAGCTATCAAAATCAAGAGGCGGGGTAAGATCAGCAAGGTATCCTCCTCCTGCATGACAACGCTCCGGTCCACAACTCGCATGTCGCCAGATCAGAAGCACGGACGTGTGGTTATGAAATCCACCCCATCCTCCCTACTCTTTTGACATTGCACCCTCTGAATTTCACTACTTTCTAGCCATGAAGTTGTTATTGAAAGAAAAGATGGTCACGTTCGATGCTGCCAAGACGAAACTTGTTTCCTTCAATAACTACAATAGGTTAAAGATACATTACGTTAAAGTACTTCTTTTAAACTCTTCGATACACATTTACATACGAGAAATATCGAAAACTTGGCTAAAAACAATAATATCTTCCCCTTCAACGAGTTACTTTTCTACAGGGGGGGGACACTTTTTTCGTCGATATTTTTTAAAGTTATCCTCTCCTTTAAATTGTCTAGCCTTAATTTAAAAAAAATGTCGCTTCCGGTTTGGCGGTGGTCGGAACCACATAAACGTTAGGTTTTACCCCGTTCTTTTCCCCCTTTGCGGTACGGGTTTGAGTCTGCCTTCCTACTACCACTTTTTTATTTCGCTCAACATACACATCTAAACACCCGGGCAACGTCGGGCGCCCATGCTAGTATATCTATAAAAGTGAACATGCCTGTGTGTCTGTGTACATTTTCCTTCACAATAACTCTTTTAATTTTCAGTCTACAGACTTGAAATTTGATATACAGGGTACTGAGATTTGGGAAAATCCATATGCTCCGTTTTCGGCCAGAAATTTGGCTTTTAAGGCGTCAAAGTTCAACGATTTCACCTTTTAGAACTCTACCAAACTCCTCCGACAATTTTCGGTCTAACCACTTGAAATTTTATATATCGATTCCTTGCGCATTGATCTTACTTAATAACTCGATTTGAGCCCAAAACACAAAATTTTAAGGGGTCATAATAGGGGGTAAATGGATCGTTTTGTTTGTTTGTTTTATTTTTTTTACTCAGCATACACCTCCAAACACCCGGGCAACGCAAGGCACCCATGCTAGTATATATATACATATATATATATATATATATATATGTGTGTGTGTGTGTGTGTGTGTGTGTGTGTGCGTGTGTGTGTGTGCGTGTGTTAATACCTAGTTTATTATTATGTTTTTATTTACCATTTATAATTAATGTCTCGCATATAAGGTTTATTTTTTAGTGAAGTTAGTAGTTGATCGTCACTTTACATATGCACGGTTTTGTTTTGCAACGCTCGTTCTCATTCGTTTATAATATTTCCTTTAATTCATTAGGGCAGCTGGTTTTACTTTTACGTCAGCCAAACAAGACTTCTTAATCTTTTCACGTACCTGTATTCACCATGCATATATATATTATACTAAGCGAACATTATTGCTGTAAATTATACAACTGTTGTCTTAATTTAATTATTTGGACTTCTATTCATACTTTAGATAATCGGCACGTATTGTGTGAACAAAAGTAAGAACCATGTTTATAAAAACATGGTGGTTTATGGCATGCCATATGTGTTTTCTTTGAAAGAAAGCTTTTTAACAAAACACGCAAAAATACCCCAAATGACAAGGTAAAAATCAACCAAATTGTTTATATTATCAACCACAATAATTACAATTTGAATGGATAAAATCTAAGAATACTTAAAAATATAATGTTTTTTAATGTTTCTGATTTTTAAAAATTTTCAATTGGAAATAATTTTTTCATAATGCTGATTAAATAGTCCCTTAATCATTAACATATTTGTGTATACATATATATATATGATGATTGCAACGTATTGTCATACGAGTGCCACTCCCTCAGACATGTGCCCAAAAATGACTTCCATCGCCACAGGACCATTTTAATAGACATAGGCGTGAGGGAGTATCTATACACAGATAAAGTTACAGAGTCTTAGCTTTGTACGACAGCTAAGTCAGTCTCTCGGTTCAAAATGCTGAGATCCAGCAACAAGTAAGAGCAAGATAGCCAGCAACCAGTTAAACTGCAGACCATCTTCATACGGGTACTGGTCTCCCACTTTATGGTTTTTTAAATTAGAGATTTGCTTCTCCTAGAAAGGTTGCCTTCACCACGGATTACGGAAGCCATCTCCACCCCAACGCACACATACATACACACAAACACGCACGGTGCTAGTTGGCCGTGTACACCCAAAAAGGTTCATTTGCCCTTTGGAAGGTCTTGTTTTTAATCCTTCAGGGAGACTAGCCACCCTCCTCACCAAACAGTTTAGTCGCCGGTGACCCGACCATGAAGCAGGTAGTACTGGGTTACATGGTACCAGTAGCATATGACATGACCTGACATATATATATATATATATATATATATATATATATATATATATATATATATACATATATACATGCATATATATACATATATATACACATATACATAAATACCCATATATACATGCATACATATATATATATATATGTGTGTGTGTTTGTGTATATATATATATATATATATATATACTAGCAGGCTGCTCAGCGTCACCCGAACGTAAAATACGCATAAATATCAGTGTTTAATCCATACAAAAACTGAAACATATGCATGAGAGTGTTATGTTTTACTAAACATTTCATTTCTAGTAAATAAAAAATAATCGGAATGAAATGGAAACCAAGACCGAAAGCTAGTGTGTCTAGTGCGATAATCACTAGGCTAGCTTCATACGGTCTTTTAAAAACTGTTTTCAAACCTACTGATTCTTTACATAAGGAATATTTAATGTGAACGATTCACGCATAAACTATCGTGAAACAGTTGACCACCAGATAATATTTGATGCCTCTTACATTATTTTTTCAATTTTGACCCTTTAGAAGCCTTTCTTTTCTAGATAAAAACGGATAAAAATGTTTACGATATATCTGCATACACTATATACCAAATCTAAAGTTTGTAGATAAAATTCGTTTTGTATATAGGTTGAGAATTCTCGTCATCTACATATTTTCATTTATTTATTTTAGATATGTCAGTTCGTGCATCACCATTCCGCATTATTATAATTGCATGTGAGAAAGCAAAGCGCATATAACTTTTTTCAGATGTATAATGAGTAAATAATGACCAAGAAGTATGTTAGTGACAACCAGCAATAGCCCTTAATACACTGAATACACAAGTCCAGTAGAAGCATGTTTTTAGATGGGATAAACTAAAAATATCGCAGGTAAAACATATAGGAAAGGCAGGTATGGTTTGTATTAGAGAGAACTATATTAAATGTCAGATTATAATTTACCAGAAAAATTAACGTGATAAACCAGATGATTAGAAATGTTTATACGGGAAATAGTGAAAACCTTTTTAAGGCGATTTTGACAAATTAAAAGAAAACAATAATGAAGTATGTAATTAAGATTTATTAGGTTTAGTTTACAAACCTCCAAGCCTTGTTGCAGAAATATTGATGACCTAAGAATAGTTTATTCTGAAAACCTTGAGGTTTATATATTTATGAATGTTATTGAGATATTCGCTGAGAAGTACATTAGATGTCAAATAATTATACATTCAATGTAATTTGATTTTATTCCTAGAAAAATACATTTATCCCTATAAAAATAAGAAGAAATCACATGCGTAAGCAAAATAAACTTTAAATAGCTTTTGGAAATCTTGAAAAGTATTGTGCAAAAAGTGATAGTCTGGTATACTTTGAGTAAATTAGTAGGAAACATTAAGGTAAGGTTGTTCAAGCGTACAGATATATCAAAACATATTACGGTATAAAACGCAGTTAGACATATAGTAAATAATAAGAAGGAATTCATCAGATTTCGGTAATGTGATTCCCTTGCTTTGAATTGTGTTTAAGAAGCATTAGCAAGTGAGTTTCATATGGCTTACCTGAAATATATGTTTTATTCTTTTTATTATAGATATGGCCAATTCATTTCCTCCTGTATAGTGTCTTGTTGTACAAAACCCCCTAAATCTTCATTGACTTTTCCCCTTGTAAATGAATATTGTGTTTGCGTTTATTGTTTGCCAATTAAATGAATGAATGAATTCTGATAATGAAGTATTTTTGGTAAAACACTTACTGAACTAAAGTCTAGATAGAATTATATGCTGTGTAAATGTCTTAGAGCTAATCTGATTATTAGGTTGGAAATGCTCTCCAAAAGAATATGGATCATATTCTGAATTTGTTGAAAGGTAGTGAAATAAAATTAAAGGTATCTTGGTAGCTATAAGCAATGTGTAAAATAAAAATGTAATGGATTTACTGGTAAGTTGAGATGAGATAACCAATTAGTAGACAAAAACTATAAGACAATTAATATGGGTATGCACTGAACAATGTATATCTTGTTTAAAATATTTCTACATATATTAAACCAATGAAACATTGAAAATCAAGTGGAAGTTCGATTGCAATAACGTGGAATTTAGAAAGGAACATCTCCCATTACTAAGCAGCAGTATCTTATGAATTCTAACGCACTAGTAAGAGTGTAAAAACACGTGTTACATGACAGGAAATAGCAAACTAGTACGATAGAAGTGTTATGTAAGTTTAAAGGCCAAACTTTGTGTCAAGTATTTCAAAAAATGTTTGATACAAAAATTAGAGGTAAATGTTTTCAGATGCGAGTAATTTTATGCTATCGCCATAAAGAATATACATTAATAAGTAAAAAAGTAAGAAAGGAACGCAAAGGAAGTCATGAGAAAGTGTGATTAAAATGAAGTAAGTATAAATAAAAGTTTGGCTAAAGAGAACTTACGATAGCAATCAATTTTTAAACTGTCCAACGTATAGAATGCATATAAAACGGGCAAAATCAAATATGCGTGATTCCAAAAAAGGAAAACATATATTTAAGAAAAATGATTATTTATACTATTATATAAAACACATTTTGTCTTCGTGTGTCTGTCTGTGTGTGAGAGTTTGTTCCGTTTGGAATGGAAACAGCTGAACTTATTTTTATGAAATTTCACATGAATATACTTTATGAGTCTGACAATGTTATAATATAGGTTTTGTATCTGAATTTATTCGATAGGTATTGATAATTGATAATCGGAAACATCCAGTGCAAGAAGGTAAGAAGATTTTATCATAAGTTAACACTTTAGACAGACTAAAATCACAATTCTATTGGAGAAGTTTTAACACATCGACAGAAAGGCTCGACATAACAGTAGTTCATTGATTTGACAGGGGCTCGTTCGAAACGAAAGTTTCTGTTTAAGAAACAATTTCATTATGATACTTGTTCTTTTTTAATTAAACTTATTTTCAAGGCATTATGATCGCACAAGCAATAAGGTCAGCCATATAAAAGCAGAAGCAGTGATTTAATATAACAGGGGCGTGTTCGAAGTGAATTTTCTGTGTAGAGCACGTTGGAGCATGATACTTGACATGCATTTTAAACTTTAATTCAGATCATCAAATATAAAACAAAATTCTCTAATATGCAATGTAGACCCAAATGTATTGGGGACGAAGTAACTGTGGGGGACGTGGGTGAAGCTTCCTTTTGCTGCACCGCGGATGGTCCATTACTATAGCAGGAACATAATCGAATAGATTGAAAAATAACCTATTTTACCGATTCGATTTACAAAGAAAACACGGAAAGAATAAATATGTGTTGATCCTCATTAAATCCCGGGAAAAAAACCGCGTCTCTCTTCTAGTAATAAGTAAGATGCGATCTTATATACTTATTTACATAGAAATCAATATTTCATATCTCGTCTTTGTAAAGATCGAGATGGGTAAATATATATGAGAATTCGCTGAGGAAATGGATAAATAACACTTAGCAGTTTTGTAATAAATCAATATAAGACACACGAAATAAAACATAAAATCCAAAAGCATTAAAGCGTAAGCCGATTGATGGTTAAAATAATAAAGTATTAGTACACATACACATCATCCACATACGCTGATGCATTCCTTCGATATAAATACAAAGAGAGGAACTATTTTATAGATAAAGAATAATTTTCTACATGAAGTAAAATATATACATTAAGTATTATGCAAAAAAAAAGAAACTCATAGAATGAATCAGTATCACAAGCAGTTTTATGTAAGATATTGTAGTAAAAAAAATCACCGTTTTTTTGCGATAATGTAAGATCTCCGTCATATTACAGCTAGTTACAAAATAACTTTAAATAGAATTCAACAAATCCATAGTTTGAGACTATATTATAATAGTTCAGGCGTTCATCTGCGTCAATACAGTTGATCTTATATGAATTTTATCTTAATCGTAGTAAAATAGCAAACAGATGGGTGTCGGCATTTATATATATATATATATATATATATATATATATATATATATATATATACATATACATATACATTGATAGATTAATGTATGTAATACAGAACTTCAGAACGTTATCGTCTCTGTTTTATCTGTCTTGAAGATATGCAGTTTTTGGATTTACATCCGAGGGTAACTATATTTTTATGGTTTTCTCTTAAATTTTACGCTATAATTTAGGAGATATATTTAATATTCAAGCAATCTATTGAGGTTTTACCCTTACAAAGTTTACGTAAGATACACACACAGACACAAACACAGACACACCTATATATATATATATATATATATATATATATATATATATAACGATATATATATATATATATATATATATAGAGAGAGAGAGAGATAGATATAGAGAGATAGAGAGATTGAAAGACAGAATAGATAGATTCAAGGTGTGTGTCACTATAATATTGACTAAACTTTTACTTGGCTTTTATATATTTAAATAGTAATTGGTATATTTCAAAAGGATTTCCTATCATTGTTTTATGTTGAAGGGAAAAATTGTTGGTTGTTTTTGTTTTACGGCATATCAACACTTTTCAGGTTATTTAATGCCGAATCCAAAGATTCGTATGAACATTTTTTTAATAGAATATATTTGTTGTTTTCAATTCAGTTTCTATTTAACCCATACTTGGGACCCTAACAGGTACTAACACTCCGGGTCAGAGTGGACCTGGGATCAATGGCAATTTAAGGGTAGCTCCACACTTCCAAAAGCCCGCAAGGTGGAGCCTCACCACTTGATATAGTTTAAGGTCATATCTAGGACAGAAGGGGAAACCCCGGTATTTAGAGAAACGAAGTAATTAAAACCGAGTATAGTCATTATTAAAAAAGTATTCTGAGATCGGACATATAATGAAGTTATAATGAATACATACTGTTATTTAGATACGATTCCAGGAATGCACTGGACATATCCATTGTGGCAAGAAAAAAAACTATATAACAAAACAAGGTGGGAAGAATAATGGGGCAATGCAATGAAGGAATGCCCTTCTTTTTTCCAGAACACGGATATGGAAGCATATATAATGTCAATATTTGACCACTTTCTGACGTAACAATAAATACAGAATCAAAAACAGGTGCTCGGTCATCTCCCTCTCAATACAGACCGAACAGTCTGCCCTGCGTAAAGAGTAAGTTGCTGGAATATGTGTTAAATTGAGAAGTCGTTAACAATCTCAGAAAAAATAACCTCCTCAGTGATATACAATATAGTTTCCCTTCAACTAGATCTGCAACTGAGGTGCTAACAGTTATATATCACAGGATTAGCGAATCTTCTTTTCGAAGGCAATTAACCTCGACATAAAACAGTCTTGGATAGTGTATGGCATACCAGTCTATTCTACAAAATTTCCAGCTACGGTATAAATGGAAATGCCTTTTCAATTATTAAATTATTTCTATCATATACTTTTATAAGAGTCGTGGTTGATGGCCAAAATTAGAAGTTCATAGTGTTAATGCTGGAGTCCCTCAAGGGTCAATTCCGGGCCCCATGCTCTTCCGGATCTACATCAATTATCTCCCAAAGCACATCCTAAGATCATTCGTAGATATTTATGCAGAAGACACTACCATCTATAGCAACACCTTATATTCCGTAAATGACCGAGTTCCTTATGATTATCTCTTCTCTGAGATTCACGGTGTACATTGTGGAAAGAAATGGTTGATTTCTGTGCATCTAAAACCAAGCTTCAATCTTTATATCAACAACGATCTGATCGCTCTGTTGTTATTAGTAAGAAATTAATGCAAACTGCATTAATTGGAACTTATTTGTGGTCTGAAAACTTTTAAAATATTGTATTTTTTTTGTAACGCACTAATAAAGCCAAGATGTGCACATTATAATTTGTTGGGCAATTATATTCAGATATGCAAACACTGGGGAATGACACAATTAGACGCAATATTGTTGCCAACGAAAACTTATCGAAAATGAGTAAAAACTTATCGAAAATGAGTAAAAACTTATCGAAAATGAGTAAAAACTTATCGAAAATGAGTAAATACTTTTTTTTTATCTGTTCTCCAACATCAGCGGCTACGTAACAACATTCCAGAAGTTTAAACTTAATTACAGGATATTAAACCAGACCTATTTTTACTAAACTAAACTGGCCAAGGACCAAATATTTCTCTTGATGAGTTCGTAATTAAAGGATACTAACTTTACATCAAAATCTGACCCAAAGATCGCTATGAACATGCAATATGTGCCTACATTAGAGATAGACTGCAATGTGGTAGGGGCATCTCCAGAGAAGACCCAAGATTACCATTTATGTGCTTCCAGGCTGTACTTGTTCACACCACTGCTTTTATATTTGCCCCTATCGCCCAACAACAGTTGTCATGCTATATTTTAGAGTATATCAGAGAAAATTTACAACATCCTGTCTGCTCATCCTTCGGTTTACATGCAGATCTGTGGAGCCTACAATGTTCATAATTATTGTATGATAAGCCCACTTAAAAAAGGCAAGTGCTGAGGGAAGGTTCTGTCACAATTTCGTCATTGCTTATATGCTAACTAATATTGTTTACGATTCAACCCGTATTTTCGACACCGACGGTCAGTATTCGTCTCCTCGAACTTTTTCTCCCAACTTGCACTAAGATATGTTCATATTCCGTTCTTTGTTGACTTGGAGCTTCTGACAATTCGATTGTATCATAAGGATAATTGCGAAATATAATAAGTCCTCGGATGTTAGCCTGCATCGTACAGTATATTGATACTCTATAGTATAATGATAGCATTTTCATCAGATCTACCTCGGAGTTACATGTTTCAAAAATGTGCCCAATATAGTGTCAGATTGACGGTATGGTACATTGTAGAAATATATCACTTCCCATATTAAATATTCAGGTGATCAGTCATTTATTTCTAAATACAGATCAATCAGTCTCCAGTGAGTTATGAGTAATTTGCTGGAATCTGTGTTAAATCGAAAAGTAGTCAACCACCTCCGAAACAATAACTTCCTTTATGACATGCAATATGGTTTTTGTTCTGCCGAATCTCCAGCAGGTGTGCTAACGATTATATTTCATAGGATACGCGAATCTCTCGAAGAAAGCTTCCTTTCCAGTGAGATTGCTATTGACATATCCAAGGTGTTAGATGAAATATGAGATAAAGGTATACTTTTCAAGATCTACAGCCACGATATAGCTGGAAATTTCTACTAAAATTTTAACTCATCTTTGGTAGGTTCATAAGAGTAGTCGTTGATTAGAAATCATAAGCTCACAGTATTAATGCTGGAGTCCTTCAGGGGTCTATCATGTGCCCAAGTCTCTTTCTTATCTACATGAAATCACATCCTAATTTCCTTCGTAGACGTTTATGCTGACGACACTACCATCTATGACAACACTTTAAAAGCCGTAAACAACAGAGTTCTTTGTCTAGCCTGAGCTTGATCATGCTGTGCAATGTAGTAAGTGCTAGCTGGTTGATTTTAATGCATCTAAAACAAAACTCTATGCTTACATTATTACCGCTGTTATCCCCGTTCGGTATAAATTGAAATGAATGGCTATTGTCTTGGATCGATATCAGCTTCTCAATCCAGCCACCCGTATACCGTAACCGAGGTCTTATTTTACCTCTTTACAAATTCGTCGACTTTTCGTCCAAATGTGTCCTGATCCTTTCATTCGCATGGTTGTTCTACTAAGTAGATTTGTGTCTCATTTTCGAACTATTTTATTTCTTTTGGGGCATACATCAAGGCTAATCTACTTAAAACATTATGGTTGGCTTCTTATTATCAAGATATACCTTTGCATCACACTGATTCAATCGGATGTCCTTGAACTCGACAAGGACTTAGAAAAAATCACCCTTAACTAAATAAACGCCATCATCTGCGCCAAAATTCCTACTTGCGCACTGAATTCTTACTATGGCTAGAATTTCTGTGATTTTTCTTTTTTTTTCTCTGCCATCAGAGCGCCCAAGATCCAAAAACACGGATATCCCGCATACATTCATCTCTAAAAAGCATAAGGTTATATCTTTCCTTTCTACGTATTTATGGTTTATTTTACCTTTTCTTTCTTTTTATTACTATATATGATTTGCCTGCTGTACTGACTCTTATACTCCTTTGGTACCCTGATGAATTCTTGTATTCTTTCCAACGCTTGCCTTTTTAATTTATTCTGCCAAGACTTTTAATCTTGTCCGAAGCAGTTACGTGAAGCATGCGATAAAAGCGCACAATATGTCAGTTTCCCATCTATATTTTCCTTTAGTGGCACATCTCTAGTACTGTCTCTAGCAAGTTACTCTTCTTGCTAAAAAAGTTATGGGCACAAAAAAAAAAAAAAACTGCTATATTTTGGCTTGTCACATCCGAAAAAAACTCAAAATACCCGTATACGTATTTTCTCTTGTCCCCTCTCTAAAATTCTAGCATTTTCTCGGGCGACCATTTGTCTTAATTGTCGTTTCATTTTTAATTTCTTATGACTTGTTTTCCATTTTAATTTATGTGCTTAATTATGGTTAGAACCTGACAACCAATGCAATGCATAATACATACATTTAAAAACAATTTTTAACAATATTGTTTTAACTTAATATAACATCTTCCTCAAAACGAAATATACCCGTACATTACATTTAACCATGAGCTATTCAAAAAACGTTTCAGTTATAACATTTTCTCAAAGAAAATATCTTTCTGTAAACAACAACAACAAAAACAATAAAATCTCTTAACAGAATTGCCCATTTTTAAACAAAAATCATATGGAAGCTGAAAAGTTCAACTATAAACTCAATAATGTTATTTTCAACAAAAATGCATTTCATCTTGTTCTAAAATAGCAGAGGTTGTTTTAAAAGTGCATGCGACGGCGCGTTTGATTGACGGATTAAATTTAAACAGTTTCAGCATTGCCACAAATTTCATAACAATAATGCATAACCCGTGTGTCTATACAAATGCATTATTTTTCTTTGTTTACATTATCTGTATATTTCAAAAGAAAGCGATTTGTTTTATCAATGAATTCGCTAAAGTATTTTTGAACTTGTTTTTCTTACGTTTTCGTGTGTGATAGTTTATTTATTATTGTGGAGTTTTTGTTGTTGTTGTGTGTGTGTGTGTGTGTGTGTGCGCGTGGTGTGTATGTGTGTGTGTGTGGCTGTACAATAAATCGTCTAGCACTTTAAGAGTGTTTTAAGGGCCGTATCTTGTGATTATTTTCCTTTTTTGCAGACATTTTTCTATAATGTGAGTGTGTTTCTCTTTCTTTATTTCCCTTGATAATTGTGTTTATGTGTGAATTTCATCTAGCAGTTTTTTCTTCACTTTATGTTTTTTTCCTTTTCAAAGGACCCTTAGTTGTGTTCCGTGGTATTAGCCAAGTTTCGATTTTTTCCGCACCCTACTATGAGGCCCTGGTAACGAGCACCAAGTCACAATAGGTCACGGCACCAAAAAAGAGTATGTCACAATTAGTCAAAAACGAATATATGATATGGATCACGTTGATTTCATATAAAACGTGATTTCATATAAAACGTGTCATATTATATATGTTGGGTCAGATAGTTTTTTAATGATATTTTCTTATATCATCTGTATTAAAACGTATTAATCGTATGCATATTTGTTTAGCCAGGAGGATATGATATTGTTGTGTAAACTGTGTCATGTTGTATCAAACAGTTATCACACGGTATATATTACAGTTTATATATAAGTATAATATATGCCTCATACTGTCTTTCTTCAAGAATTCTTCTATCTTTCTGCTCAGTTCCGTAACGAACCATTAAATGACCAGCAGCATCCAATTGAGACACCTGTTCTTTCTTCACTTGTGAAACCACAAGAACAACACTTTATATTTTAATATAATTTTATTTTAGTTGTCGAAAATCGTTTCACAATGTTTGCATTTCGTCTACATGGTTATTCTTCCAGCCAGCTCCTGGCCAACTGTCCACTCCCGTGACTAGAGTCCAAACCTGTCGTCTGTTCACTCTGGTGATGAAACTCCAACTCCCGAAGGTAAACTTCCCGACCTTTGAGTTCAGTTCCGTTAGGTCATCATTTAAAAGCACACGCACCCCTTACGTGTGACCTTTCGATATCTGCCTGCCCAAAGTTATTTTGTTCATATTTAAACAATCTAATTTATATAAACATCTCCAGCTAAACTCCATTGCTACACTTACTTCTATGAACAATATATAACTCTCAATATAAACTATGGTTACATGATAAGGGCTGTCCCCTTTTTATGTAAGTATAAAAATAGAAAGATTTAGTTAAAATGAAAATGAAATAGAATAGACGAAATTCGAACCTCGTAATTTAGGTTTAGAAATAGATTACGAGAGAGAATTAGAAAATGGAATGTAAAAACAAACCATTGTTTAGCTTGGAGATAAAATAGTTTTAAGAACAGGAATGCAATATAGGATAATTTAATAAACAGGTTTTTAACATATTGGAAATATAGGTTACTGGAAATATAGGTTAAAATTCCTTATGTAAACAAAGGAAAAAGTTTTGGACACGCATTTCCAGAACACGTGAAAGAAGACACATGTTTTAACATGTGTATGACGTCATGGAAATGGGAAGTTCTCGATAGAGTTAGAAACTTTAGAGTTAAGCAGGGAGAGTCTGATAGAGAGTCTGAGGAAGACAGACGACAGTCTGGAGTGCAGAGATGGGAGTCGAACGTCTGGAAGCGAGACGGTCACCTTTGAAACACAGAATGTAAAACTTTGAATTCCTGACTAAGAAAAACACCGACCGGTCGAAGAAGAAATAAACGTATCATGTGCCTTTATAAACATCATCTTTGTGTTGTAAATCTACCAAAAGGTAAAGTGAAATTGTCATTATATGTCTTATATATCCTGTGTTTTAATATGCCTTCACATACAAAATGTCTCTACATCTCATATCTACAATGTGAACACTAAGACTGTCTCAAAACTGTCTCCTTACTACACTTCTAAGTATGAACATTTTATATATATGAATTTCTTCATAACACGAACACAGAACGCAACATCTCTCTTAAGACTCTCTAAGACTCACTTATAATAAGACTTCATAACAACGAACAATAACACCAACAAAAAGAATAATCATAATAATAATAATGAAAGAATATAACACTATTTTCAGAATATAATTTAATAGATAGATAAATAAATAGACAGATAGTTCAATAATAACTAATTAACTTTAAACACTGTTAATTATCGAAAGATGCGTGTCCAAAATAGATAGACATAATCATACGTACAGGCACATATAATTCGATATATATAATTGTATACACCCCCCCACATATATATATATATATATATATATATATATATATATATATATATATATATATATATATATAGGGGAAAACAAATGAACACATATCCAAGGAAATGGCAGAAACACAAGAGGATGACCTCCAATCTGTAGTGGAATGGGGACAAAATTGGATGGGCACATTCAATGCTGCTAAGACTAAGCTTGTTTCCTTCAATAACTACAAGAACCCTTCTCTACCACCAATAGCAATGGTCAAGAACACATTGCCTGAAAGTACTTCTTTTAAACTCCTCGGCCTAAGGTTTACAGGGAATATGAACTGGAATAGATACATTGAGAGCATTGCCAAGGCTGCTGCAAGGAAGGTTGGCTCCCTCTACCGTGCTAGAAAACTACTTACGCCTGACAGTATCCTGTACCTCTATAAGGCCACCATTCGCCCATGTATGGAGTATGTTGTCATATCTGGGTTGGTGCATCTGCTGCTTGTCTCCCGCCAACCTGATAGGCCCTGAACTGTCATCTAGGCTTCAGCCTCTGCCCCATCGACGAGATGTTGCATCCCTCTGCCTGTTCTACAAATACTTTCATGGTGAATGCTCTGACGAACTGCAAACACTTGTACCTCCTCGACGTAAATACCCCCGACAAACCCGATAAGCTACTAAGTCTCACCCCTTTACAGTAGAACTCCCTAGGTGCAAGAACGCCTTTTACTCCAATAGTTTCTTCTATAGAACTGCAGTTCTTTGGAACTCCGTTCCGCGATTCTGCTTTCCCGACTGTACTGATATGCAGAAGTTCAAGTGTAATGTTAACAAACATCTTTCTACTCATCTCCCTTCACAATGCCCCTGCTAATTAAGTCCCCGATTGTAGTCCCCTGCTTCAAAGTCGCACTGTGCCTTGTGTGGGGTGAAAATTGAATGAAATATATACATATATATATATATATATATATATATATATATATATATATATATATGTATATATTTGTAGTCATCGACATAGTCCTGCTTCGTTGTATCACAACTCATCAGCGCCGCTAGACTAGCACCTCCTTCAAGCCGAGGATTGAACCTAGAACCATCGCGTTGACAGTCAGCAGTTCTACCGATCGACCCAGGAGAGCGGCGCCCTTAAATTATCTCGCCAAATGTCTATTTACAGAAACATTTGTCGACCACTTTTACAGTGCTCTAACCGCTTGTTTATAAACAAACAGTGAACGTCGCATTTTTCAGCCAATTAAGTAGCGGATGAGCTTATTTACGACCGTGGTCTACCCAAAGAGGGGGGATCAAATTATTTGTAGTCATTCACATACAGTCCTGTTTCCTTGTACATACATTACACAAATTGAAAAGATCTTATGCTAACAGCTATATAGTATCTAAGTAATAGAATTTCAGATAGCATTTTATGCTAAACTTCTCTTATTCCCAAAAATCGATGTGAATCGTTACTTGCAAAAGTGTGTCACATTGTTAAAGAATAAATATTCCCAATCACGAAACTGCTAAAACGATTTCGAGTAAACAAAATGATTGAATTTGGCAATTTTATGGAATATTGACAGACACTTGTATAATTTTTTTACTCTGATATTTTTTACCGTTTTTTTTTTTTCCATTTTTATGTCTGGGCTTTTTGTTTCCTTCGCTTTCTAACGTCTCTATATATTTATTGGCTTTCTGAACTTGGAGTCTAACTCAGTCAAGGCAATGTAGATTATAATATCCCATTTCACAACCTCCCATGCTATGATGACGCCACTATACATAAACTACATTGACAATTACAAAATATGTACCTATGATATGAAAAATATGCATCATATATATATATATATATACATATATATATATATATTTATGTAGAAATATATTTTATTATTATATATCAATCCTTATATAAAATGCTCAATGTGATTACAGAGCAATATATAGAATAAATGACAAAAAGTGATATTCCAAAATGTATGATCTTGACCATCTTATAATGTTTTCTTTTAAATCAGTTGACTTATACAATTCCTGAGAGTATCTGTTTCGTAGCGCAAAATCAATCACTTAATTATTATATAAATTAGTGAATCTATTATGACCTTAGCTCATTTTTTTTACACAGTGATCACCGCTTATCAAGGCCTGGAAGCCACTCAGAGATAAGGGCTATTGCAAGTACAGTACGTTAGTGTGGAGATTTGATGAAGTGTTTACTTAAGGGGGCGGTTCATTAGGAATTTGTTAATATTGGACTTGAAGACATCCAAGTTGTAGCCCGGTGGGAAGCAGGCAGACGGGACAGTGTTCCACAGACGTGCAGTTCTAAGAAAGAAGCTGTGTTCATGGAATCTGCGTTTTGATTTAGGCACAGATATAGAGTGGGGGAAATTTTTGACAGTGGATTCAGCTAGACGGGTGTTTTTCGTGAAAGATTGGCGAGGGGGGACCAGAGATTGGAGTTCAGACGAGTACCTGTCATGGAAATAACGATAAAACAAGGATAGGCTCGCAACGTCTCTTCTGTGGGAGAGAGGTTGCAGGGTAGAGAAAAGGGCATCCCCCACTAAGCAACAAAGTCTATTTTGTACGCTTTCAAGGCAGGATAGGCTGTTTTTAGCAGCTCCTGCCCAGATATGGCAACAGGATTCCATCCTTGGACGTACTTGGCTTTTATATAGATAGAGAATTGCATCAGTAGTGAGATATCTTCGGGAGCGGTAGAAGGATCCCACCATCTTTCCATCGACCTTGGCAACAGACTTGATGTACGTGTTCCATTTCAGATCAGGACTAAAGGTCAAACCCAGAAGCTTGTCGAAACACGGAGCCTCACCCAGACGAGAGCCATCCATCACAATTGATGCCAGATGGGGATCAGAGCGTTGATGATGTAAGGATAGGAGTTAGGTTTTGAATGCATTAACGGTAACCAGACACATCTTCCCCCACTGAACCACACGCTGAAGATCAGAGGAGAGAGAATCAGAGAGAACTTTGTCATTTACGCCCTTTGATGTGTTGCAATAGATGGTCATCTCATCAGCATAGATGTCAACGAATGATTTAAGTATGTGTTTAGGGAGGTCATTGATGTAGATCAGGAAGAGAGTTGGGCCTAGAATTGACCCCTGAGGGACTCCCGCATTTATATTACAGGCCTCCGATTTTTGTCCATCTACCACTACTCTTATGAGCCTATCGGAACAAATAGCAAAAATCAGTCCGTCAAAAGGAATTGAAATGTGATTTGACATAGTAAAAATCCAAAAACTGAAGGAGAAGCTGCAGATACCTTTAAATTTTTTTATAGCCCCATATTGAATTTTTACCATGTCAAATCTCATTTCAATTCCTTTCATCGGGTTGATTATTGCTATTTCTTCTGATGAGTTAAGGGCATAATAGATTCACTATTTGATATTATAATTAAGTGATTGTTGTGTGCCCTACGAAAGAAATTGTATGAGTCAACTGATTTAAAGGAATAAATCTGTTGTGTAATGTGTACCATAGCACCGTATGCCGATATGTGTACTTGGGACGAAGGATTCACCCTGATGTCACTAAATGTCTATCGTTGCTTCTTCAATATCCAAATTATGTCGTTGCAGCCTATTTATGTTATTTTTAAATCTAATTGTTATATACGCGCGGGCGTGAATAGGGCGTCCTACATACATGTTCCGGCATATCTTCATGCGCCCTTTACCTTGCCCAGGTGGAAATCATGTTGTTCTTGGGGGAGGTTGTATTTATACATTTCAAAGAACGCTGGTTGGTTGTATATAGTTCTTAATCACTATCCATGGTTCGATCGCAGAAGAATGGAATATGAATCTATTTGCTTGCGTGACTAATTATAGGTCTCCATTCTTACACATGTTAGCTCCCTCCCGACTAATAGAGGGTTTACTTGTTAAACCGTCCGCCCTGCTCAACGTTCAATTTCCAACTCTCTATGATCTTCAGCTAATCTGATCCACGTAACGTACACGTAGTTCCGTCAGCTGACCAGCAACTTCCGGTAAACTTGTCTATGATATAATTCTATCATATTTTGACAGATTTTATAAACATTATTCACATTCATCCTTAGATAAACAGATACATATCTAGGTCGAGAGATACATCGATAATACATATAAAGATGAATAGAGAGATCGACAGACAGATCAATAACTAAAACTTTTTTGTTCTACCTATTACACGCTCACAACGCACACACACACACATATATATATACTTGTTTATTGTTATATAAACATGATCACATCCCGCTGCTACAAACAGCCACTTGTTTTAATCAAACAACAGATATGATCAGGCAGCGACTTGACTATTCAAATGTTCAATGAATCATTGAATCATTGAACATTTGAATAGTCGAGTCACTGCCTGATGATATCTGTTGTTTGATTAAAACAAGTGGCTGTTTGTAGCAGCGGGATGTGAGCATGTTTATAAAACAATATACAAGTGTTATCAGCTCTTTTTATTGAGCACTATCTAACAACCTCGTTGAATTCACTAGTCCATTACTTTTGAATAAAACCCCGAGTATATATATATATATATATATATATATATATATATATATATATATATATATACATATATATATATATATATATATATATATATATCGCAATCATGAAAGGAAGATGTTAATAATTCATAATTTAAAACATTTTTAAATAATTTAAATGGGTGAAGAGAAGAAAACCAGAAAAAAAGTTGTGGAGTCAGCTGATCGGTTTCGACCTCGTTTTCTCAAACTTGTATAGATTGATTTTTGTTGTGAAAAAAAGGAGGTACGAAAATTTGTACAATAAAATCAGGTTACCTTACGTTATGTGAAGGGAAGTAAAGAAAAAATGAGAGAAACAGATTAAAATAAACCAACGTTATGTATATATATATATATATATATATATATATATATATATATATATATATAGTTATCTATATATATATATTATATGTATATATATATACTATAAATATTTACAGATATATAAATTATACATGTATATATATATATATATATTATAGGCACTGCCAAAACTGGGGGGGCAGGTCAGTACTTTTTGACGGACCGTCTTTTTAAAAATCTACCAAAAATCAGGTAATTATCCGATCAATACGAAATTTTCAGCGATTATTAGGAGAAGAATGAACTTTATTACAGTGTACTATTTTTTATAAACGATATTTATATATATATATATTTTTGCTTACAAACCCCCCCCCTTGTTTTGAAGTGGGAACAAATATGCTTAAAATAATCATCTGAAACTGAAATCAACATATCGTGTTGTTGTAAGGGACAGAATTATAGATTAAAAAAAAAAAAAAATTGTTTGCATACCTTATTTTGACGTCTGAATATCAGAACTTCGATTGTGTTTAATTATCCCGCTTTTGAGTTTTGAAGTGTGAAATTCGGTGAATATGTTAAGTAAAATAATTAATTTAAGTTAAGCAAAACAAAAAAAAAATTTTTTAATATTTATACGAAAAAAGCTATTTTAAAATTTTTGATAAATAAATTAACAATTTTTTTTAGCGAGCCGAATAATGCATGACCATTATTAAACAGGGCATGCTTTGAATAATCGATACTAAAAAAAAAATTCGATAAATATTGTGCCCTTTGTGTTAAAAATAGCATCATTTTTTTCGATCCCGTTTGAAAACGTTTGCCGCCTTTCGACTACGGTGGACCAAACGCGCTGAAATATTTTTTTTTATTCTGCTTTAAATCCCCCCCCATTTTGGGGAGCCTGGCCCCCACACACATACACATTAAAAACCAAACGCATACAAATGGTCACCCATCTGGTACTGCCCAGCCTCAGCTTAATAATACATTGAAATTTTCGTCACTGAAAAATAATTTTTTTTTGGCCTGTTTGGTCTTCCATAGTTTGCTTTTTATCAAACGAAAACGTAAACAGAGTCGATCTGAACTCTACGTCAACGCGAAATATCTGGTTACCTATATGAATAGGTGGAATTATTTGAAATTCAGGTACTTATATTATAATATTTTTGCATATTCTCTTAGAAAATCATCCTAAATCTTAGTTAGACAATAAATAAATTAATTAATTATTTCAAAACCCCTTTTTTTAAATAATTAAGTACGTTTTTTGTGCAAGACAAAAAATGTCAATTGTTAACTTTTTGGGAAAATTTAACATTTAAAATTGAATTAAAAATAGTAGAAAAATTTTTTTACATTATTCTGTTTTCTATATGATAAAATTCAGGGTTTTATCTTTCTGGAAAAAAAAGTTACTTAGAAATAATGGATTTTAATAAATGAAATTTCGTTTTAAAAAACAACAACAACTTGATTTTGCGGCCATTTTTGGCGATGCCTAATATATTATATATATGCATATACATATATATGTATATATAATGTGTGTATATCTTATATTCATTTATCTTAGTCTGTCTATTCCACGTTTTGTCGGAAAATCTTCGACAGATTTTGCTGAAGTGCTGCATGGGCATTCGTTATTAAATAAAAATTAAGCGTGCTATTATGATATTTATTCAATAAACACATAAAGATAATTAGGAATGTGTTGGTTATAAAAGGAATTAACCACCATATTACCATATTTACTTCAGGAGTTTGGCATAAACAACTAATTTTAAGTAAACGGGCTGTAAGTTTTTTTTCCGGCTGAAATGGCAAAAAGTCCGAGTATATATATATATATATATATATATATATATATATATATATATATATATATGTATATATATGTATATGTATATATATATATGTATATATATATATATATAATGTAGGATTCGTATACTTGTTTTACTAGCATAGCCCGTGAAGAAGAAAGTTACGTCGTATTGTCCCCTTCACCACAAAAATATTTTCGTTCGCCTTCATTTAATGTTATATTTTATCAGCAAATCACTTTTTCTCCTACGTAGTGGTTTAAACAATGAAGTTGTTTACCTCACCCCATCAAATTAAGTATGTGTCCTAAGACGAAAAACCATTAACAAAAGACTTGAGAATGTTATATAGATTGCTCATTACTTCTACATCATCCAATTTAATATGTAACTATTCTAAAAAAATTATACAAGCCTACAGGTTAATAAAATTATAAGAACGCATCTGCACTCTTCTCGCCTTTGAGTTTTGAGTTTGAAGTAAATTAATCTATTATATCGCAATTATGGATATAGTTATATCATTTAAAAGATGGTTATTATATAGCTAATAATGATGCATGTATAATTTAAAACTGATTTTAACGTTAAACAAGTTGTAGACAATATAAAATAAACCCAATTATATTCAATTAAAAACAGCATTCTTATATTTTGCGTTGTTAGTTTTTTGTTAGTGCAATTTATAATTGAATTATTTAAAATTTAATCTTTGAAAGTCATTTTAAGTTTATAAAACATGTATAATCATTTTGTCGCCTTGCAATTAATGTTTTTCTCAATCGTATCTGTTTTTTTTTCAAATTATATTTTACTTATTAAAGTTTAAATTGAAAATGACAAACCGCTTAAGGATGCTTGTGAAATTTTTAATTCGATTTGTTCCAATATTCTATTTAGGATAAAATGTAAATTGGTTTGCAAAAAAATAATAGTATCTGATGTATAACATTAAAGATATAGATAGAAAAGCAAAACAAAATCATTTACTTTTCTGCCTCTTCAGTTATATGTCCCTTTTGATTGCATGTACCTCTAAAATGTATGAAGTTTGGGACTATTTTCCATAGCATATAATATCTATATAGCGTCGTACTGTATTAGTAACTTATTGTTTTAGAATTGTTTCAGATTTTTTTAGAGGCGATTAATAGCGAAACAATACTAAAAATGCCTGCTTTATATATTTCTCAATACACTTATTTTCATATTTGTTACTATGCTGTCATTTATTTCTTTTAAAACAATGCATATATATCATTTTCAAGCAAAACATTATAGACAAACCCAAAACTATTTCATAAGCAGGTAGTTAATATAATAAAAGTCATATTTCTTCCAAACCGCGACAAAAGCACAAATACAACTATGTTTCTCCCATTATCGGAAGAGAAATATTTTCTTCTGTTAATTCATTTCCTATAATTTATAAATTAGAACTGCACGCCAGTGGAACTGTCTGTCGCTTGCCTGTTTCCCACCTGACTACAACTTGGACGTCTTCAAGTCCAACATAAACAAACTCCTGACAAACCGCCCCCTTTAATAAGACATTCTATCAAAACTCCCAATACTAATGATTACTACAATGATATCTCATTGATTGCTGTACGCGCAATGACCCTTATCCCTGAGTGGCTTTCGGGCCTTGAGAAGTGGTGACCCCCATGTAAAAAAGGAAATAAAATTGCTGCATTTATAATTATATCGACATGGCAGATTAATAGTTAATATGATTTTCATTCTAAAGGTGTTGTTTAAAAAAAAAACAATCTACAGAGGCATTCTCTATTTTACTATAATAATATTTTTTTAATAATTATTTTTCCAAAATTTTGAGAGTTTTACACTCATTTTGCTATAATATGTAAAGATGTAATTGTGTTCTCACTTCAAGTGTTGTTAGGGTAAGGTTGTTAGGTGATCGACACCAGCACACTATATTTTCTTGGAATGAGTTTTTTTAGGCATTAATGTTGCATATTTTTGAATTTTTTACAAATTCCGACATGATAATTAAGTACGAGATAATGTTTTCATCTTAAACCAATTTGTTAATTATGTCACCAAACCACAGGTGCACCCTATTATCTAGTGTAGTTATTTATCTATAAATTTAGTTTCCATATCTTTTTTTGGATTTTACACTATTTTTATCAATTAGGTTATGATGTTTCTACGGGAAGTTCGGTTGTTTAAATGATCTCCACACAATCACACTATATTTCCTTGTAATTATTTTTCTATCGATTCATTTTCCATAATATTTTGCATTTATACGAATTATGACATCAGAATGTAGTACGTAATTATGTTTTAATCTGAAATACGTTGGTTTTAATGATTCCTAATTTGCATAAACACAAAGTTTTTTTTTATAATTATCTTTCTTTTGATTCCTTTTCCGAATATTTTAGAATATATACGATTTTGGACATGACACTATTTTTACCGAAAATCCATTATTTAAAATAATCGTAAATCTACACATGCAGTACATTTTTTGACATTTTAATGAATGCATACTAATCAAGACATGCCACGTTATTACGTAACATATTTTAACTCGAAATGTGTTATTTTCAATAATCATTAACATACAAAATCACACTATATTTTCTTGTAATATTTTTTCTATAGATCTATTTTCTATAATCTTGGGAATTTATACTAATAACTTCACGAAATGTCATTACATAGGAATTTTGTTAACTGAAATGTGTTAAATTTAGAAATCCTTATCTGCATCAGTAGCTTTTTTGTTTAAATTGTTTTTGTAATTTACTGCCATTATTTGGAAAATTTATCGTCGCTGTTTAGGATTTCTAATTTACATATTCACTTTATTTTTATATATTTTTCCTATTAAACCATTTCCATAATTCTTAGAATTTATATCAATTTTTACATTACACGTAAGTACGTAACAATGGTTTTCGCCGGAAAAAAGTCTTCCTTTAAATGAGTCTTAATCCACAAAATCACGCCGGGGTGTGTTTGTAATCATTGCTTTACTAATTTATTTCCCATTGTATTTAAATTATATGAATTTAGTCATGGAACGGAAGATATTAAAGTACTTTACGAGAAAGACGTTGGTTTAATATATCTATATTCTTCACAGAAAGCCTAATTTTCTTATAATTATTTTTCTATTAATTAATTTATCATAGTTCTTTAAAATGATTATAATTTGGACCGGAAAAGCAAGTGATAATATCTTCACTAAAAATGCGCTGTTTTAACAGATACCTAATGTACATCCCCCCTGTGTTTTAAATTTATTTTTCTATAGATTATTTTACCGAAGATTTTGGAATTTTACTAATTGTCACATGATAAATCAGAAACATATAATATTTTACATAATGTGCGTTAAGTTAAATAAGCATAAATTTCAAAAGCAACTTATATAATATTAAAACCACGAGAACCTTATATAATATTAAAATCACAGGAACCTTATAAATATTAAAATCACTAGCACCTTATATAATATTAAAATCACAGGAACCTCATAAATATTAAAATTACAAGCACGTTATAAAATATTAAAACGACGAGATCCTTATATACTAGTAAAATCACAAGCACTTTATATAATATTAGAATCACAAGCACCTTATATAACATTTACATCACAAGCACCTGATATAATATTAAAATCACAAGCAGCTTATATAATATTAAAATTACAAGCAATATATGAGTAGTATTACAAGCACCGTATATAACATAATAATCACAAGCCCGCTATATGAGTTAAAATCACAAGCACCCTATATAATATAAAAATCACAAAGCCCTATAAATGATTAAAATCTGAAGCACATTATATAATATTAAAATCACAGGCATGTTATATAATATTAAAATCACAAGCACACTATAAAATATTAAAATCAGAAAAAAACCTATATAATAATAAAATCACAAGCACGATATATAATATTAAAACCACAATATCCTTATATAATATTGAAATCAAAAACACCGTATATAATATTAAAATAACGAGCACGTTATATAATATTAATATTAGAAGCACTTATATAATATTAAAATCAAAATAACCTCATATTATTACCATCACCAGCACGTTATATAATATTAAAATAACAATCACCTCATATAATAAAAATCACAACACCTTATATAATATTAATATCACGGACATCTTATATAATATTAAAATCAAAAGCACACTATATAATCCTAAAATCACAAGCACCTTATATACTATTAAAATTAATATCACTATATATAATATTAAAATCACAAATACCTTATATAATATTAAAATCACAATCACCTTATATAACATTAAAATCACAAGCGCCTTATCTTCTGTATCTTCTTCTATCTATATAAATAAAATGGACTAGTTTTTCCCCTGCGATTTTGACTTTAATAGGATTGAAACTCAAGACATTTCATGCAAATATAATGTGCACGCACTGCAGCGTATTACCTCTGGTATGTTATAGGCCTATCACCTATCCACTTACTCGATAAACTTAGATCCCTATATTTTTTCTGCTGAGAGTTCACGGCCAAATTCGGTTACAATCAATGGAAAGTGTAAAATATTTTCCTCTATTTCATTCATACTCCTCCCGCGCCCACTTATCACCGATGGGCATACGTCCACAAAGGACCCTACGAGGAAGCACCAGTTTGAGTTCGTAGTTGCTTAAGAAAACGGATTGATATTTTTCCGTCGGTTGAAACGCAACTTTCGATTGCATCGAATCCAATGTTAATTTTGCCATTTCTTCCTTTTCTTTTTTTTGAATTTTATTTATACTGGTGGGGAGTTAACGGACCGAAGGGTTACTGATTCCGTCTTTCTTTTTTTACTATTTTTCTCAGACATTCTTAGCCCACGTTCAATTTTACCTTGCTTATTTTAATATCAGTCTATCACAACGCTCTCTTACTGAAATTCGTTCTCCTCCGCATTAAAAATACAGTTTACACAGAGAAAATCGCGCTTATTACATAAATAAACACACAAATGAAACAAATTACCGTTGGATTCCCAATTGTATTTATGCTACGTCCCTTTCTTTTTCGACATAGCCTCATCAATGAACACTCCCCAGCCAACATTCAGGTGAATACAGTTCAGTTCTCTTACAGAAATCCGTTCTCCGCAGCATTCTACAGTACGGAAACAATAGCGTTTATTAAATATACAAAAACACGAAACGAATTAGCATTGGATTCTAGATTTTACATCTAACTCTATCCGTCTGCAACTATTAATTTCGTATCCAACTGTATTTATGTCAAGTTCATTCCTTTATCGACCTACCCTAATTGATTAACAATTCCCAGCCAACATTCAGGTAAATACAGTTTTATATGCAGCCGATTTCCAAGTATATGGACTTATTCCTTTTCTTTTCTTTTTTCTTCCCCCGGTTTACCGTGATTTCCATTCAAGCTTGGACACCCAACACCGGCAATCATCGGTGTAAGCCCGACCGTTCTTCAATTTTTCAACCGATTACTCGCCTATTTACTCATTTTATTATGTTTTACTTACTGTATTTTTTAAGGTGTTATTCCGGGGGACAGGTGACTTCTTCTTTTCCAATTAGTTACTTATTCATTCTTTTTTTTTACACATTGAATTTCTCGAAGTTTCATTAGCCCAATTTAAAAAAACGCTATGTAAATTGAAGCAGACGACATTGGATTTGGAAGAAAGCCACTATGACATTGATGTATACATACATGTTCAATTAAAAACATATAAAACAAACAAGTGTACTTACACCTAACATTTATATGCTTAAAAATCTATTATTGCAGAGAAAAACATTACTTTATGTGGATAAATGTTTTGCATAAATAAAACAAAAGTCCAAAAAATAAATACATAAAATAATAGTATAAAATAAACATATTTTCATTTCAGACGCTATATTTCTTTCTAATTATCTTTTTTTCTTTTTTCCTTCTTTTTGCTTACTTCTTCCTTTTCTTCTTTTTTCTTCTTATTTTTCTTTTTTCTTCCTTCTTTTTCTTCTTTTTGTTCTTTTTCGTCTTTTTTTCTTTTCTTTTCTGACCAATTGCATTTTTGTAATACCCCGCCCCGGAAACAAACACCCGGGCAACATTTTTTTTATTAATCTTTTGTTTTGATTTACCCAAACCACACACAACTCGAAACACCGGGGCAACGCCGGGTACCCCCGCTAGTATACTATAAAAATCACAAGCACCTTATATAATATAAAAATCATAAGCACCCTATATAATGATAATTAAAAAATCAAGCACCTTATATAATATAAAAACCATGTTTCTATTTTTTAATTTTTTTTTTTTTATTACATTTTCACCCCAAACAAGGCAAATTGCCACTTTGGTGTAGGGGGCTACTATCAGGGGAAACAACTACTGGGGTACTATGTAGGGATTTGGGCAGCAAGGTGTCGGTTCACGTTACACTTGAACTTCTGCACGTCAGTACTGTTGGGGAAGCAGGGACCTGGAATGGAATTCCAGAGTCTTGAGGTTCTGGTGAAGAAACTCTTGGAGTAAAAAGATCTTTTACATCTAGGGATCTCTACAGTGTGGGGGTGGGATCTAGCAGCCTGTCGGGTTTGTCGAGGGTGCTCGCGTCGTGGGGGCACAAGTGATTGCAGTTCGTCAGAGCATTCACCACTAAAATACTTGTAGAAAAGGCAGAGGGATGCAACATTTCGTCGATGGGACAGAGGCTGAAGCTTAGATGCCAGTTCAGGGCCTATCAGGTTTGCGACTCTCTTTTGAACCTTGTCAAGGAGCGAGAGACTAGTAGCAGATGCACCAGCCCAGATGTGGCAGCAATACTCCATACATGGGCGAATGGTGGCCTTATAGAGGTACAGGATACTTTCGGGTGTTAGTAGTTTTCTAGCACGGTAGAGAGAGCCTACCTTTCTTGCAGCGGCCCTGGCAATGCCTTCAATGTAATTGTTCCAACTCATGTTTCCTGTGAACGTTAGGCCAAGGAGTTTGAAAGATGGACTCTCAGATAAAGAGCCGTTGGCCATTGCTATGGGTGGTAGAGAGGGTTTCTTGTAATTATTGAATGAAACTAGTTTAGTCTTGGCAGCATTGAACGCGACCAACCACTTTTGTCCCCATTCCACTACAGATTGGAGGTCTTCCTCTAGTGTTTCTGCCATTTCTTTAGAAATGTGTTCATTCGTCTTCCTGTCGTGTCTGCCATAGAGTGTAGTGTCATCAGCATATATACCCATCTCAGAGGCAATGTTGTCGGGGAGGTCATGTATGAATATCAGGAACAATAGAGGTCCAAGGATAGAACCCTGGGGCACTCCCGCATTTATATCATATTGTTTAGATGTGCGACCGTCGAGGACTACCTGGATTTTTCTCTTATCTAAGTAGGACTTAATTATGTTAAGTATTCTACCAGTGATACCGTATGATCTGATTTTACTGAGGAGACCCTCATGCCATACCCTGTCAAAAGCCTTAGATATATCTAGAGCTACCGCTCTGCCTTCCCCCGCTTTGTCCAGTGAATGGTATATACGTTCAGAGATCAAAGTGAGGATGTCTGCTGTGGAACGGGCTTGTCTAAATCCATATTGTTTGTCAGTCAGTAGTTTAGCATCTGTAAGATGATGGACTAGAGCATGGTTAATTATGGTCTCAAATATTTTGGCAAAAAGGAGGAGGCTAATGGGGCGATAATTTGATGGGTCAGTTCTTTTGCCAGAATTCTTGAATACTGGTACAACAGAAGCAGTTTTCCAACAGCCCGGAAAGCAAGCTTCATTAAGACATTTGTTGTAGAGTTTGGAGAGAACTGGAGCTACTTCGGCTGAGCATTTTTTAATAGCACAGCTGAGATAAGATCGGGTCCACATGCTTTTGAGGTGTCAAGGTTTTTTATGATAGCATGCACCTAAGCAGGGGTGGTTTTCAGATCGTCTAGTGTGGCGTCTGTCCGCATAGGAAAGTCAGGTAGGGGGTGGTTGGAAGGGTCCAGTGTGGAGTTTGAGGCAAACCGACTGGCAAGCATGTTAGCCTTGTCGGTTGCTGAGGAGACAACCTCGTGATTGTTGGTTAGTGGGGGAATTGTTGATTGCCCATTATTTACTACACTGTTTTTCAGAAGTCTCGAGTTCCTAGTTTTTGTGCTTCGATGCGCTTTTTAGTGGTTTCCGTAAATTCTCTCTTAGCTGTCGCTATTTCTTTCTTAACGTTATTTCTAGCTTCTATATACTTCAGTCTGTTTGAACTGGACTTATGTCGGTTAAACCTACGGTATGCATGCTGCTTTTGAGTAATGGCAGTTGCACAAGTCGACGTAAACCATTGGGGAGAGTTGGGCTTACTATAAAATTTCCGCATGGGAACATGCGCTTCGATTGCAGTTTTGAACCATTCAGTGGTCTCGTTTGCACATTGTTCAGCAGGGAGAGAGAAAATATTTTTCCATGGAGCATCTCTAATTAGTTCCCTGATGGCTTCCCAGTCAGCCTTATTATAATATCTCGTTGTTTTGAGCACTGGCTCTTCAGTTTTGGCTCTAGAGTTTAGGGCGATTTCAACCATTATCACTGCATGATCAGCGTTCCCGAGTGGGCTGTGGGCCTTCGTTATGCAGTCATCGGGAACTGTGGTCAAAAACAGATCTAGAAGTGATGCGTGTTGTTCTTCCTGATCAGGGAAACGGGTTGGAAACGTAACAATTTGTGATAGGGAGTGAGATATAGCGAAGCTATGGGTTGTGCTGCCCGCTGCATCTGTGTGAGTAGAGAATCCAAGCCAGTTTTTGTGGTGGACATAAAAGTCACCAAACACATGTATTTGTGCGCTAGTGTCGGGGGACAGTGCGGTGTCTATGCTGTCAGATACTTTGTTTATTATGGAGCAGTCCTGAGTCGAGGGAGAGCGGTAGAGAAAATAATAGTAGCTAATACTGTGTTGCACGTTTAGTCTAAATCACATAAAGGCTTGATCATCTGTTTCTAGGTTTGTTTCTCTAGTCAAGGGAAGGGTATTACGAATGTAAACTCCAAGTCCGTGCATATGTCTGTCAGAGTCCTTACGGCAGAGTGGGAGATATCCAGGCATGTTAAAGTGGTTAGAGGGAATGGAGGAGTGTAGGTTAGTCTCACTTAGTGCTAAGATATCCGGGGTATTTGTTAAGAGAAATGCTTCAACATCAGCTAAGTTAGTTCTAAGCCCACGGATATTTGTGAATGAGAGCCTCAAGGGAGGAGGCAAGTTGAATTTGTTTGTCCCTAATCCTGGTTTAAGCTTATTTTTAGATTGTACTGTCGTCATATTTTTTTAAGAGTTTCGGTAAGGGGGAGCTAAACAAGAGGTTATGCGGAGCTTCAGACATGCATCACAAGTAGACCATCAGCTGACCTTTCTCCAATTAGGATTGTGGCCTCAGGAAAGCCCACCGGGGATGAGTGCAGGGTCCCTTTCCATGCGCGTCATGGCACTGCAAACAACCCGATATTATTCAACTGTTGATGGAGCAGCCGCTCTAAGCGCTACCAAAGAGTTAGGGCTCCTGTACTACCAGTCGGGAACAGCAGCCAGGAACTGTCAATCCGGTACCCTCAACCCTTTAGAAGAAGCTCAACCCAATCTAATCGCTCAGGCATATCTTATACTCAAGCACTCCCAAATGTTCAGTTTTAGGGGTGGGGCATGCTGGGAATGGGGAAGAACGGCGTTCATTGCCCTAGCCAGGAAACAAGATCTACCGCTGGGTGTTTCTGTCGAATCACTGAGATAGTGTCTCTGCGCTTGACTAATAGGCAAAGAAGGAGTATGGAAGCCGGGCGATAGACAGAGCCTATCTACTCCTTAAGCAATTTAGGTTTGCAAACCGGTGAATTTGTTTGAGTCAACAGCTCTAGGAAGGTTGTCATCCAAGACTGAAGAGGCCTCTCTCTCCCCTTTGGTTTAGTTTCAGAGTTTTCCTTCTCCTAGACGGATGATCTGGGAAGACCTACTGGGTCCGTCAGCCCTGAGAGGGTTTTCTCCGCGCCTAGGTTCTAATCCAGGTATTTCTGCGACCCCGCGTTGTTAGTGTTACTGGGTTAGTTTGTGGGGGATTATATCTCTACTGATTAGTTACACTCCTCAAAGTGATTTAGGGACATGCTATTTACTTGTTAATGGATAAAGGGGGTGGGTGAAGTTCATGCAGTGTAAGCTTCTATGTTTGTAAGAGGGCGTGTTAGGGAGGAGATAATGTGATTTTAGTCTTACCCTTTTTTATTTTATTAATGTTAGCTTAGGTCTAGTATAGTGTTACAGTATGAGTAGGTATTAAGAATTGAGCTGCGAGTTGTGCCCGAGCTATTTTAGATGATAGGAGGGTTAAGATGTAAGTGCAATATAGCATGGAAAAGACAGCAAGTTTTGAGTCATGCGTAATCAGGTGAATAGATATATGGGCAGGTTTTCAATAGGTTCGAATAGAGTTGAAGTTGTAGGTATTTTTTAGTAAGAGTCATGGGGCGTTTTGCATAACAAGGAGTGTCGTTTCAATAACGTAATTAATCGTTGCAAAACTCGAGACAGTTGTGTAGTGCATATCGCTTTGTTTCCGATTACTTTGGCTGCTAAGTACCTGCCTTTGTGTGCATAGGCTGTTAAGTCCCTTACTGGATAGGAATGAGCTGTAATGCATGCCTTAGAGGTAGAAATGTATAGATGTTTAGTGATGGCTATTAAAACAGTTTGCATGTGAGGGATCAGTGGCTGGAAGTTAGCGATTCCACTACAGATGCGGAGCAATGTGGGAGTTTAGTGGCGGATAGGTTGGAAGGAGTAGATTGTTAGCGTTCAAGAGAAGAGGGGTTATTTATTTACAGATGGATTTCCATTAGGATTTTTGAGTTACAGGTAAGGTTTAGTTTGAAGAAGGGAGGAATTTTTTTTTTTATGCATGCAGGTAAGACAAACGCAATCGTCTTGGAGGTAAAATGTATAAGATTTCGTAGCTAGCTATTAGGTGTTTCCCTCCTAGTTATAGGGACAGCTAGTTCGTTGGGATTTGGAATTGTAGTCATTAAGGTCAGGCGCAGAGTGTTGCATCTACTCAGAAAATTAGCCCTAGTATCACAGCTGGGATTATGTATATTGCAGTTACAAATATAGTGCCAGTCAAATTATGAGCCACGTGCAGTGGTTTGGTATGGTATGGGTATCATGGAGGACACTTTAATACAAGCAAGCGTACGGTGATTGCATTCTTCTGTTAATTTTTAAATGTAATAATTATTTAATTTTTCATGGGTCAGTAATTTTGTACATGAAATGTGTTTGTGCTAAAGAGTCCTAATCTAAATATTCACCTTTGTTTTTGTAATGGTTTTCCTATTCATCCTTTTCAGTAATTTTTTTTAGAATTTATACCAATTCTTACCATGACAATTATGTACGCAATAATGTGTTCATCTGTTATATATTCGAGTTAAGTTTAAACGAATGCATAATAGATGAAAACATTTAACTTTAAACGATATTTAATGTATAATTGTTTCTTTATTTTTTATTTTTTCTTGCAATTAATTCCTTTTCTAAAATCGTAAGTATTTCTATTAATAGGGATATGGCAAGAAGTCAGTAATAATGTTTACACCTGAAATTCATGCTCTTAAATTTTTTTTTGTAATTCATTGTCTTCATACATTCCAATATCCCGTGATTTTTTACTACTTCTGGCACGATATGTAAGTAGATAATACCGATTTTACTTTAAATACGTTGGGTAAAAATATTCCTAATATACAACAATCTATGTATATATCTTATATATATATATATATATATATATATATATATATATGTCCATCGATGATGTATTTCTCAATACATTTTCCAAGTTATATGCATTCTTAAATGACATGTAAGTACATCATAAAGTTTTAACTTGAAATGTGTAAGATAAAATCATCATACATTTATAATGTATATATGCATATATACATTTAACAAAAAAATTATAAAATTTAATGCAAATATTCACTATGTATTAAATTGTCAAGATTTATTTTTCTGTATAAAAAATAAAGAGACGCTTTCAGAGAATAATATATATTCCAAAGCCAAATATGTATTTATTTCGAACTAAGTGTTTTTATATTAATAGTGTGTGTCTTACCCGCTGTTCATATATTGTGAGAATTTACCAAACACTTCATTTCAAAAGGAATTTTAATTGTGAAAAGTTTCACATTTAAATTGAGATTAAATTCATTATATTTACAAAAATAAATTTTATTAAAAATAATAAATTGGAGTTCAGCACCGTGTAAAACTGCTAAATCGACATACACAGAAAATTTCGAACATATATTGTAAAAAAGTCCCCAACATGGAGTGCTTTTATTAGCCCTAAAATAACCCTTTGGGCACATGCAAGAGTTATCACGAAGAAACCCAATTATATAGAAATCAGTTAGTTACAACTTTTTAGAAACTTTTATAAAAATTCAAGGCATCACTTTTTTAATAAGCAGAAAGGTGTCAATTTTAGCCATTTTAACCCGAAAGGCAACCTTGGGGGGGCAACTGGGGTTTCCCCGGAAAATCTGTTCTCTTACTTTTTTTAGCCATTTCATGTGTAATGTTACAAAACATTCCAAGGCGTGGTTATTGAGAAATGTGCGGCCAGACGAACGGACGAACGAACAACCCTAAATATACACGTCCACCTTTCTTTTGTCGAGGGAGCAATAAAAACCACATGTGTATATTTGTATATGATTTTTTATTCTAATATATTTTTATATAAACTATAAAAAATAATGATAGTTCATGAGAAAATAATGCCCGACATATATAAGTACTGTAAATAGGTGAAGACGTAGTATAATGGGTTCATCCGAATATAGATATAGCAATGTTGTAAATAATAATATGTTTGGTTGTAAATAACAAAATGTTTCGTTGACGCAGATAAGAAAGCCATTTTACATGACGTGAATAAGAAAGCCAAATTAATCTGTAACAAAAACTTTCAATCAAATATCCGGAAGGTTTTCAGTGCTTGCTATTTGAGAGAGATGTGATGCTTGATGAACACTGCTGGGAGCCATGATTAAACATGCTGTTCTCTTTTATAAATAACCAAACCAATTTTCTATGGCAAACAACCGATGCTCCATAAAAGTATATATAAATTCGTATAAGGAAATTAATGCAGTGATTTCCAAAATTAATTAATCTACAAGTAAAATAGTTTTCCAACAAAGTGCATAGCATTAAAATTTATTTATAGTCCTACATAGTCAATGCCATAATTCCGTTTACAAATATATTCTAAGGGCATACATGGTTAATAAATATCGAAACGTATGAACCGACATTTTATTACATTTTCAACCCAAGATTACCGTGCCACTTTGATGTAAGAAGCTACTATCAGGGACAGAAGTTGCAGAGATACTATGTAGGGAGTTGAGCAGTAATATGTCTGTTTATATTACAAATGCCCTTTTGTATGAAAGTACAGTTGGAGAAGTACGAAACCGGAAGAGAATTCCAAGATCTAGCAGTTCTGAAGAAAAGAAAAACTATTATAGTAGAAACCTTTTTAACATCTGATGATCTCTACTGTGTGTATGGGTGGGACTTTGCTCCTTGGTGGGTTTGTCGGAAGTATTTAAGTCTAAGTAGTGCAAGGGCTTGTAGTTCGTCAAAGCATCCAACATTAAAATACTTATAAAACAGGCAAAGGGATGCAACATTTCGTCAATAGGACAGAGGTTCAAACTTAGATGACAGTTCAGAACCTATCAGATTAGCGACTCTTTTTCAACACCGTCTAGGAGGGAGAGGCAAGTAGCAGATGCACCAGCCCAAATATTACAAATATACTCTATACATGAGCGAATGGTGGCCTTGTAGAGGTATAGAATACTTTCAGACGTAAGAAACATTCTATCACGGTAGAGAAAACCCACCTTCCGTGTAGAAGACTTGGTAATGCCCTTAATGTATCTGTTCGAACTCATGTTCCCTGTTAACGTTAATACTGGAATTTGAATGGAGTACTTTCAGGTAATATATCCTTAGCCATAGATATTTGTGGTTGAGAAGGTTTCTTGTAACTGTTGTAAGGAAACGAGCTAAATCTTGGCAGCATTGAATGTTACCGTCCATTTTTGTACCCATTCCACTAAAGACTGGATGTCTTTCTTTGGTACTATTGTAAGATGTATATTAGGACAACACATAAAAACCAAGAACTTTTGCCAAATTTTTACAGTGACCTAATAAGATATGATCATAACGATATGTTAATGTTTGCTGGTGAGATATACGGTTTTATACTTGCAATATTTTCGTTCATACAACTAATTAAGATCTAAGTACTTAGTTATAAATGATTGTACGGTGACATATAGTTATAAAAATCAAGACATGGGGTATATACTTTGCTAGAAAAATCTGTATGATAAGAGACATGTAAATAATTTCACAGAAATGTTCCTCGTACAATAAAATGAAAATGACATATAAATAATAAGAAAAACAGAGAAGTATTAATATATAAGGAAAATCCAAAATATTAGACTTCAATAAACATGTTATTTAATAAAAACTATCCACCTTTGTTATATATATAATATTGATAATTTAAAGATCTGTAACAAATTAAATAAAGCGAATTGAAATCTATTTGTCGAAATGCAAATGTATACAAATGTCAGAATTTTGGATAATGTATATAAATATATGAGTGCATATTTATATGCGTAAGATTATATATGTGTATGTATGTATGTGAACATGAGTTTGTACGCATGATTACGTGAGTGTGTGAATAATGTGTGTAATACGTGCACTGGATATATATGCACATTTACATATGTGTTTATACACAGATATCTAATGTGTTTATACACAGATATCTATATATGTAAGTTGATATTTCTATGTGTATATGCGCATCCGCAGGTATAAACATATGTCTATGTAATAATGTGGGTATGTATTTTGTGTGTAAATGTACGGACTCCGCAATCTGCACAGACTTTAGAACTGAATACTTTTATTTGATCAACAGGATCGCATCATCGGAACGTAACATATTTATTATTTAAATTAAAGAAAACGAATGCATTAGTTTGTTTGAGGATTATCCGTTCGTACACCAAATTAAATATATCAATTTTATTTTAAATACGTTTAACTTTTCTGTAAGTAGCCCTGTCTCGTGATGAATATATGACAAAAATTAGATTATTATTCTCTGTTAAGCATTTAGAAAGAAGTCAGCCGAGTCCACCTCCATTAATGTGGATTTCAAAAGATGCCAGTAATCTTTCTCCTTTAACACTTTTTGCTAAAACTGTTAGCCTTGGATATTTCCTCACACCTTCCTGTTTCTTGGACTTTGTGAATGCAGAAATTTAAATGAAATATAAACAAAACTCTCACACAACAAATCTCAACTAAGGATGCATTTTATTCAATGTAGTTGCACACATCTCAGTAATGTCCTCTTCTGTTTAGGACGAACAAAAAGTTAAAATTTAAAATATAACAAAAGAACACTTATTGTTACTCACGACGCGTTTAATGGACGTAATACCTTTCGTTCCTGTTTGGTAACTTACAAATGTCGTCATTGCAGTCGAGTATATCCGATTAAATTGCTTTTCCAGATGCTGTAATCACATCTTGCCGACAGGTGACGATCGAAGTAATTTTTCACAGATGTCGCACGCTAGCATTTCAGTAGCACTTTGTTTTTACACGATGTAATCAGATAACGCTGCATCAAGGTCGCAACAATTTAGCAGAACAACATGACCGCCTTCGCGCATCGTCGGCGTAAAATTAGACGTTGAAATATTCACAATAAATTGATGTTTTATAAAAGCTAAAAATGGCCAGACACAATTAATATCTGACTTGTTTACATGTTGTGTCGCGATAGCAAGTATCTCATTCATAAATTTCTGTATGTTTTATATGGTACATGCTCAAAGCAAGGTCTTAGAAATAGAAAAAGGCTAATGTATCATTCCCATTTATACGAATACCAGTTACTTTTAAAATCTTTAATAATCGTGTAAATATCATTTTATTTAGATAATTATTAAACATAATGATTTTTTTAATTTTATATATTAGAGACACTATAGTTATCCCTCTGGGAGTGCTCGCGGTGAAATTGCAGTACCATTTGCATCATTTTTTTTTTTTTTTTTTTACATTTTCACCCCAAACAAGGCAAATTGCCACTTTGGTGTAGGGGGCTACTATCAGGGGCAACAACTACTGGGGTACTATGTAGGGATTTGGGCAGCAAGGTGTCGGTTCACGTTGCACTTGAACTTCTGCACGTCAGTACTGTTGGGGAAGCAGGGACCTGGAATGGAATTCCAGAGTCTTGCGGTTCTGGGGAAGAAACTATTGGAGTAAAAAGATCTTTTACATCTAGGGACCTCTACAGTGTGGGGGTGGGATCTAGTAGCCTGTCGGGTTTGTCGAGGGTGCTCGCGTCGTCGGGGCACAAGTGATTGCAGTTCATCAGAGCATTCACCACTAAAATACTTGTAGAACAGGCAGAGGGATGCAACATTTCGTCGATGGGACAGAGGCTGAAGCTTAGATGCCAGTTCAGGGCCTATCAGATTTGCGACTCTCTTTTGAACCTTGTCAAGGAGCGAGAGACTAGTAGCAGATGCACCAGCCCAGATGTGGCAGCAATACTCCATACATGGGCGAATGGTGGCCTTATAGAGGTACAGGATACTTTCGGGTGTTAGTAGTTTTCTAGCACGGTAGAGAGAGCCTACCTTTCTTGCAGCGGCCCTGGCAATGCTTCGCTATCTCATACACATATCTGTTTCATATAGTGGGTTGTGTTAGGATCAATAAAACATAAAATGTCTTACCACAGGCTGTCCAGCCTTATCATGTGTATGTTTGCAGCACATAATGAAAGAATCAAATAATTATAAACAAATAAGAAAATCACTCGCTGTTACATAACGATCTACTTTTATTATGGAGACACACACACGTAACGTAAATTCAAGCATAGTACATCAAATGTTAGAAATCCAAGAATGATAACTGGAACAAACGGAAATGATGCTCATTTCCACATTTTGAAAGTCACACTGTTTTCCTTCCACACTCTACTTCCGGTCCTTTGTCCTGCGAGAAGTTGCGAGAATTTACAGTCTAAGACCCGGACCAGGGAGATCAACTTTGCCCAAAGAAGTAGAGAATTACTCCCCTAGTATTATATTTTGTATCGTCCTAACAATTGCTTAATATATCATTTGCGACATTGCGCATTTGTTGCAGATGATACCTTTCTTACACGTATAATGCAAATAAATAAATAAAGTTCTATGCAATATAACAGAATAATAATCATTATTTTCTTGTAATACTGGCATAAATCATTTTCTTAAACCAGTTCATTATATTGTGTTTTATAAACACACACGTACACACGCACACACGTACACACATACACACATACACACACACACACATATATATATATATATATATATATATATATAACTTGTGAAAATATATATTGCCGTTAAGGTACAGAGAATACTCCGCGTTTCATCCTCGTAAGAATTCGCGTTTCATCCTTACGAATTTTACGAGGATCAAATGCGATATATTCTATATAGCTTAATTGCTATATATATTTCATAACTTACTCCATAGCTCTACTTTTGTATTGAGGACAGTTAAAATAAATACTGAAAAATTATGCAAAATATTATATTTCCTTTTATTTATGTCATTAAATGAAATAGCAATATACATATATATATATATATATATATATATATAGTTTTCTTATAATGAAAAAAATAGTTTTCTTACGAATGATAAAAATAAAAAAGCGTATAGTTTTAGAAGTTAAATACCTCCAAGACTATATATATATATATATATATATATATATATATATATATATATATATATATATATATATATATATATATATATATATATATATATGTCTTGGAGGTATTTAAATTTTACAACTATACGCTTTTTTATTTTTTATCATTCGTAAGAAAACTATTTATTCAGTAAGTTATTTAATAACTTTCAATCACTGTATCAACTTGCTCTCCCGAATTCACTATAGTACTAATGTAATTTACGGGATAATAAGTTGTTTACCATAAAAAATACATTTAGAAAAACTTGTTTTGCTATTTTTATTTTTATACCAGAAAGCTTCAGGATTATAAAAGTCTATATATTTACCTTTGTCACCTTCAACAGCTAAATCCACAGTATCGGGTAATTGTTTTATAAATTTTTCATGTGAACTCTTAATATATAGCGTACTAAAATCATAAGTAGCTATAGATTTTGCTTTTATTTTTAAGTTTGTTTTATCTGATTTTTTTAATGGCTGTGAATTATTTAATAGATTGATATTACTATAGAATTTACTTTTCTGGCGGAAATTATTTATTTTATTTATAATTAATTTAATTAATTTAAATATTTCAGATATATCTTTCATAAAGGTTTAGTAATGCCTGTCTTTGAACCTACAATAAACTTAGCGCCAACTAAACTCTTTGCATTTAAGGTATCCAATACATACATGGAAGTTATTTGTTTGTTTGTTTTTCCAACTTTAATCCTACTTTTTAACTAATAATACTATTATTCAGCATCATGCTATCTAAATTAATGTTACTTACTTTATACATACCTATTATTCCTACTTCTGTCAATAAACGTCGTATATAATATTTTTTATTATATATGAAAGCTATATTGTTCGCCACTTTATCAATAGGAACTATTATAAACTTATCTTGAAGTATTTTAAGTTCCTCTTGTATTTCTGAATTTTTAAGAAAAGGATTAGTTTTTGTAGGGTGTTTAAATATTTGTTATACGTTTAATTTTGTCATTTACGCATTAAAGTATATTATTTTTCCAAACTTCAGACGTATTTACCACATACATAATAAAAACTTCTAGTGCTTTAGTTACTTTTTTAACGCATTTAGTGTAATTTTGGCTTTTAGGCCCTCTATAATTGGGGCCTTACAAAGGAGTTTTCTTAATTTGGAATAATTTACTATCTTTTAATTTCCTGTCATTACATGGTTTATCTAATTATTACATACTTTCTATCTCAAATACCGTAGCGAGACAACGCTAGATATAATCTACCTATATTTCCGGAATCTTGTAGGTTATTTTTTAACTTTAATATTTAAGCCATATGGATAAATTATTCGCATTTTTTTAATTATATCGTTTATCCTGACCTACATTTCCTAAACTATTTCATCCATTACTTTTAAATTTTTCAATAATTTGTACGGAGAAAGTCGACTGACTTCAGGTTCTTTAAAATGTTTAACAATATGAATGCATCCCTTACTATTGTTCTATGCAAATTCATGCGTTTATTCAGAGGCATTACAGTTTCCCTTACGTATTGTAAATTATAATTTTTACAGGGCAACAGGTAGAATAAATTTAGGGACCTACATGACAAATCTTCTTTAGAATTATTAATAACTGGATAATTCTTTCGAGTCACATTTGACTTATATTGTTTAGATGTTATAAGGATATTACAAGTTTTACATAATGAAGCTCCACAAATTATTTTCGGTCGAACAAGTCCCATCTGCCACTTCGAAAGAAGAAGTTCCTATTTCTATATAACTTATGACAACGTCTTGATCCTGTCTAGAGATATCCGAACTCCTTCAGTTGTAAGCCCTAGGGGAACTCACTGTTTCTGAGTACTGCCAAAACCTAGCTTGCAATCTAGTTTTAGTGACCATGTTTAACGTTATTTTATATAATTAGTTTTGTGTTTTATCAATAAAAACCCTTTGGGACATTTGGTATCAGAAAAGTATTTCAATAAGAGGAAGGAAACCAAACCATACATATTCAAATAGCCAATATTTAATCTTGGAAGTGTTTAAACTTTAAAACTATACTAAAATATTTTATTTTTTATCATTCGTTAGAAAAATGTATATTCAGTCAGTCATTTAATAACCTGCACTCAATGTCTCAACTTGTTTTCTCTAATTCACTAGAGTACTAATGTAATTTAAAGGATCATCAGTTATATATATATATATATATATATATATATAACTTCTTAATTTACTCACATAAAATTAATATACGAAAGTATAGATTTATGCGTAAACTTTAAGTATTTACTTCAAAAGTGCTCAATAGGTAGGTAGAACTAGTTAGTAATTTATAAAATATATATGGCGATTAAGCTACACTGAATATTCCGCGTTTCATCTAGGACTCTTCACGCTTATGCTCGAATTCTGTGGTTGCTTATCGTTTTTATATGCTCCTCTTCTATTGAGATTTAAGTTAGCCAATCAGCTTTCTAGTATCCACCGCGCCCTTCCTATCAGCCAATGAGCATTCATTTATCGGACAAAGGCATATTTGGCGTCTGGTTGACCTGTTCCATGTGTGTGCTCTATTTAGTTCCTTGGTCTGTTTTAAAACTAGGTTAGTGTTTTTTTTGTTTTTTTTTAATTTTAGTTTATATATAAATATATATATATGTGTACATACATATATGCACATATATATACATATATATACATACATATATGTGTGATCGTTTATGTGTATACATGTTTATTTAATTAATTTATTTGTTTATTTTTTTATTGTTTTTGTTAGTTTTAAAACTATTTTGTATCGCAATCCTAGAGTAAATTTTAATTTGTGAACTAAGTTGTTTGCTATTACTCTTCTGCAGTTTAATTGATGTTGGGGTTCTTTAAAGTGCATCTTTAAGGCTGCTTTCAGGACTGAAATCAACCACTGTAAAAGAGTAATAAAACATGCAAGAGAGCTATATGCTCAGTCTTTTAAATCCAAAGTAGCTGAGCAGCGGCTTGGTTCGCACCAGTTCTGGCAAATAGCAAACAGGATCTTGAAGAGAAGTGTGTGTTCTATCCCAACTATAATCAATGGACTAGATGTCATCTCGTCAGCATAATACAAGTCAAGACTATATGCCAAGAATTTGCAGCTAGTTCTACCCTATGCGACAATGAGCATCAACTCCCTGTATTTCCTCCTATAACATACAACACGCTATGCAACGTACAAATATCTGTGCGTGAGGTCGCCAAGCTAATCATGAACCTTGATTCAAGTAAAGCAACTGGTTTTGATGGCATTCCAGTTATAGTGCTGAAAAAGCTCCAACCAGAACTTGCCCCCATATTTACACAACTGTTTAAGCGTTGCCTTAAGGAGAAGTGCTTTCCAACACCCTGAAAAACCTCATCAGTATGCCCTGTATTTAAGAATTCAGGTGAAAAGCAATCTCCCTCTGAGGACAAACCAATAAGTCTCCTGTGTGTCATGAAGAAGGTGTTGAATCCATATTAAATAAAGAAGTAGTCAACCACCTCAAGAGAAACAACCTTCTAAGTGACACGCAATATGGTTTCCGCTCTGAAAGATCTACAGCAGATGTGCTAACGGTTATATCTCACAAGTTTAGTGAATCTCTTGACAAAGTTTTCTTTCCAGGGCAATTGTTCTTGACATATCGAAGACCTTTGATAAGGTATGGCATAAAGGCCTACTTCACAAGATTTCCAGCTACGGTATTATTGGAAATGTTTTCTCAATCATTAAATCATTTCTCTCCGATAGGTTCATAAAAGTAGTGGTTGACGGGCAGAAATCAGAGGCCCACATTATTTATGCTGAAGTCCCTCAGGTGTCAATCCTGGGTCCAACTCGCTTCCTGATCTACATCAGTGATCTCCTAAAACACATAATTAAATCATTTATCGACATCTATGCTGATGACACGACCATCTACGGCAACACATCAAAGGCTGTAAATGACGAAGTTCTCTCAAATTCTCTCTATTCTGATCTTGAGCACGTGGTACAATGGGGAAGAGGTGGCTGGTTACTTTTAATGCATCCAAAACCAAGCTTCTATCTTTACATCATACAGGCTCTGATCCCCATCTGGCATCAATTGAAATGGATGGCTCTTGTCTTGGAGAGAATCCATGTGTTGACAAACTTCTGGGTTTGACCTTCACTCCTGATCTAAAATGGAACACGTACTTCAAATCTGTTGCCAGGGACGATGGGAAAATGGTGGGATCCTTCTACCGCTCCAGAAGATCTCACTAATGATGCAATTCTTTATCTGTATAAAAGCCAAGTACGTCCAAGGATATAGTACTCTTGCCACATCTTGCCAGGAGCTGCTAAAAAAAGCCTATCCTTCCTTGAAAAAGTACAAAATAGACTTCGTGGTTTCGTAGGGAATACCCTTTTCTCTTCCCTGCAACCTCTCTCCCACAGAAGAGACGTTGCACTCCTGTCTTTTTTTATCGCTATTTCCATGGCAGGTGCTAGACTGAGCCCCAGTCCCTTGTCCCCCGTCGGCAATCTTTCCCGAGAAACACCCGCCTGGCTGAAACTCCTGTCAATAATTTCCCCACTCTTTATTTGTGGCTTAATTCATACGTAGATTCCATGCGCAAAGCTTCTTTCTTAGAACTGCATGCCAGTGGAACTCTCTGCCGCTTGCCTGTTTCCCACTTGACTACAACTTGGACGTCTTCAAGTCCAACATGAACAAACTCCTGATTAACCACCTCCTTAAGTAAGACACTATTAAACCCCCCAATACTAATGATTACTACAATATTATCTCATTGATTACTGTACACGCAATAACCCTTATCCCTGAGTGGCTTTCGGGTCTTGGTAAGTGGTGACCCCCACGTAAAAAAAGGATAGCACATTTTTATGAAGGCATAATCTACATGGGTCGTCTAGGTCCCTACACGTGGTTGCTTGTCTTATTATTTCCTATTCGACTACCGGCGAATGTCCGCTTTCTTTGAGTTCCCAGTATTTATTCGCTAGTGTTGTTTTCATACGGTATTTTTTATTGTTGAATGTACTTTTGTGGTCATAGTATCGGGTTTTGAAATCAAAGGAAGTCATACTTACGTAATAGTTCTTGTTAATCGGGTTTTCTTTCGCAAATAGTGTGGCCTGGTAAACTACGCTTTTGGTTAGATTGGCTGATAGGAAGGGCGCGGTGGATATAAAAACGATAAACAATCACAGAATTTGCGCATAAGTCTGAAGAGTCCTAGAGTGGATGAAATGCGGAATATTCAGTGTATCAATCACGATATATATTTTAAAAATTACTATATATATATGTATATATATATATATATATATACACTAGCAAAGGTACACGTCATTGATTGGGTTCAAAATCAGCCTACTTAAAATGGACTCTCATTTATGAAAGTATGATAGGTTATGAAAAGGAAGGGCTGTAAAGGGATAGCTTCGAATTTGGCGGTATCAAAACCAAAGCAAAATATGAGGAAAGTAAAAATAAAATATATAAACCCCATAATTTATTATACCATACCTGTTCACAATAAAACACTTACCACAATGTTCTGTGGATCTATATTAAAAAACGTTGTTAAACTTTGTGACATATTTCCATTCCATGGATGTCAGGTGCGAACGTACACCCCATCATTTTATTATACCATATTTCTTCATACTGGCACATAATTATCAAATTATACTTACGCAGATAAATATGAAAAGTCTTTATTAAAGTTTGTGCCTATTTCTATTCTATGGAGGTCAGGTGCGAACGCAGACCCAACAATTGTATTATACCATCCCTATTTAAGTTAAAATATACTTATCAAAGTCTTATTATGTGCATCTATATCGAAAACACTTGTAAACGTTTTTTTTTATTTACATTTTTTTATTTCAATGCTTTATGGGCCAGACGCGTACGCAGACCCTGCAATTTTAATGAACCATCATTATGCCAGATCAAACATACCCATTTCTGTGTCTCGATACATCTGCCATCATATATACATATATATATATATATATATATATATATATATATATATATATATATACATAATCTTGCACATAATCATATATATATATATATATATATATATATATACACAGAACACAAAAACACACCCACATGCTCACTCATATATATACACCCACATACTTAAGGAAATGAAATTAATTCCTACATACATACATATGTATATATATATATACATATACACATATACATATACATATACATATGTACAGCCATACATACACAGACTCGTACAAACATTTACAAACACGCACATGCATAGGTACAATTATAGACATACTTATATATTAACACAGATACAATGCATACAATATCAACTCACTCATGCATGCATACGTATACACTCATACATGTGTAAATCCATATACATATAGGAGCAAATTGCCAAAACCTGTTCAGGAATGGTGACTTGAGTGGTTTGCAGCTGGTTATACTTGAGTTTTTTCCTGTGCCTGCATAACGAAATAAGCTAATTTTTAGTGTTTATCGTGGCTGTAGAGTATGTTATTATTGCAACTGCTTCTGAGGTTCAAAGGTTTCAGAATTTGGATTTAAGGGTGTATGGCTTGAATTTTTTCAATATATCCGATTTTAGTGAGCACGAAATATTCCTTCTTTGGAGGTATTTAATCAGAGTTGTTAGGGAGGCGCCCTTATTGCTATTTGAATTTTCATTATTAAAGGAACTTACATGGTTGGAAATTCTTAGTTTAATTAGATTTGCCGTTATAAGAAAGACGCTTTGTTCATGGAATCTACGTTTTTATTTAGGCATAGATAAAGAGTAGGAAAAGTTTTTGACAATGGATTCAGCTAGATAGGTGTTTTTAGTAAAAGATTGGAGAGGAGGGGCCAGAGATTGGAGTTCAGACGAGCAACTGCTATGGAAATAACAATAAAACAATGATAGGCTTGCAACATCTCTTGTGTGGGAAAGAGGTTGCAGGGAAGAGAAAAGGGCATCCCCCACTAAGCCACGAAGTCTATTTTCTACTCTGTCAAGGCAGGATAGGCTATTTTTAGCAGCTCCTGCCCAGATTTGGCAGCAGTATTCCATCCTTGGACGTACTTGGCTTTTATATCGATAGAGAATTGCATCAGTAGTGAGATATCTTCTGGAGCGGTAGAAGGGTCCTTCCATCCTTCCATCCTTCCAACGACCTTGGCAACGGACTTGATGTGCGTGTTCCATTTAAGATCAGGAGTAAAGGTCAAGCCCAGAAGCTTGTCAAAACATTGAGTTTCTCCCAGACGAGAGCCATCCATTTCAATTGATTCCAGATGGGGATCAGAACGTTGATGATGTAAAGATCGGAGTTTGGTTTTAGATGCATTAAAGGTAACCAGCCACGTCTTCCCCAACTGAACCGCTTTTTCGAGATCAGAGGAGAGAAAACCAGAGAACTTTGTCATTTACAGCCTTTGATATGTTGCTGTAGATCGCCGTTTCATTAGCATAGGTGTCAACGAATGATTTAAGTATGTTTTTAGGGAGGTCATTGATGTGGATCAGGAGAGAGTTGGGCCCAAAATGGACCCTTTATGGGCTCCAGCATTAATACTGCAGGCCTCTGATTTTTGTCCATCAACCACTACTTTTATGAGCCTATCAAAGAGAAATGATTTAATGATGGAGAGAATATTTCCAGTTATTCCTTAGCTGGAGATGTTGTGAAGTAGACCTTTATGCCATATCTTGTCGAAGGCCTTCCATATGTCAAAAGCAATTGCCTTCGAAAGGAAGCCTTTGTCTAGAGATTCACTGATCCTATGACATATAACCGTTAGCACATCTGCGGTAGATCTTGCAGAACGGAAACCATATTGCGTGTCACAAAGAAGGTTATATCTGCTGATGTAATGATGCTTAATTGTTTCTACTATGGGTGTGGGATAGACTTGCAGAGGTGGAAGCCATAATTAGGATCAAGTCATTTTCAGGATGAGGTTCCTGAGTAAATTGTGTCTCATTTATGGGGATAGCATAGTGGGAGTCAATGGAATTCTCTAGTGTTGTTGGTTCTATAGTTAATATATTTCGGGGTGCGTTTGTTGGGTGTTCTATCAGTTATATTTACTGCTGTAGTTAGCGGTTCTGTGACTATACAGTAGTATTTAATGTCGTTGTGCGTGCAATCTTTTCTTAAGGAGAAGATTGTTGGTTTCGGCAAGAAAGCTGCCCAACACTTCACGGGGATTCTCAGCAGAAGCCAGTCGTCCAACGCATCGTTCTGAATATCATCTACCGGATTATTCTGCTACCCATAACATTGATTTCGAGGTTCATTGCATACATAATTAAATTCTCAAATTCTATTGCCCTGTATACCTTTCAGAAAATCAATAAGGAGCAACCATGCTTTTTTTGTTATATGGGACTACTGCCTTTTCCCCTGGCCCAATATTCTGCCTACCTTGATTTATAACCCCGGAGGACATTGTACTTCTTAAGAAAATGGACTACCCAGATTGTATCAAATTGCTTTTCCTCTAATTATTTCCATACAATTATTATTCACCACTTAAAAACTATTTTCAGTATTTGTGCTGAAAAGCAAAATAAGTGTCTATTCACAGCTGAACATTCTGCTAACCGCATTTCATTTCCTCTGATGATATGAGCCTTTATTGAAAATCCCTGGAAGGACTAACCAGTAACTGTTTACGTTGAATTTGAAATAACCGTCGTCGGGTGGGAAGCAGCTTCGCGATAATGTGTTCCACAAACTAGCAGTAATGGTAACATAAGTTATCTAGCGACACAAAAAGATAGCAAAGTACAAATTGCAAAGACGTATCCGAAAAGATATCACTGGTAGCCGAAGTTTCTTTCCATTGTTACACCTCATCTTTATATATATACACATATATATATATATATATATATGCGTGTATATATATATATATATATATATATATATATTACTTATTTTCACTTCTACTAGGCATATTGGCACTTGGACGTAAAGGGATACTATTTGGAATCGTGCTTAATATGAATTCATCAACGAGATGTGTGTTTATATGACATATACACTTCTGCATATTAAGTCAGTATGAGAAAAAGGATACAGAGATTAAATCTCCAGACTTAGATATCTGAGGGAAAAAAACTAGTAGATTGAAAGGCGTTCCTGCATATAGTGACCTCATCAGTATAGCGGTGGGTTGCGCTTTCTTGCTTGTCCTGGTAATCGAGGGAGCACAAGTGTCGTATGTACATTAGAGCACCTTCCATTTAAATAATTGGAAAACAGGCGCAAGGATGCAACATTGCAACGAGGGGGAAGAAGCACGAATTTGCCTGATTGTATGGGAACTAAGTTAAAAATGGTATAATAAACCCCGTATACTCCGGAAAAGGTTATGAAAATGCAATAAAGGTGCCCTGCAAACAATTATGGCTTGTAGGTACGTATCTGAAATATGCCCTCTTCTTAAAATATTTATGTTTCCTGTGCCGTTCTTGTATGGTTAAAGAAATTGTGACTTGCGCCACAGTTGCTGATTAAAATCCTCCCACACGTTCTGGTGTTATAAAGGCGGCGTAAACAGACACCGAACCTGCTTTTTCCCAGGATAGCAGAGGTAAAAAACGATTTCCAGTGAATTCAGTGAAAAACCTTGAACGTTAACCTGCGATTGACTGATTTAGTTCACACGTAAAAATTTAAAGAACACTAAGTTCTTATTTTCTCGTAACAATTAAAATAACTTTTTTTTTTCTAGCATTTAATCCTATCCACAAATAAACGGATGTGGGAACAACCTCCGTTTATTCTATAATTTATGTCATATATGTTACTCAACAATCGACCATTGAATACACAAACATATATCACTAAAACAATACTGATTAAAGTTAATTATCATCACATTCGATATGAAAGAGATAAAACAGGAAATCAAGGTGTTCGCATATTGTGAAAAATACTGCCATCTTTATAGCCGCATTTTTGAACATCTGAAACTCATTACAGGATTGAACACGCTGCGTATCATTTGATATATTTGAACTCTAATTCCTTATAAATGTCGAAAAGCAATATGCAGGCAAGTATGCATTTCACAATTAGGTTTCTCCAGCATTACTTAATTTTACCAAAATCCAAGTACTGATACAAATCGGCAATCCTCTGTTAGAGTAATTATAGCTATATTAATCACTGGCAACAACACATGCATACTTCCGTCATAGTTAGACGATTTCTCTGTCAGTTTTTTTCTTGAAAAGAAATTAACTTTCCTGTGATCATGCAAGCGGCAATAAACCGCTATTTTGTAAATGCATTTCCAGTTGAAAACAATTACATAGATAACTAATGTAAACTACGCACGTCATAATAGATGAAGTTGGTTGGTTGTTTTTGTTTTACGGCATATCAACCCTTTTTCAGGTTATTTAATGCCGGATCCAAAGATTTTGTAGAATAATTTTTTAATAGAATATATTTGTTGTTTTCAAATCGGTTTCTATTTAACCCATAAATGGGTCCCAAACAGGCACTACCACTCCGAGTCAGAGTGGACCCGGGAGCAATGGCAATTAGAGGGTGGTTCCACACTCTCCAAAGCCCGCAAGCTGGGGTCTCACCACTTGATAAAGTTTAAGATCATCTCAAGGGCCATCATTAGGGATAAAACTTGTTTTTGAAATAAACTGACACACACACACACACACACATATATATATATATATATATATATATATATATATATATATATATATATATATATATACAGCTAGCGTGGGTATCAGGCGTGGTCCGGATGTTTGGGAGTGTGTGCTGAGCAAAAACACAAAAATAAATTGGTAATAGGCAGGCAGGCTCTAACGCGTACCACGAAGGAGGAAAAGATCGCCAACAACTGTCGTTATTTTACTTAGTTGATGCTAAATAACCATTGCCCCCTCTGAAATCTTTAAACCGATGAGTATTTATGATTAAATATGGCAGAACAAAAGCGAATATCTCTTTTTTTTTACTATTAAATCATAATATTATCAAAGTCCAGAGGTCACTCAAGGATTATACTTAAAGTGTCAACTGAGACAGCACCGTGATGATTGATGATTGTTTTAATTGAGTAGAATGTTTTCACAGAAGGACTAACTAGTAACTGTTTACGTTGAACTTGAAATAACCGTCGTCAGGTGGGAAGCAGCTTCGCGATTAATGTGTTCCACGAATTTGCCGTAATGGTAACATAAGTAATCTAGCGACGCAAAAAAGATAACAAAGTACACATTGCAAAAACGTATCCGAATAGATATCACTGGTAGCCGATAGGTATATCTCTTCCCTTTTGACGCTGAAGTTTCTTTCTTGTTACCTCTCGTCTTTATATATATATATATATATATATATATATATATATATATATATATATATATATATATATATATATATTACTTATTTTCACTTCAACAGGGCATGTTGCCACTTGGATGTAAAGGGATACTATTTTGAATCCTGCTTAACATCATCAACGAGATGTATGTTTATATGGCATATAAACTTCTGCATATTAGCTCAGTATGAGAAGAAGGACACACAGATGAAGTCGTCAGATCTAGATATCTGAGGAAAGAAACTAGCAGATTAGAAGGCTTCCCGGCATATAATAATCTCATCAGTATAGCGGTAGTTAGGGCTTTCCTGATTGTCCTGGTAATCGTGGGAGCACAGGTGCCGTGTGTACATTAGAGCACATTCCATTTAAATAATTGGAAAACAAGCACAAGGATGCAACATTGCAGCGAGGGGACATAGGCACGAATTTGCCTGATTGAACTATTAGATGTGAGTTTCTATGTTAAATCACGTCTCTTGTGATTTTCTAAATTATTGTTGGTCACTTCAAATACTCTAACACTGACAATGAGAACAACAAGAACTGAGCTGAAAATTGTATAATAAAACCCGTATATTCAGGCAAAGGTAAAAAAACTACAGTAAAAGTTTCCTGCAAACATTCGTAGTTTGTGGGAACGTATGTGAAAGATGTCGACTTCCTGAACGATTTATAATTGTTGTGCCGCTTTTGTATCGTTAAAGAAATAGAGACTTGTTGCTCAGTTGCTGACTAAAATCCTCATACAAGTTCTGGTGCTAAAATGATGGCGTAAACAGACAGCGAACCTGATTTTTCCAAGGATAGCAACAAGTAAAATATGGGGATACTTAGTATAAAACGATTCCCACAGAATTCCGTCAAAATCGAGAACATTAACCTTCGATTGACTGATTTAGTCCACACGTAACAATTAAAATAATACTAAGAGCTTATGTTCCCGTAACAATTTAAATAACAGTGGGTGCTTATGTTCCCGTAAAAATTAAAATAACACTAAGCTCTAGTCTTTAATCACATCCACAAAAACGCATGTGGGAACAACCTCCATTTATTTTATATTTAATTTACGCCATATATGTTACTCAACAATCGACCGTGAACATGCACACATACAGCACTAAAACAATACCGATTAAAGTTAATTATGATCACATTCGATATTTTAGAACATATTCGAAACTCATTTCCGGATTAAATACGATGCGTATCATTTGATATATTTGAGTTGTACTTTCTTTTAAATGGCGTACAATAATATGCAGTCTTGCAAGCATATCACAATTAGGTTTCTGCTGCATTAGTCAGTACTACCAAAATCCAAGCACTGATCTAAATCAGCATTCCTGTGTCAGAGTAATTATAGCTATATTAATTATAAATATATTAATCACTGGCAACATCACATGGGAATAGTTCTGTCATAGCTAGACGATTTCTCTGTCAGTTTTTTTTCTTGAAAAGAAATTAACTTTCCTGTGATTATTACACGCGGTAATAAACTGTTATTTCGTTAAATGCATTTCCAGTTGAAGACTAGCACCTAGAAAACTAATGTAAAATTCGCACGTCATTCGGGCTGGAACTTGTTTTTTTTTTTTGATTCAACTGATTTACTTATAATCGCCTCGTTTGCGCATTTTTATCATGAATAATTTTTAAATTATTGCCTTTATTGAAATATATACCATATATATATATATATATATATATATATATATATATATATATGTACAAGAAAAAGTACCCATCGTTGACTGGGTTCAAAAACAGCCTACAGAAAATGGACTCTGATTTATGAAAGTATGATAGGTTTATTTAACACAAACGGTTCTAAAGAGACAGCTTCGAATTTGGGGGTATTGAATCCAAACCAAAATATGTTGAAAGTGAAAATAAAATAGATAAACCCCATAATTTATTAAAACATACCTGTTCACATTGAAACAATTATCAAAATATTCTGTGGATCTCTATTAAAAAAAAAAACTTGTTAAACTTTGTGATACATTTTTATTCTTTGGAGGTCAGGTGCGAATGAACACTCTATAATTTTATTATACCATATTTCTTCAAACTGAAACATAATTATCAAAGTATACTTACGCAGATAGATATGGAAAGTCTTTATAGATGTCTGTGCCTATTTCCATTCTATGGAGGCCAGGTGTGAACGCAGACCCCACAATTTTATTATACCATCCCTATTTAAGTTAAAACATACTTATCAAAGTATTCTTATGTACATCTATATAAAAACCACTTGTAAACGTTTTTTTTTATTTTACAATTTTTTATTTCCATACTTTGTGTTCCTGGCGCTTAGGCAGAACCCACAATTTTAATTAACCACCGTTCTGTCAGATCAAATATACCCATTTCTGTGTCTCGATACATCTTCTATCATTGTATGTAATCAGTTTTTTTTTAAAATAGTCAACCGTATAGGATCCTATTCGTGACCGGACACACACAGAGCCATTCAGCTTTATATATATATATATATATATATATATATATATATATATATATATATATATATATATATATATATATATATAACTTGCCTGGGTGCCTGGCGTTGTCTGGTTGTTTGGAGGCGTGTGTTGAGCAAAAAAAAAAGAAAAAAACGGCGGTAAGCAGGCATGCTCGAACGCGTACCGCGAAGGAAGTAAAAAATATGAAAACACAGACGGCTTTGCTGTTGCGTCCATTGTCAAATCGAAAGAAGCGGAAATTTAAATTAAGTCTTGTCAATCGAAAAGAGAAAATATCGACGGAAAAAGCGACCCACCATGTAGAAAAATACCCAGTTGAGGGTGAAGAAATGAATGTTTTAGCCAATTCTTTGATATTCGTCGTCCGAAGGGTTGAGATTTAAAACCATACCAATCTCGTGTGAATTCATCGCTTCTGCCGATTGTTTAAAGCAGACATACAAACATACATATATGCATACATTTAAAGAGACATTGAGATTATACTATAAGCAGGAGGACTAAAATATCTGTGACAAAGGAGGAGTAAAGGTTTTATTATATAATGAAGGTAGGTGTATAGCACACATACTGTTATGGGTTTAATATATGTCTGTTAATGCGCGTATAAAGTCTTAGGAAGAATATAGGATAAATGATGAAAAGATGATGTTTAATTAATTATCTATATATTAATATGCTTGTCCGTACGGTGTCACGTCATCATCATCGCAAACATTAATTAATGAAACGCGTCATCATCATCATCATCATTATCATCATCATCATCATCATCATCGCAAACATTAATTAATGTGAATTATCTCCCTTTATTGTTCACTCTTTATTAGTTAAAAAAATCATTAAACCCTCTTATTTTCCAAAACTTCCCGAACAACAACAAAAAAAATAAATATATATGAACTGTCTATTTATGGTTCTGGATTATTTTTAAGACAATTATGCATAGAAGGTATCGTTCCACAGTTTAAATAGTATAGTATTTTACTTACATTTTTTAACGATGTCTTCTGCTTATTATTGTAGTGTAATATGGGACGCTTATTCTATTTTATTCAGTAATAAATATATTTTTTACATTTAACATTACGAGTTCGTTTTTTTTTTACGGTGCTACTTTATCTTTTTTTTATTTACTTTTGAGTAAGCCTTACATAACAAAAAATATGTTTAGAAATACATGTTACAAAAGTCAAGAATGAATTTATTAAATAAATCACCAAAGTCACCATTCGCAAATACAGTGAATAACACAGAGTCAAAACATATTTCACGTCTTGTTCTGTTTTGCTTTTGTTTTACGGCATATCAATGCTTTTTCGTGTTATTTAATGCCGAATCAGGTAAGTTTGTAACATGTATGCAACTTCACGTTGTTTACATAATTATTACTTATGTTTTGTTCGTTTTATTTTGCTTCTTTTACAGGCATTCATCTTCTAATGCCCACCGACAGGGATAACATATTTAAATACTATAAAAAATGGGAACAACAATTTTTTTTAATATGAAATAAAACACTTTGTTTCATTACTTACGATTTAATTTATTTAAAGAAATCTTTTTTTTCCTATTTAAAGATTTTCAGTATATTTTATTTAACTGAAGAAATATTTATTGTTCATACATATATATTTTTCCATTACCTTTATTACATTGTTAGGTGAAGTTTCAGAATAGTTAACCCCCTCCCCATATTAAGAATGGCTTTCGGCATGATTCTTACAATAGCGGGATCAAAGTTTTTTTATTTATTTATTTTAAAACAAATTATACAAAAAAAGATACAAAACCATTAAATTTTTTTTCGTTAAATCGCTATTTAGGTGAAGGTTAAAAATAGTTAACCCTTCTCCCCATAACTTTTTTTTATGCAGTAAAATACTGTTTCAATAATTATGGTTTAAATAAATATTTATTCCTTATTTAAAGATTTACAGTATAATTTGTTTAACTGAAGAAATATTTATTGTTCATACATATATTTTTCCCTTATTTTTTTACATTGTTAGGTAAAGTTTAAGAATAGTTAACCCCCCTCCCCATATTAAGAATGACTTTAATCATGATTCTTACAATAGTAGGGTTTGTATTACTGTACACATAGATTAAAAAAATTGTCAAAAAAATATATAACAAATAAATGTTATCAAAGGCAAGATAAGTTACTTTGGTGCCAAACTGGATATATTTTTTGTGTTTTTATTCAATGTAACATGTTTATTCAGCTTGAAAAACGTACATTGTTTACCGATGTATTAGAAAATTAAAAATGGCGCCCGACTCTCTCTTTAACACGGTAAGTTTGGGAAAATGTGTTATAAATAATAAACTAGACAAAATACTATTAAAAAAACACCGAATATATGTCAAGTTATGTCACGGGAACATATATTGAGCTAATTTCTAACAGTATTTTGTTTAACAGTAAATGTAGAAATTCTAAATAATCTTCCTGGAGGCATAAATACATATTTAAGTACAGATTACATCTCCGATGATAATGCTGAACTTCAAAATTTTCCTATCGAGTTCATAAATTCATTAACTCCATCTGGAATGTTACCTCACCGACTTAATGTGAAAATAGGGGCAATAGTAATGCGACTGTGAAATTTATTCATTAATCAAGGACTTTGTAATGGATACAGTTTGCAATACGATTAGCATATTAACTGACCATCAACAAAGCACAAGGCTAAACTTTGGATAAGGTTGGTATATATCTTCAACCACCTGTATTTTCTCACGGTCAACTGTATGTGGCATGTTCAAGAGCGCGATCTAAGCACAGTGTGAAATTTAATGTAATGCAACTGCATAGAAATGATAATCAGGGAAGAAAGCGTGGTGTAACATATACTAAGAATATTATTTACCGTGAAGTGTTATGAAAACAATCAGGAGCAGCTATGGAATTTAAAAATTAACTTGGATGTAAATATGATTTTGGAAAACATATTTTTTTAAATTGCTTTCCTTATATTTAAAATTCATAATTTGATGAAAAAGTAGTGTACAGTTTGTTTAACTTTACTTAATTATATAACATTGATATAAATATGATAGGTACAACCTACCTCACATCATTTTGATTATCGAAAAATCAAAATTTAACTGTACTTCGTAAGATTTACAGAAACACTTAATTTTCTATGCATGTAATACACAAGACTCTGAATATTATTACAGATTACAATGTTTTTATGGAAACAACTTTTGTACAGAAAATTGAAAGTGTTCTATTTATATTCTTAGGAAGTTGTGATGCATTAATAGGAATCTATATCAATAATTCGACTTAAAAAATATTTGTGAATTTCCAAATCTTCATTAAATAAAATTTAAAGTAAATAGAAAAGTCTATTGCATATGTAAAAGTTGACGCTTGCTTATTTAACTTCATTAAACGCTATCAAAGTCAACCAAGAGCTGCTCAATATTCTGGCTTAATGGATCATTTAGCAAGGAATGAAGATGGTGATTCTGGTATACCAGTTATTCTACCATCTACATTTACAGGAAGTCCTAGGAATCTTCAACAACTGTATCAAAATGCAATGGCAGTTTTCTGTAAATATGGAAAGCCAGCCCTATTCCTTACCTTATTCCAAAATGTCCTGAAATATTAAACAACTTTGGGTCAGCAGAACTTTCACAAAATCGATGTCAACAATGTCACACAGTTTTATTTAAATTCACAGTCTGACTCTCCAGAACCTGCTGACTGACCACTATTCTCGCTCCAAGCAGCTGATCGACGTCCCTGTCACCGCCTCAATCATCACAAGCACTTCCTGACAATATCAACAACATCAGTTACGATCGCATTGACCTTCAATAAAAGTTTAAACTAAAGTTCTTTGTTTGTTCTACTTGCTTCCATACATTCATTTTTGTAATATAACAATAAGGAATTTCTTACTGATGTGTTTTAAAAGATTTTAACTACCGTGGAATTTCCCCGGGTCCTGCTAGTATGTATTAAGGAGTTATAACTATTGATGGAATTTACTTAAAATACACATTTATGATTGACCCGTGTATATAATTGCATCTTAGTATTTAAATGAAGTATAAATTATTATAAATATTTAATATAATAAAATGATGAGGAAAATAGGATTCATTATAAAGGATAACATATGAAAATTATAGCTGAATAAAATAGAAGATAAACAAATGTTAGAATAGGGAAATAAAATAAAAAGAGTACGCGATAAAAGGTATAAACTAGAATAAAATTATAAAATAATAATAATGGTATTAGAAGTACAGAGTTATTTAATATCAAATAATATAAAGTAAATAGAATGCATGGATTTAAATACATTATATATTGAGTTTCATGTCTGTAGACCAAAAACTCTAGGAGGAGTTTGATAGGCAAAATTTGTTAAACAAATATATAAATATATATGGAAACAATTTTGAGTTTACTCTCAACATTTTACGCTAATATTATGAAAGTATGAATCATGTAGAATATCTGCATGAATATAATTGCACACAATAGTTAACTAAAGATGATTATCCCATAAGAAAACCGAAGCAACTAATAGGGAATGAATTAAAATGAATGTTTAAAAGTATATGCAAATTAGCTAGATCTTTTGTTAGTGAATGCACTTCCAGTCCCATATAAGAACATTGCATTTTCTTTTTAAATGAAGAGAAACAGAGGGTTTTAATATGAATATCAAAACACAAAAGGAAAACGAATTTATAGGAGTACAGACAGATAGATATATAGATAGATTACCACAATCTTACTAAGACATTAAAAAATAAAATAAAAAGGCTAACGTTAAGCTATGTTTATTAATGAAACATTATGTCTGTTAAATGTTGCTCATTTTCAGCTCCGCATATTTGTCCTCTTTAAAAATCATAGTTCATGAAAGATTGCATAATCTCTAGATTCTGATTTAAGTTTTTATTTAATTCCTGATGCTTTCCTTCAATTCTCGCACGGGTAGCGCTTTGACGTTTCGAGACCTATCAGTCGGGGAAGGTAAGTAAATCGCAATTCTGCAATCTGTCATAAATAATGTTCTTAAAATTATACAAATATGCGAAGGTGAAACTGGGAAATATTTGTAAGATTATTTTTAATAAATAATGATCATTTGAATGTTGTCTTTTTTATTTTGAAAATTTCCCATTTTTTTTTTTCAGATTGTGTTATAATTACAGAATGATATCATCAAAATTAAAGAATCTATTTAAGTTCGAAGTTCTTCAGTGACTTTTTGGTACCCTTTATGAGCTGGTTTTCATGGAGCAGTATTTGATAGTCAGGGTGCGAGCAAAGGCGGTCGGTCTCTCCACAGAGACTTTTAATTATATAGATATTACATTTATCGCGTATTAATTTCCTGACTCAAGTATTTTACTATTGTATAAATATATATATATATATATATATATATATATATATATATATATATGTATATATATGGATGGTTGGGTGTGTTCTTTATATATATATATATATATATATATATATATATATATATATATATATATATATATATATATATGGAGGGTTGTGTGTGTTCTTTTCTCTGTTGTCTTGTTTAAAAATATGATACTGCTGAGATGTACGTCTGCCATCTGTTTGTCTTTTGATAAATGTTATTTTCTTTTACTTAAGTGCGTATAACAAATGCGATTGAAACGCTCTCTTACCACATGCGTTTTCCTACTTAGAATCACATCACAGTTGTTCTGAAATTACCTTTTACTCTTTTTCTTTTGATATATATGAGAGGCATACAAACAATATCTTTAAATATGTGTATGTTGTATAAACAAATTGTATGTTGAAAGATATGTTGAATAAAAGCTTTACAAAGTGTAGGCATGTTAACGTGCTAGTTTACGGAACATCAAATACTTTTTATCAGCATTGTTTCTTAAATGAAGCGATTATAAGCAGTTTATATTGTTATCGTCTTTTGTTAGAAAGCAGAATAATAAATAAATATGTAATAATTAAATTATATTCTAATACCTTCATCAGAAATATTTGCATTTTTTTAAAATTGTTCTGTGGATCTATATAAGTGATTATAAATGAACAGGTGGCGTTCAAAAATGTTTAACAGGCAGGTTTACGACGTTGCTTTGGACAATTTCTCAAAGTAAAATTGAAAGTCAGTGTATACACTTGATGGGAATGTTCAAATCCTTATAGGTAATGATTCATGTGCACTTACAAAATAGTTACATAAGTATTTATATACTAGCATTTCAGCCCGGCGTTGCCCGGGTTTTTGGAGGTGTATGTTGAGCCCCAAAAATGGTAGTAAGAACGTAGACTTGAACCCGTACCGCACAGGAGGAAAAGAACGGGGAAAACTGACGTCTTTGCTGTTACAACCACCGCCAAACCGGAAGAGACATAGGTTTAAATTAAGGCTAGACAATCGAATAGAGGGGATGACTTTTCAAAATATCGGTGAAAAAGGCGACTCCTCTGCAGAAAAGTGCTTAGTTAAAGGTGAAGATATCAATGCTTTTAGCCTATTTTTCGATATTTGTCGTCTGAAAGATCGAACCTTAAAATGATACTGATCTTGTAAAAATCCGTCGCCTCTGTTGAAAGTTTAAGGCAGGCATACAAACATACATACATACATAGTACATGCACACATTTAAATATTTGTAACTAAAAATTTTCGACATAAACTGATTAAAAAGTTTGCCCTATCTCTGAATACTATTTATGTAAAATTTCAAAAGTTTAGACCAGAAATTGTCTCAATAATTTGGTAGAGATCGCAGAGCTTATTTTTTAAATCTTTGACACCTATTATGACCCCTTTCCATTTATTGTTTTGGGCTCAGATCAAGTAATTAAATTAGATCCATGTTTAAGGAACTTATATCTAAAATTTCACATGTTTAGACCCAAAATTGTCGGACGAGTTTGGTAAAGTTCTCAAGGTCAAATCGTTGAACTTTGATCTCTTAACAGTCAACTTTGTGGCCGAAAACGGATTACACTGATTTTCCGAAAAAAACGGTACTCTGTATATCAACATTTGAGGTTGTAGACTAAAAATTGACAGAATATAGCGTAGGGAAATGTACACAGACAGACACACGAACACTCAGATATACACAGACACGTTCATATATATATATATATATATATATATATATATATATATATATATATATATATATATAGAGAGAGAGAGAGAGAGAGAGAGATAGATAGATAGATATATAGATATATAGATAGATAGATAGATAGATTTACTTGTACCAGTACATAATAGTATATGTATTTGTGTATATAATAGACTCTATCGTTAACTCTCTCTCTCTATATATATATTTATCTCTATCTTACACAGGGTGAAAACGAGAATTACAAACCTAATAGGTGCTGCACTTACACCTATGCTTCAGTCCTGTCCTATCAACGAAATGTTGCATCTTTCTGCCTGTTTTTCAAGTAAATGGTAGGTACTCCGACGAACTGCAAGACCTTACCCCTCCTCGACGTAAAGACCCCCGACAAACCTCTCAAGCAGAAAATCCTTCCCCCACACATAAGAAACCCCTAGATGTATGAAAACCTTTTACCTTAATAGTTTATTCCCAATAACTGTTGGAATTTGGAATTCATTTCATGTTTCCTGCTTCTCGAAATGTATCGACATATATAAGTTAAATTGTAACGTAAATAGACCTATTGCTGCTCAAGTCTCTACATAATATCTTTAAAAAATGATGACCCGGATAGTAAAGTGGCATGTTCCTTTGTTTTGGGTAAAAATGCAATAAAAAAGGAAGGACGTACATTTGTACAAGTAACGATTGACGAATGTATTTATGTAGCGAGGCAAAAATACTTGCTAAATTATATGTGTGCATGTTCTTGCGTTACGAGGTATATATATATATATATATATATATATATATATATATATATATATATATATATATATATATGCTTGTGGTTTCTGTATTCGTTTTCTTCAGTAGTGACTAACCTATGTTAGTAATTAGATGATGACCTATGTATGGGTGTGGTCAGTATTTATTCGTGCAATGACGTAGAGAAGTATACATTTTTAAGTAATCACTTGTTTCTATGTTCATTGCAGTATGTAATTGTGTATGGCAATAATTATGTATATGCGTGAGGATACACTGACTTTTGTGTTTTGTCTGTAATCTGGGATACATATATATAAATATATATATATATGCATACATATATATATATATATATATATGCATAACTTCAGCAACAATCGAATTCAAAACTAGATCTTGTCTATACATTAATACGATTGCATATATGTTATTTTCTATGTCTTGCTTACATCCGGATGGTTTTATTTTTTGTATTTCCATTTTTTGTCATAAATAATTTTACCAAGAATTCTTCATTAGTTTTGGTTTCGGTTTCCATGTAAGCTGATGACACTAAAGTAATCTATGTTTTTTCGATTACGGTTGAAGGAACTCAAGTTATATATCTATACATATATATTTTTATAAGTTTTCTTTCTGTTTAGATTCAAGCTAATGCACCGTTCGAAAGTTACATAATATACTGGTTAATAGTCTAGATATAATGGATGTGTATGTGACCTCTGTTGGAACAAACCTAGTGTACTTTTGCCCAGAGCGGAATTTCTGCAATCATATTATTATATATATATAGTATGAGAATCGAGAGAAAATTGCTCTATTATGATAAATATGTTATCTGTATTAATTATAATGCCATATTGAAACGTATTTTACGTCCCTGCTTACTTAGCGCTAATAATATCAGGGCGTCTCAATTTACGCTGAGCATCCACAGAATACCAACATCAATATTTTACATATGAAAGAGTCAGTTGTAGAATTTCCACATGTTCAACTAGTATTATATATATATATATATATATATATATATATATATATATATATATATATATATATATATATATATATATATATATAAGCATAGAGATCGGATGTAGGTCGGATTAAAATGATAGTAAATAAATGTTTCACACACCCTATCTTATTGTCATCGAAACTGCTGAAAGCAACCATTTTAAAAATCAAATCGATCGATTATCTGCTACAGTAAGCGATTAATTTCACTTCACTAAGAACCCTTACATGATCTCTCGCAAGATGTATTCCAAAATACATTGCAGTCTATATATTACTGTAGAGAACCGACTATTGATTTCTTATTTTATTTATATATATATATATATATATATATATATATATATATATATATATATTACAGAAATGCAAAAGTCAAATATTATACTTCAATTGTGCTATAAAAACATCCGCGCTCCTGTCATATAAATAATCTTACTCTTAGTCTTATATGCCGGTCTTTCTCCTTGTGTTGTGATAATGTATTGAAATTGTTTAAAATGAAAATCACAAAGATCCAGGTTCAATTGTGAGTTAAACAAAAAAAAATGATTTCGAATGCGCATCTGTCATATTAAAGAACTACTGTTGCTTCTATTTGCTATGCTTTTTAGCTCATGTTATAATCAAGCTTTTTAAATTCACTCGTGATGTTTGGCTGTGTAGGTATAAGCTTAGTTCACAATCGCATGTTCTGTCTTTCATTTTATATTTTCCTTATCGATTACATTCCGAGACAAACTCGACGAACATTACCAACTATATAAAGTACATTTGTTTTAAAGTTCATGAAAAATTATCCATAGTTGAGTACATAAGGAACGAGCTCACACACACACGGATGAACTTCTACTTTATATGAGAGTACAATTGTGAAAACCTCCTATGAAAGTGTTTTTACCTGATATAACGTAAATCACGGAATCACGACCACACATAAACAAATGGTTATCCGCTCACAGGAGTTCTCAATAAACTACAAAGAAACTAAAGCCATAAAATGTTGCAGTTTTTCTATAATTAGCGGATCCGGCAAAGAAAAGAGACTTTTGTCGATGGAAAAAAGATCCCCACAATCCTCGAAAGAAAAAAAAAACCTTGTTCGCTGTTATTATCTACTTCTGACTGATAAATAGCGTGGCTAGGACGTGAAGAAAGTGCTAAATGACGAATTACGCTGAATTGATAAACGTGCTGCGCTAAACAAAAATAAAATATAGTGACACTTCAGAACTATTATCAAATTACCATAACCAATGCAGATTTATGAGTCTCAACCCGGAAGCACATATAAGGTAAATTAGGGTATTCTCTGGAGATATTCCTGCCACATGCGAAGCCCTCTTTAATGTAAACGCATATATCATGCCCATGGGAATCTTGGGTGTCAGATTTAGATGTCTCCAACGTGTGATTGTGTTCTTAAGCGCATCTTCTTAGAGTGTCCTTGCGGGCAATATAAAAAAAATGTTTGAGGTTTGCAGTTTTTCACATTGTCTGCATTAATTGGATGTAGTGAACCTCTGGGTATGAAGGTTTATTGATGTTGGTAAGGTATCGTAAGCTGATTTTACAAGAAAACTAACTTATAGGTTCTATGTATTTCAGGTAGCAGCGAGTGATTTCGCTTTTGTTTACATTCTTTCACTTAGTCTATACGCATTGGTAACTTTGACATACTATAGTAGCAACGTGCATGAATTTGTCGAGATAATGAATTTCTTCCGAAACCGATTTTCTATGCTTTATAGGGAGTTCTTTATACAACAACTACTTTGGGTATATACCTAGACTTCCTCTTCAGCATTCACAATACCAATAATTTCCTGCATCTTAAGGACTTAGTCTTCATCTCATACAGCCTGTTTTGCTTTACATTTCCAACAAGATTTTTATGATGGTTTGGTTTTCATCACTAATGGGACGCGAAAGTCACATAACATCGCCAAAAATCAGGCTTAACGTACATTATTTTGCTCAACAAGTGACAACTTTCGAAATTTTACCTAGTGTCTGGTTTGTCTGAATTATATTCACTTTACTACATTTTAATAAAATAACTTGCTTTGGTACCAAGTCTTTGGCCAAGGTCGTTGGGAAACGTGTGTGATCCTTCTACCGCTCCAGAAGATATCTCACTAATCTATCTATATAAAAACAAAGTACGTCCAAGGATGGAGTACTGCTGCATCATCTGGGCAAGAGCTGCTAAAAACAGCATATCATGCCTTGACAGAATACAAAATAGACTTCGTGGCTTAGTGGGGGATGCAATTCCGTGCAACCTCTCTCCCACAGAAGAGACGTTGCGAACCTATTTTTGTTTTATCGTTCTTTCCATGGGAAGAGCTCGTCTGAGCTCCAATCTCTGGTCACCCCTCGCCAATCTTTCTCGAGAAACACCCGTCAAGCTGAAATCATAATTTCCCCACTCTCTATCTGTGCCTAAATGAAAACGTAGATTCCATGAACAAAGCTTCTTTCTTATAACTGCACACCTTTGGAACTCTCTGCCGCTTGCCTGTTTTCCTGCTGACTTCCACTTTGATGTCTTCAAGTCCAACATAAACAGATTCTTGATGAACCGCCCCTTAAGTAATGTCACTTTATCAAATTACCAATACTAACTATTACTACGATACTATCCCATTGATTACTGTACACACAATGATTCTTATCTCCGAGTCGCTTATGGGCCTTGATAGGTGGTGACCTCCATGAAAAAAAAAAGATTGTTACCGAGGGTACAAACTTACTTTGTGTTATTGACAAAAGAGTTTTAAATGTAACCAGTAGAGTAATTGCTTTCGTTAAAACTAATAAAATGCAAACACTTTACATAAAAACAGCAGATATCGTCATGTTTTGATAGCTGCACAATCAATTTAAAATTGCGGCTCGTATTCCTAACTGAAATAAGGTTAACGAATCACCGTCCAGATATAGGCATTTTCTTCGTTGACTTGATAAACCTAACAGTTGCCGTCGTTTAAATAACGGCTGTATTTAAGAAAAAACCTGCGAGGTGTACCAGTGTAAGTTAGAGGGAGCTACGAGAACAATCTTTTAGTAATGACTACAAAGACTAATGTAATATCTATAGAAGTATGACATCGATGTTTTATTACAAACTCAACCTCACCATTCTGGAATAATCTTAATCTTTCTCTATAAAACAAGAAAACATGCATGAAAATTACATCCGCGCGAAGATAGTAATCCCATTGAGTGACCACGATCCAACAAAACCTGCTGCTATCTCGGAATACTGCTATCACACTCTGTAAAAAAAAAAAAAAAGTTTGGGGCTCGAAACACTCTCTGAACGCAATGTGATCTGATCTGATAAGGCATTTTCAGGAATAATGTTGTTTTATAAGCACCATTATTGCGTATTCATTTATTATAGCTATAAATATTCGTAAACCCACCCCCCAGAAAATGTTATAATTTAATCCACATAAGCCTTAACATTTTATTTTGGCGACCCAGGTTTCTTATATATTATCTTTATGCACACACACACACACACACACACACACACACACACACACACACACACACACATATGTATATATATATATGATGATTGCAACGTCTTGTCAGACGAGCGCCACTCTCTCAGACACTAAAAGTCAATGAGCCCAAAAATGACTTCCATCGCCACAGGACTATTTTAATAGACAAATGCCTGAGGGGGTATCTGTACACAGATGATGTTACAGAGTCTTAGCATTGTACGACATCTAAGTCTCTCTCCCTCGGTTCAAAATGTTGAGATCCAGAAACAAGCAAGAGCAAGATAGCCAGCAACAAGTTAAAATGCAGACCAGCTTAATGCGGGTACTGTTCTCCCGCTTTATATTTTTTTTAATCAGAGATGTGCTTCTCCTAGAAAGGTGGCCTTCACCACGGCTTACGTGTGTCCTCTCCATCCCTACACACACATACATACACACAGACACACACGGTGCTAGCTGGCCGTTGACCCCGAAAAAGGGTTCATTCGCCCTGGGAAGATCTTGTTTATGAACTTTTCTGGGAGACTAGCTACCTTCTCACCAAAGAAGTCTAGTGGGGGAACCAGTTTAGTCGACGTTGACCCGATCATGGGTTACATGATACCAGTAGCATATAATATGACCTGCCATATATATATATATATATATATATATATATATATATATATATATATATATTTATATATATATATACACACACAAATTGTGGTGCTTATCCATTTTGAACGATCATTCACGGCGCGTATTATTAACACATATTTATCTATAAAGGAATACATATTAGTAGATCAAATCCGCTGTTACCTGGCGCATTCTTAATCTATTTAGGTGTAGACCTTTTTTTTCAAGATAGCCGTAAGGAAAACATTAAACATATACACGATATGATTGATATGGTAATCAAATGCTGTGCGTAATCATTCATATTTCCTAATTTGTACTCAAAGTGCAATTCAAACAAACAAGTTTGCAACACACTATTTGTTATGTTTTCGTTCATCGGCATTAATTATTAACGGTACTCTGAGGCACCAGCATCTATGAATACAGCCAAATATTTACTGGGTTTATTTTATGTTCGTCTTGATTGCCCTTTTATGGGGGAATGAATTTAACATATAACCAAACTTGCTAGAAAAAATGCTTCTTCATGAGATAATGACTCAGTACAACATAGCTCCTTGACCTTGTGTTAAACGTAAAATTTATGTTTGTATTGATTCTAATATTCGTGGCGTTAGTCAATAAGATAGAAATCCTTCTAGATAAAGGTAATTTTAATCTGTCCTAGCCTAAATCGTGGTATTGCGTGTTGAACTATGCTTTCATGAGAATAACAAAAACAAAAGGAAAGAGATAAAAAGAAAATGCTATTTCCTATGTTGATATCTTTTTCCTATAACAAATATATATCTATATGTACGCGTGGTTCTGAAAGTTGGACGTGACTTTTGACAAGCTTTATTAAAAATATGAAATCTCGTCTCTTTAGACTTCATTATAGTTATCTTCCTTATGTGTTCGCTTGGGAAGAGCTAATCAATAACTGAGTTTTATTTCTCGAACTTTTGTATTTTATTTTAAAAATCCACATTGTAGTAATTGGTGTCAGCAAGAATTTAACCTCGAAGATTGTTTATACGATATTTGCTTTTACGTGATTCTGAGAATTTTGTATTGCTTTTAGTATTTTAGTAAAAACAAAATGTATTTCTTAAATTATGTGTATAATAGTGTGTCGTATATATATATATATATATTTATATATACAATATCTATTTATTTTATAAAGATGTAGAATGTGTAAGAGTGTATAGACATACCTATATATATATATATATATATATACATATATATACATATATATATATATATATATATTACATAAAAAATAAGGAATAAAAATAAAAATAACTTTAGGCAATGGCGTTTCGAAAACAAATTCCTCTCACCAGGAGATGAGAAATGCCAGAATTATGAAAAACGTAAAATATGTAGCTTAAAACGTGCTTACGAATATTCAGATTGGAAATTAAGATGTATATATTAAGATATATTAAAAAAGAAATAAAATTTCCACGCGTGCTTGGCGAATCCTCTAATTCTTAAGTTAATTTCCAAGTCGTTCAATTTGCTATCCTCTTTGGTCTAATGGTTAGCGAGGGAGACTACTTATGCGAGGTTTTCGGGTTCAGTCCCCTCTCTATCTTTTCATTTTTGTTTTAATTTCGCCCTTGTGCCCATATTCTCCACCCGGGTAAAAGTTCATTATTACTCATTTAATTCCCTATATTCTTTTTTGCACGCTATTTTCCTCCTTCGCCGTACGGGTTGGATCCTGCCTGCCTACCACCACTTTTTGTTTTTTGCTCATGAGACACCTCCACACACCCGGGTAACGTCGGATACAAAAGATAGTTATGATATAAATGCAGGCGTATCTCAGGGGACTATCTTTGGATCCTTATTATTTTTAATATTCATAAATGATCTCCCTGATTAAACTGTCTTGAGATGGGTATATTTTCTGATGACACCACGCTCTATAACAGGTTTTGGGGGAAAATCCACAAACATATAACGGACGACTAATCTGTAGTAAAATTGGGACATAAATAGGTGGCCAAATTCAATGCTGCCAAGAATAAGCTTTTTTCGTTCAATAATCATAAGAAATTTTCTACCACCGTAGCAATGGCCAAACACACATGACCTGAAAGTACTCATTGGCTTAACGTTAACATGGAACATGAGTAAAAATCAGATATATATAGAGCATTGCCACGATTACGGCGAAGAAGATGGGCTCTCTCTACCTTACTAGAAAGTTTGAGATTATGCTATACATCTATAAAGTGACCATTCGCCCATGTATGGAATATTGTTTTCACATTTAGGCTGGTGCATCTGCTGCCAGTCTCTCAGTCCTAGACAGGATTTTAAAAAGAGTCGTCATATAAGCTTCAGCCTCTGTCCCATCGACAAAATGTTGCATGATTTTGCCTGTTCTACAAGTGTTTAAATGAGTAATGCTCTGACGAACTATAAGTATTGTACACCATCGAGGTAATAATCGCGATAAACCCAACAAGCAACTAAATCCCACCCAACACAGTAGAGATCCTGCGATGTACGAAAGCTTCCTACTCAAATAGTTGCTTCCTCAGAACTGCTAGATTTTGGATATCCCTTCCCACTCTACTTTTCCAACTGTACTGACATGCAGAAGTTCAAGTGTAATGTGAACAGACATCTTGCTGCTCATCTCCCTACAAATATCCCTGCAACTTATGTTCTCCATAATAGTCCACTGCATCAAAGTTTCAATGTTTCCTTATTTCGGAAAAATTAAATAAAAACGATCTGGAAAATCAAATTTGAGCAAAATCAAATGCATATAATAATAATAATAATAATAATAATAATAATAATAATAATAATAATAATTATTATTATTATTATTATATATATATACATATATATATATATATATATATATATATATATATATATATATATACACTTGTGCCCGATATAATTCATACCCCTCGGATCTTTGAGATTTCTATAAGAATATTGCTCAAAACAGAAGGTAGACAATATTAAAGGAATCTCAAACAATAAATCAAGCATAAGCATTTAATTTAAACTCAACAAATAAATAAAGTATGCAAGTTTGACACATTATACAAAGAAAAACAATAATGACACTAGTTCAAAATTATTCATACCTCTCTTACTAATAGTCAATAGCATACCCTTTATTCTTAATAACTGCCTGTAACCGTTTTGGATATTTATCAACAAGGTTTTTACAAGCATCAACACCATTTTTTACCATTCTTCAATGCAGTAGTTCTCCAAATCCCTCAAATTTCTAGGTTTCCGCTTTTTAACCTCAGTTTTCAATATGTGCCAGAGGTTTTCGATAGGATTCAGGTCGGGACTCTGGCTTGGCCATTCCAAAACATTAATTTGATTATCCTCAAACCATTTCTTGACTATTTTGGCAGTATGTTTTGGATCATTATCCTGTTGAAGGACCCAGTTTGGTCCTAAATGGAGCTTCTCCGCATCCTGTCTAATGTTTTTCTGGAGTATCTCCAAATATTGCTCCTTCTTCATGGTTCCATCTATCTTGACCAAACTACCTGGACCACTAGCTTAAAAGGAGCCCCAAAACATTAGGCTACCACCACCATGTTTCACCGTGGGTATGGTGTTCTTTGGGTTGTAAGCTTCTCCTTTCTTCCTCCAAACGTAAGACGCATCCATATGGCCAAACAATTCAATTTTTGTTTCGTCAGTCCACAAAATACTTGAGAAAACGGACTCTGGAGAATTAACATGGGTCCTAGCAAACTTTAGACGTGCTGCAAGGTGTTTTCCGGTGTGCAATGGAGTCCTTTTTGGTCTTCTGCATTTCAGACCATTTTCATGCAGAGTCCTTTGCAATGTTTGCCTTGATATTTTTTATGCCAGAAGACTCCAGATTTTCTAAAATGTCCTTAGTAGTGGTGGTTGGATTTGCATTACACTTCTTACATTATTCCTGGTGGCTCTAGCAGACAGTTTCCTTTTCCTTCCTCTACCAATCAAGTTGTTTGTTGTATGGTGGCTCTGGAATTTTTTGATGATGCTCTGTACTGTTGCTGTAGGGACCTCAAATTTCTTGGAAATTGACTTGTAACCTAAACCATCCTTATGTGAATTCACAATTGTAGTCCTAAGATCATTACTAAGCTCTTTTTTCTTCCACATTCTAATAATTTTTATTCTTTTATTGGTTTTCAGTTGATATCATTTTAATTTCTGAAAAATGCAAAAAACGGAATGAAATTAATCAAAGGTTGTATAAAATCATTCAAAATAAGAATCAAACAGGAAACAAACAGTCAGAAACTCGATTAATACTGAAAAAATAAGGGGGTATGATTATTTTTGAATATTGCAGATTTTATAAATAGCTGTATATTTCTTTTATTATAAGTATCCCGAGATTTTAAAATGAGGAAAATGATCAGAAGAGGTTTATTAAGAATATGTATCAATATGGACGTAAACAATAAATTCTTACAAAGTTACACCTAATAAACTCAATTTTCAAGGGGGGTATGAATAATATCGGGCACAAGTGTATATATATATATATATATATATATATATATATATATATATATATATATATATATATATAGCCAGTAGAGTTTAGTTTCCTAGAAGTACATCCAATGAAACAACACGTGTCTACCAAAATAGTGCTCGATGAGTGAACAGAGCATGTATATTAATTTTATTTATACAAACATTAATGGCTACATATGTGCATACATGTTTCTGTAATCACTCACGTTGGGGGATTACGTCTTCAGGCCAAGAACCACCTTCAAAAGTGACATTTCCACCAAATACATTTTTCTACTTCGTTTATCAAGTTAAAAATACAACCTGGGTGGGAGTCGAAAAAACAAAAAACGGTAAAAGGATGAGTGAGGTCTCTGAAGATGATAAACATCTTTTTTCTTTTCCCCTTCCCCCATGTAACCTAACGTTTGGCTTTTTATGACATAGGGTACTTGAGAGTTTAGTTTTCTTGTCTTAGAGTCTGTAAGTTAATAACCTTAGCTATGGTAAACCAAGTACTGACCGGTGCCTTTTTAATCTACCTCCACCCACACATACACGCAACACACACATAACACATCCATACACAGACACTGCCAACACACACATACACACATTAATCAATATATTCAAAAGCTAATCCATGCTGAACACTCTTTGTTTTATTTACTGAAACTAGACAATGATTCTGAAACTACATAGAGGATAAAGTAAAAGTTACATTAAGGTAAATAAAAAAATATAAATAAATAAATATAAAAATAAAATACATAAATAAATACAATAAATAAAAAATATAATAAAAAAAAAATAATAAAAAAATAAATAAAATAAAAAATAAAAAAATAAATAAAATAAATAAAAAAAATAAAAAATAAAAAATAAATAAATAAGAATAAAGTAAAATTAAATTAAAACAAATAAACCAACAAAATGTGAATAAATATAAACCCGAAAATTTTCTAAACCCCACATGTACCTATATGCGTGTATCAATACACTTATAAATGTCTAACATTTATCTACACCCGCGCATATATACACACACACATTACAGACATACAGAGACAAATAATAGTATTTTTCTTTACTTATGCAGCGTGGTAACATCTTCGTATATGCAATATTATGCTACCCGACTACAGACGGGTGTACATATATATACATATATATATACATATATATATATATATACATACATATACACATATATACACAAACACACACATACATACATACATAAATACATACATATACATATATATATATATACACATACATACATATAAACACACACACAACAGACATACATATACATATCAACACATACATACATATATAACATATATATATATAAACAACATTCGGACATCCATACATTTTTGTAATCTATATTGTTACAACAATTCTATACGAGGCAGCCTATTCTAATAGTTCAGAAATATACATGTGTATACATACATCTACATACAATAGACACAGAGACACATCCACATACAGACATACACACCGATACATATATACAGATATACATATATATATATAAACATACAAAAATACATGCATACGTAAAATACACCTATATATCCAAAGTCACACAAATATAGACATATATATATATATATACATGCATACATGTACCGTGCCACCAAATGATACATCTAAAGTAGAAACAGACATGAATACACCTACTGTATAAATTCACTTTTTCTATCAAATTCCACATCTCTAGTTATGTTTCATGGCCCCTTCCGCTTGTTACACTTTCTTAAGTTGTAGGTTTTTTCCGTAAAAATTGACACTACGTAAAAATTTATATTGAATTCAGCATGAAGTTCATAGGGTTATCCTCATATTTAACAAAGATTCTTTCGATGGTAAGGCAGATATACATAAGATGTATCACGACACAATAATAATATATAATAACATATGACAGAAATCAGAGTATTTAGGTTATATAAAACTTAGAGTATTTAGGTTATATAAACCTAGTATATAAGCTTATATATTGTAGTACTTACCTTCATCTTTGCTTATTCACACTAATACCCTTATTCCTTTCTCTTCCATTCACCCACTCATTGAACTCACCATGTCTATTATGCTTATCAGAAAAACTTGAGATAACTAGGTTTAAAGACCGAGAAAAATTATTGAATATTAAACAAGAAACTGCTATACGCTGTAAACATTTCAGAATACATGCACTTAAGGAACTCTAAATTAGGATAATGGAACTGCTATAAGTACAACTAACCCCCATCAAATAACCCCCCCACAAAGAGGATGAGTGAGGTCACAACTATAATCATACCCATATGGGTTACATAAGTCACTTAATGTTCTACTTCATCGAGCAGTTATGTTATTACTAGCCGAAATAAGTACCTGTATGAAGGTATATTTGAACTAAATGAGTAATAGATCGTTTTGAGTGAAGCCCGTAATAATGTATGCATATGGACATTTTTGGGTGTGTGCATGTATGGATATATGATCTTTATAGACCCGGGTAGGAAAAATAATTTATTAATATAAAAAAAAAAATAGAAGAAATAAATAGATGAAAGAAAGTAAGGAATAAAGGGTGAATGGAAGAGAAAGGAATAAGGGTATTAGTGTGAATAAGCAAAGATGAAGGTAAGTACTACAATATATAAGCTTATATACTAGGTTTATATAACCTAAATACTCTGATTTCTGTCATATGTTATTATATATTATTATTGTGTCGTGATACATCTTATGTATATCTGCCTTACCATCGAAAGAATCTTTGTTAAATATGAGGATAACCCTATGAACTTCATGCTGAATTCAATATAAATTTTTACGTAGTGTCAAATTTTACGGTAAAAACCTACAACTTAAGAAAGTGTAACAAGCGGAAGGGACCATGAAACATAACTAGAGATGTGGAATTTGATAGAAAAAGTGAATTTATACAGTAGGTGTATTCATGTCTGTTTCTACTTTAGATGTATCATTTGGTGGCACGGTACATGTATGCATGTATATATATATATATGTCTATATTTGTGTGACTTTGGATATATAGGTGTATTTTACGTATGCATGTATGTTTGTATGTTTATATATATATATGTATATCTGTATATATGTATCGCTGTGTATGTTTGTATGTGGATGTGTCTCTGTGTCTATTGTATGTAGATGTATGTATACACATGTATATTTCTGAACTATTAGAATAGGCTGCCTCGTATAGAATTGTTGTAACAATATAGATTACAAAAATGTATGGATGTCCGAATGTTGTTTATATATATATATATATATATATGTTATATATGTATGTATGTGTTGATATGTATATGTATGTCTGTTGTGTGTGTGTTTATATGTATGTATGTGTATATATATATATATATATATGTATATGTATGTATTTATGTATGTATGTATGTGTGTGTTTGTGTATATATGTGTATATATATGTGTATATATATATATATATATATATATATATATATATATATATATATATGTATATATATATGTATATATATGTACACCCGTCTGTAGTCGGGTAGCATAATATTGCATATACGAAGATGTTACCACGCTGCATAAGTAAAGAAAAATACTATTATTTGTCTCTGTATGTCTGTAATGTGTGTGTGTATATATGCGCGGGTGTAGATAAATGTTAGACATTTATAAGTGTATTGATACACGCATATAGGTACATGTGGGGTTTAGAAAACTTTCGGGTTTATATTTATTCACATTTTGTTGGTTTATTTGTTTTAATTTAATTTTACTTTATTCTTATTTATTTATTTTTTATTTTTTATTTTTTTTATTTTTTATTTTTTTATTTTTTTATTTATTTATTTTTTATTTTATTTATTTTTTTATTTTTTATTTTTTATTATATTTTTTATTTATTTTATTTATTTATTTATTTATGTATTTTATTTTTATTTTTATTTATTTATATTTTTTTATTTACCTTAATGTAACTTTTACTTTATCCTCTATGTAGTTTCAGAATCATTGTCTAGTTTCAGTAAATAAAACAAAGAGTGTTCAGCATGGATTCGCTTTTGAATATATTGATTAATGTGTGTATGTGTGTGTTGGCAGTGTCTGTGTATGGATGTGTTATGTGTGTGTTGCGTGTATGTGTGGGTGGAGGTAGATTAAAAAGGCACCGGTCAGTACTTGGTTGACCATAGCTAAGGTTATTAACTTACAGACTCTAAGACAAGAAAACTAAACTCTCAAGTACCCTATATCATAAAAAGCCAAAAGTTAGGTTACATGGGGGAAGGGGAAAAGAAAAAAGATGTTTATCATCTTCAGAGACCTCACTCATCCTTTTACCGTTTTTTGTTTTTTCGACTCCCACCCAGGTTGTATTTTTAACTTGATAAACGAAGTAGAAAAATGTATTTGGTGGAAATGTCACTTTTGAAGGTGGTTCTTGGCCTGAAGACGTAATCCCCCAACGTGGGTGATTACAGAAACATGTATGCACATATGTAGCCATTAATGTTTGTATAAATAAAATTAATATATATATATATATATATATATATATATATATACATGAATTCTTGTGGCCGTGCCGTTACAGTGGTACTCTACTTCCTATTTCTTCCCAATTTACCTACAATTTTCGTAATTAAAGTTACGTCTCTTTTACTAAATTACATCTTACTTAATTAAGCTATTAATGATAGATGGTTATGTTGGCTTATTAAATAACTTCAATTAATTATACTGTACGATTATTGAAAGAAAAGAAATAGAAACTATTTTATATAACTCCGGAAATTATGAAAACTTATGGGTCACGTTTTCTTTAGTTATATATTTCCTTTTATGCTTTCCCCTTGATATATATATATATATATATATATATATATATATATATATATATATATTTCTGATCAATTGTTATTTGGTTTTATGCGTTTTTCTGTAAGGGATCACAAATATACATACACATATTTGCGAATATAGTACAAATTTTATTTATATATGCTGAAGATTTTGCAGCATATTTTTAGACATGTCAAGAATATAGCCACGAATGAGTATTACTGAGACAAAAAATGATAAGAAAACTTTAGAAAACGTTGTATGTTTTTTTTTCTTTGTTATACTGCGTTTATTTTAAACCATTGAAATTAGCTTCCCCTGAAAAAGTGACATGGGGTTACCAAATTAACAGACGATTCCCAGTCGCTAGAGGAGATGACAACTTTTCTTTATTTCAGAGCCGAATTTTTTAGAAATTTTCCTGGTATAAATGATTTTATATGTGCAATCAAGAATCGGACACCGTGAGAATTTTCGTCGTACTGTGGCGAACTTGAAGTGAACATTCGTGTACCAGAGTTTGAAAATCGCCTACGTCGTTAAATAGAGAGATTAAATTAATGGAAATAATAATTACAATTCGACTTTGACTTTTTTGTTTCAAATTTGGCAATAATGTGAAAAGCTTGTTTACTTTAACTATGTAATGACGATTAATTCAGCCTGACCGCGTATTATTATCCAACTTCATTTGGTGTTTAGTATTTAAAGACCTGTGCGTTAGATAATGTATATTCATAACCCAAGTATGTAATTGTTAACCTTGGCATGGATGTGTATGTGAAATGTTTCTCATATTTCGTGTGGTAGGAAATACATATATTTTCATATGTGGGAGAATAAACGTTATAAAATAATCGAATTGAAAAGGACATAGTGGCTATTGTTTTTCACTGACGATAACACGTCGGAATATAAAACGTCGTCCGAATAAATTATTTATTAGAAAAGTATATGTTACAAGTTTTATTAAATTACCGTACTGCATATTATTGCATTTGATCTGCGTTTTTAGGCTTATAAATAACCAAACAATAGTTCTAGACAGTGATTTTTAATAAATCCGCATTTTTATATTATGTCAGAAAGAAAACATCTACCATTCAAGGGACATTACTTTTTCATTCTAAAGTTACAGAGTTTGATTTTAAGTGTGCTCGCTATTACCTTGTCGATATTCCTAAATTCCTAATCGATTTTTGCGTTATTGGAAGTTATTTGATTTTTTAAAAATAAACGGATCCTGAGAATGATGACTTGACTTGGCTTTGGTAAGGTAGGAGATTTTGTTAAGTTCTTATGAAGAATCTAGTAGAACTCTTTAGGGAAATAGTTTTGGGGGTGTTCATTGTAAGGCGAATTAAACCATATATGCTATCTATATTTGTTTGTCTTATTCTTATTATTTTCTTATGTTTGTTTGGGCTACTTACATCTATTGAATCGGATGTATGAATGCTTATTTTAATGTTTTTAAAATGTCTATGTCCAGAATTGCCCATAGCCATATTATAAGATATAACACGGGATGGTGCTCTTTTACTATGTTTGCTATCCCTAAGTTCATTAAGTTTATGTTAAATACATTAATTCCACAATGAAGGCCTTATCTAACTAATGCTTTGTTATAATATTTTTTTACTATTACATATTTGTTCTTTATGAGTTAGACTAGATATTTTTGACATGCTGGGAATAATGACTTCTTCACTGAGTATAGGCGATTAAATTTCAGATAATAACCGGTAAAAATGATCCAATGTTCGTTTTAGAGAAAGTGTAAGAAAACTGTATATTAATATATATTTTACTCGTATCTATATATCGTCACATTAATATATATTTTGAATAGGTATGTTGTATGCATGCATTTTTAGTCAGTGATATTTGGTGCATTTTACTTGATGCTGAGGTGCGTTAATCTGGTTTAATGATATGAGTTTAAAATATTTTAAATCAGGGGTGTAGGATTAAAGTATGATTATATTCTCATAATTGTAGTTTCTTACCATGGTGGACATATATGTAACAAAAGAGTATCTTTATCTGTGGAAGAGTTTATCGAGCATTAGCAACTCGAGAGAAAGCGTTTATATAAGTTTGTTCTCAGCCCAATATGGCTGGAGTCTATATGCTTTGGGCTAAATAGTTTGTATTAACTCTACCTGTCATAAAACACTTAAAATAAATCTATCAAGGACTGAAATGTTATTCGCCGGTTCTTTATCGGTAAATTTGATTTCACTATATTCTCCGGGCTGTGTTTCCTTTTGGAAGTCGTTAATTATTTTTGTAGCTTTTAAATTTGTAACAGAGGTTTTAAATAAATCATTTGTATGTAGCTTGACGATCGAGCACTTTTTATATCTTTCAAATGTCTTTTAAACGCCAATATATGTTCATTAGAATCTAAAGGTTAAAACCGCAAGAAAGGGGCATTCTTGTTACCTAGACACACAGAATTCCTTATAAATATAATGAAAACCTGTGTGAAGCATATTAGATGAAAGACAAAAATTGCTCCTTCGTCTCTCAAATGTAGCAATAATTCTTTAAAAATTCCTGAAAGTAGACGCTTAAAAACTTAATAGATTTTATTTTAAAGATTCACATGACATACAAGCGCATGTTCAAATAAGCCATTATTTCTAAAAAAAAGGTCCTACACATAAAATATAAAAATCTAGTTATTAATATCATCACTATACAAATTACATTTGATTTACACCACACAAGTCACAATATCAATAAAAAGCTCTGGATAAATCACATTGCTTATGCATGAGACATTTGTAATTGCCATGCTAAGGTTAGTTTCAGTAAAACCTCAAGACAAATAGGACAATTTTTATCGAGATATTGAAGTAAAATATAAACAGAGGATCTATGCCCATAATAATATTGTTAAAAGTTACACATATCTATTATCCACAATACAGACATTTCTGAAATTAGATGTCATTGACGTAAAAACCTATTTGCAAATTTCCAAATATTGCTCATTATGCATGGCTGAAAAATACAGAAGAGTATGGGAAATCAATAACCGTCCATAGTTGCATAAACATTAAGACTAGATATTTAAACGGTTACCCTAAGAAAATATATAGTTGCTAAATACCAAGAATAGCATTACTCACATCAGTTTTACACGTACACATACATATATGTGTGCACCACTAAATCCATTGAAAAAGTATAAGGCATACTCCACTCTAGAACTCGCAATTTAATATATCGGTATTTATATATAGCAACACCCCTTCTAATTACAGATAATACATTAAACTCTATACCAAAATCGAACAAACATTTAATATTCCCATTGCTATCAACGAAACAGATGTGTCGACACTAAAGCCTCCTTTCGGACTTGCAGCACTTACTGCGAACAAGTAATACAGACCGAGAAGAAGAGGGAGACGTATGCTCGGTTTGTCAAATCTTAAGTAATAGAGTTGCAGCTTGGTTCTTAAAGACTTTTATAAACATAAAATAAGGTTCTAAAGAGTGGAGAGACCTCTATACCAACTATAATCAATGAACCTTAAGTAATCTAGTCATCATCTAACAAACCTAAAATCTTATATAAAAAAGAAGCGCAGCAAATTCTTCATTTCTGATCAGCGCTATCTACCACCTGTATTTCCAGCTGTGACTGAAAACTCGTTATCCTACAGACATATATCCGTGCGTAATCTTGCCAAGTTTATCAACTCCTTGATTTCAGTAAAGCGAGTGACCCTGTTGTCCAATCATGTTGCTTAAAAAGCTTCAACCAGGACGCGCCCCCACACATACGAAGTTGCTAAAACGTTGCGTTGAGGAAGAAATAATTCCCAACTCCTCGAAAAATGTCATTAGACTATGCCTTCGCTAAAAAATCATAGAATTGGTTGTCTCCTCCCCAGTAAAGATCGATAATTTTCCTGTGTCTTATGACAATGTTGCTAGATTATTTGATTAATAGATAAGTTTTCAACCTACTTGGAAAATAATCTGCTACTCTATTAGAAGCAGTACAGTTATTGTTCTGCTAAGTCAACAGCTAATCTACCTACTGACGGATATTCGTTAATAGCGTTGTTGCTTTAATGCATGAACGGAGTTTAATAAAGTATGGCATAAAGCTCAACTTTACAAGATTTCCAACTATTATTAAATCCTTCTTCATAAATAAGCTTATAAGAATAGTCGTCGATTTACAGAAATGTGGAGCTCATATTATCAACTCTAGCCTCTCAGGAATCTATCATGGATCCAACTTTCTTATCTCCCGAATCACAATATTCGATCATTCGAAGACATTTATGCAGAATACATATGCCAACACTAAAAAAGCCGGAAATAACCGATATCTCTTTTTCCTCTCTCTTCTGACTGACTCACGTGGTGCAAGAATAAAATGTGACTCGTTAATATTACTGCAACTAAAACCAAACATTTACTTTTCTCCCACTGACGCTCTGACCGTCATCTAAACCCAATTGAAATGTCTGGTTTCGTCTTGAAGGAAGCTCTAATTTTTGAGAAGCTTCTGGGATTGACCTTCACTCCTGATCTGAAATGGAGCAGATATACATCACATCCATTGCAAAGATCGCCGGAAAAATGACTATCATTCTACCGCCCTATAGATATCTTACTGTTGATATGACTCTCTTGCAAAATCTGGGCTAGAGTTGCTTGAAGCACCCTATCCCGGATTGATACTGTTCATTACCTGTTTCGAAGCATACTAGCTATGTACTTTTATTTTCCTTTCCCACAAAAAAGTTCTAAGCTTCAATTGCATAATCGTTATATCCCTGTCAAGTGCTCATCTGAGTGATATAGTTGCCTCTTCTTGTCAAAGTTTTACAAAAACATTGTTCTAGTTACAACCAATATCAACAATTTCCATAAGTCTTTATCTCTGCTTAAATCTAAATGTGCAGTCCATGGAAAAAGATTATTTCCTTAAATTGCCTACCCGTTTGTCAGCTTTTCAGGTAACTTGAATATGGGCCTCTTCAAGTTCAATGTAAACAAGTTCCTTATGAGCCGTCCCATAATGTAATTAACTTACCCTATGTCCCGATGATCACTGTACAGGAATTTACCCTTATCCTCGATTTGCATTAAGACTTTGATAAGTAGCGTCTCCCTCATAAACAAATGTATTTCTCAAAATTTTAATCACATTTTAAGCTAGGTCATCAAATGAAAATGTCAAAACTTTTAAGAATTTAAAGTGTCTGCAATTTCTAAAAACGATTTTATTAAGAAGTCAGTCTCAATATCAAGAATAATATATGGCTCTTAAATGATACGTAAATAAAATAAACTGAACATTACAAATACAGAGTAGCGAGAGTTTACTAAAAATACACATGGAAAACTTATAAACATATTTAATTTTTTAAAATAACACAAAAATAAATTGCGTTATTTGTCAAAATCATGATGAAATACGTTCCTTGATATACGAGGCTTAGCTGAAAAGAAGAACTTCCTGTTTACTTTAGTATACAATTAAAACGAAGAAGAGCTATGAAGATGAGAGTAGTACTATTCAAACAGGCGCACTTTGGTGGGCCAGACATATTTTTCTACATAGTCAGGATTATTTTCAATGCACTTATTGTAGCTTTGTTTTTTAAAATGTTTTTCCTAAAAGACGTGAACCCTCTTTCTTAAGCGAATTTCAATAGGCACACTTAAATCAACAAACCCACCTCATAACTGTGTTGGCATCAACTAAATCTGTTTCTTAAACGTTACACTATGGCCGGTGAATATTATTCGAGCCAATTTGTTTGCAATCAAATAAGGCATTTCTGCTTCTGAGGCACGTCAATGAGAGAAGTTGCTTACTTAACGTCTCACAAAGTAAATATTTGTTAGAGGGAGACTTAACTTTCAGGCCAAGCAAGTTATGCATCATTATAAGGCAAGGTGCCATACCCTTGAATCGATTCAAGCGAATTAAAAAAAATAAAGGTGTCACCTTTGGAACGTCATTCGTAGTTTAAAATATTTTTATTGTGGATATACGCTAATATGAATATTATCAATTCTAGAAAGGTCGCATATGCAATACCGTTTATCTTGATGTAAAAAAATATAACGCCTTAGTCATTATAATGTGATCGCGGGTTTTTTTTTTTTACTTATAAGCTTTCCTTATTTTTCGAAATATATATATATATATATATATATATATATATATATATATATATATAGTTATCTGAGTGCCTATACACCTTTTCTATTACACCCTATATAATACGCTCCTGTTTTTATCTTAGAATTCGATATAACTCCCCCAATATCATCTATAATTTTATTGATTTATTTCGTTCCTGAGGAATCCCACGCAAGACGTCGCATCCCCATTATGTTAACTAGCATCTTTTCTAGTCTTCTGATGAGAAGCATTCGTATTCGAAATGCATTGGCATAAAGCGTCCCCTCTATCCCCTAACTAAATGTGTATACGCTTATTGAATAAATGAACCATTCTTTATTTACCAATATTTAGTTTTTGTGACTTCATTTTCCATTCTAATTGTTTTCATACACACAAACACCATATATATATATATATATATATATATATATATATATATATATATATATATGTGTGTGTGTATGTGCGCGCGTGTGTGTGTGTGTGTGTGTGTGTGTGTGTGTGTGTGTGTGTGTGTGTGTGTGTGTGTGTGTGTGTGTGAGGTGCGTGTTGTCTGTATGAGTTTGTCTGTGCAGGGTTGTGTTTTCAGAACGCTGTGGTCGTTGACTTTTTCGAAAGATACAGCTGTTGCCGCCGGCAAGTCACCTGCTCTTATCTTTTTTTGTAAATAGCACGCGCCAGATTTTTCATGCCTTCTTGAGTTTTCTTAATAAAATCAAGACAAATTTCCATTTTTCATTTCCTTGTTTTTTTCTCTACTATTCTATATATTGATATAATCTATTTTTCTGTTTTATGTAGGTTCACAAAAATGTGCTTGGGCTTTTTAACTTTTTAATTCAGATGAATATATCTCGGCCCAAACAAATATGTACGAGGGGCGTGCAATAAGTAGTGTCCCTGACCAACCTCCCATGAAAGTAGAAACTTGGATCAGTAATTTGTCTTTCTCTACATAGGAACCACCCAGAATTATGCATTTCGCCCATCGTTTGATGCAGCTCTCAAGACCGTTTTTGTAGAACACCTCAGGTTGGTCCTCCAACCTCCACGTGACTTCAGAAATCAAGGCTACATCATCTGGCTACATCATCTGGGAAACGCTTTTTTTTTCAAAAACAACTTCACGGCTAGGAAGAGGTGAAAGTCAGATGGTGCAAGATCAGGAAAGTAGGGAGGATGGGGAGATTTTATTACCGCACACCCGTGCTTCTGATCTGGCGACATACGAGTTGTGGACCGGAGTGTTGTCCTGCAGGAGGAAGGTAGCTTTGCTGTTCTTGCCCCGCCTCTAGATTTTGATAGCCTCCTTTAATTTCCTTAAAAGTGAAGCATAATAGGATCCTGTAATTGTGGAACCCTTAGCCAGGAAATCTGTCATCTCTACACCGTCCTGGTCCCAGAAGACGGTGAGCATGACCTTGCAAGCGGGGGGTTGCGCCCTTGCCTTCTTTAAAGGTGGTGAGTCCAAGTGCTTGCACTGCATTGCCTGGGCGTTGGTATCTGGATCATAGTGATAGACCCAGGTTCATGCTGTGTAATCTTTTGAAAATTTTTGACCTATCTTCTTGGCACATCTCCAAATTCACCCTCGAGCACTCGACGCGTTCTCGCTTCTTGAATTGTGTGATCAACCTGGGAATCCTCTGGCAAACACCTTATGCTTATGCAAATAATCATGGATAATATTTTTCCACAGACCCTGTACTAATCATGACATCTTGGGCTATTTGGCGAATAGTAATGCGCCGATTTTCCAAAATGGCAGCTTCAACTTGACGGACAGATGCCTCATCAATGCAGAAGGATGCGAACAGTTGTGGGAGCTGCCATGTTTTGAATTCACAATGCCAGCGTTTTACAAGGTCATATGATGGGGCATTATCACCATAAGTTTCTTTCATTTCGTCAAATGTCTCCTGTGGTGTTCGTCCTTTCAAATACAAAAATCGGATCACTGCTCGACATTCAACAGGCTCTATTTCACACCTGACTCAGTTCAAACACCTATAAACCATAAACCACAAGTAGTTCAGAGCTATAATTTGCTACATAACCCGTAGAGATATAACTACTTTGCACTTGCAAAATTTCAGCTAGATAAGACAACATGAAGGTGGTCGGCGGCATTACTTATTGCACGCCCCTCCTATTGATCGAAATAAGCACGATCAAAATTAACACTCTTTTACCAACGCAAAAAAGTATATTTATGCCAGTAACGAACCAATCTTACGTTCTCCTGACGATGTACTTTCTTGAATTTTTTTATATGCTTATGCTTTTTGTGCATTTCTCACTCCTAAAGTTGTTCAGATGTTTAAAAAAGAGGTAGCCGGATGGTGAGAGGTCCGGAGAGTATGGCTGATTAGTAGAATTTTGTACTCCAATTCGTTCAACTTCTGCAGGATTGGTTTAACAACGAACAGTCGAACGTTGTCGTGAAGGAGAATTGGGCTTTTTTGTAAACTAATGCTTGGAGTTGTTGAAGTTTCTGATGCATTTAATCTATTTCTTTACAGTACTTTTCTGCTGTACTGGTTTCGCTTGCATGAAAAAAAATAGTAAATGAATACAACCAGTCACGGACCGTCCAGCAGTCAGCATTAGTTTATTTTGCATCAATTCTGGCTTCAGAAAATGTCATGGAGTTTAGTCGGTGTCTAACCACTGAGCTTAGCGTCGCCACTTGTCGTATATGTTAAACTTTTAAGCTGAAGTCTCGACGATGTCAAAAAACAATTGTTCTTGTTTGGTAAAACCAGAAAGGAAGATGACACTTAACATGACGTTTCTTTTTATTGTCGTCTAATTTATGAGCCACATACTTATCATGTTTTTTTTTCATTTTATAATCATTCGCAAGTTATTAAAAATCCTCCTATAAATCTAATTCAGAAGAAAGTTCACGAACATTTTTGACTGGATTAACTTGGACTAAGGCTCTTTATTGATCGTTATCAACATCCGATATCTGACCACTACGCTTATCACTTTCAAGACTTTCGTCGACGCCATAAAATTTCCATCACCGTCACTTAGTTGTGCGTTCAGTAATGGTGCCTGGATCGAACGCGCCGTTGATATTGCGAGCAGTTTCATCAGCTTTTTCGGCTAAGCATAAATTTGAACGAAAATATATATTTTTTATTTCTTTTTTTATATACTATATATAACGTTCTAAAAAAAGATAACATTGATTTAAATCAGCTTCAATACACGGGATTAGAAATAGCGAAAGACGCTCTAAACAATGATAGACAAAGAAAATGGGATATCATGAAAACATTTTTATTACTAACTTATTTGGAAATACATTATTTGTAATCAAAATTTAAAATTCTGCAAGAATCTTTTTCTATATAATTTACAACTTGGAAAGAAATCAATCGTACTGTCAGTTTATTATCATATATCCGGGTAGCTGTTTATGATCGAAGAGATTTGGACCTTTTTTAACCTCTGGTGTGCATGTATTTGTTTGGAAATGACCACCATTCGTTTTATTTAATTTTTATGTTTCAGTATATCTATGTAATTAGAATTATTTTATTATGAATTTATTATTCGTTATATTATAGGAGTCGTATTCTTATGTATTTTATTTTAGGTTACGGTTTATAAGTTAGTAGTTTTAGGGAAGGTTTAGTTTGTATTAGATATTTTCGCTGATTAAATTATATTACGAATAATAAACGAAAAATGGGTATTTTCAACGGAGTCTTGCAATTTTCATTACATAAAAAAACTTTTCATTACTCGCGTGTATGCAAAGTATCGTTAGATAATGCGGGGGGTGGAGTGGTTTTACTGATTTTCCTTAATCGACAAATATCTTATTAAAAAGTAAAATGTTGGATAATGAGCATTATTATTGTGTCAACCGTTATGTTAATACATGTATGTAAAGAGAATGTTTGGAAAGAACGAATGCTTAGCAAACTATTTAGGTTAACGTCGAATAATAAAGGATAGGATGCGGTGTTAAGCAAAATATGTTTCGAATAGATAGAAACACGTGATTTCCTTTCACATGTTAAATGGTCTGGGTTAAATTACGTCATAGCTAGGATTAGTTTCAATACATACAAACAGAAAGATTATTAAGATGTCTCCAAGTAGAGGGAGTCAGAAATGACGATAGTTAGAATCAGCATTGCAACTTTCCAAAAAGGCAAAAACGCTCTGGAATAAAATGTTCCCGAAATAAATCCCGAAACGCTGCCATTTCTTGGGAAGCATTTCCATAGCAGCTTTCCGTCAAGCAAAAACAAAGGTGGACCAAATATGTTCCCCAATTTCCCAGATGTTGAAATCCCAATTTTTCCTGCTATTACTTCATTATGTTGTAAAAGTATTTATGTATATTCTTGTAATTAAATTTATATACACACATAACGAACTTTAAATTCGACACACTGCTAGACAGTCATACACGAACACAGGTATATGGACATAATGATGTAAATGACTGTAACACTAATATACAAACGTATAATAAATGTGTATACGCACATTTATTAGAAGTACAATTTATACAACAAAAAGATTTAAAAGGATATAGTGGTTTATATATACCTCGCAACGTAAATGTTTGTCCTACAGCTAAAAAAAAAGTTCGTACGTATGTCTGTAGCATATCGTTTTAAGCATTCTACAGTATATATATATATATATATATATATATATAATATATATATATATATAAAACAATGTACTAATTTATTTGTTTGTTTTATGTTCTTAAAAACCATGTGAAAATTTACAACTTTATTTTCATACTATTTTTTAGTTTTCTTTTTATTTATTAAGAAATAATGTAAAAAACGTAAATACAATATGCTGGAGACACTTACATTTATGTTTGTATTTTATTTTTATTTTTTCTTTATATGTGTTACTTTACTTATTTATTATACCGCATGCTTGCACGCGCGCCTACTTCTTCCTGTATCCATACACCCAGAGGAAAACGTAAAAAAAGTTTATAATTATAATTTTTGATTAATTATATTTTTTCACTAGTAATACTAAAAGGCCGTGTGCTTTTATTTTCCTTGGAGTTAGGCATGCATCTTTAAGGTGCATTTTCTGATGTTAAACTATATATAGATAGGATCTATTTTAATGCGGAATCTCACCATCATAATATTAATATCAGACCTCGAGCTTTTAATAAAGTAGATACATATATCGGCACTACTTCAACATTAATTAAGACAAGAATATCAAACCACATTTCTTCTTTTAATAACCATAATTCTAATAATAACAATGGAACTTCTCTAACCACTTTAATTTAAAAACTTAAATTTAATAATACCCCCTTCTCAATCAAATGGACTATCATAAAAAAGTTAAGTCTTATACTTCAGGCTCTAAGTCATGTCGCCTGTTCACAACCGAAGCTATAACTATAATACTTTTCCTCACAGTTACAATATGATAAATTCTAAAAGCGAACTGATCTCTTTTTGTAAACATAAGTCTGAATTTAATTATGGTAATTTTGAAATTACAGAATTATTACTTTAACCTTTCAGATAGAAAGATATTTTTTTATTTTATCGTATTTTCTACATACTTTCTTAATACTTTATAACTTAATAATCCTTTATTTTAATTTCTTATTTCTTCTTTGCTTGGTCAGGGATTTTTTATATTTGCAAATTTTTTTATCTGCAATTTCAGTTTTAGTTTTAAATATTCCTATCTATCTAATATATCAATCTACCAACACATTCGTATCCTGTATGTATATTTACTCATATTTTACTATATGCATTTACTCATATACTTACTTGCTTTATCCGTAGTTTGCAGATACCGTCCATCCTCTCCCCTTAAAACAATATTTTTTATTTCATATTTTATTTTTTTATTTATTTATGTATTTATTTTATTTATTTTTATTTATTAATTTATTCATTTCCAATTAGTGCCTTTTAAAAACTCTTGCTTACATTTTCTTAAGTAATAACCTGTACATTTCAGCTGAGCTATTTTTTGCCCTATATTTTTACGCGCCTTTTAACATCTTTTTGTCTTGGTCATTTTGAAATTTGCTTTTCTCCATTATATTTAATTCCATCACCATTTATTTTTCCCTGATCCTTTTCTCTTCTTCCCTGATCTTTCTTATTTACATTATGTCTCGGCAGCCGTATGAAAAGCATATCTTATTTTTCTTTTGTTAATATTATTGGAAGTTTTACCTTTTCCTTGTACATATTTGTGAATTATTCCATGGATTTCGGCTTTTTGGGTTATTTTGGACCATTTTCCAATTACGTGATTTCCTTGGATTTTACTTGTGCGAATGGACATTCAATCAACTTTCTTGGAGTTATATTTTGTGATTTTACCGTCATTGGATTATTTACCGTTCACCAGACTATCCATTCACGTGTAAATACCTTTTTCTTTACCATATTCCCTCGGCTTCACTTTTTGTTATCACGTAAGATTTTTGACTTAATTGCAGTTTCATCAAATACTTTTGTATGCAAAATCCGATCCCGCATTTTGCTAATTCTTGCCATCTGATGAGAAGGAAAGTATATCTTTGAAACTCCGCGGATTCAGGACTATCCACTAAGTAAGTTTTTCCTTTTCAGATTAAATATGTTTTTACTCTTTTTCAAAGTGTTTTTAACATGGTTTATATACTGTTTGCTCTTATTATAAGCTCTATCTCCTATTTGGTTTTATCGGGCTTTTACATCTGGTTGCAATTACTTTATAAATATTAATTCTTTAATATTTATAATATATTTTAGTTTTAACATCTTCGATAATTTTGGTAAATTTGATTGTAATTATTTTTAAATTTATATATATATATATATATATATATATATATATATATATATATATATATATATATACTCGTCCTAACCAATGCGGATTCCGACCTGGCCGCGGATGCGTCGACCAAATATTCACGCTGAGGCGGGCCTTGGAACAGCACTGATGCTACCAACAGCGTACAATCGTATGCTTTATCAACTTCGCTGCCGCTTTTGACTCGGTCGACCGCGGTACCCTGTGGAGAGTGATGGAAGCAGATGGTATTCCCCCGAAGCTACTGAACTTGATCAAGGCCTACTACCATCGGACTCGCACGCGTTTCCGCTGTTATGGCCAGGACTCCTCTTTCTTCAACGTCAGCAGTGGTGTCCGCCAGGGATGCGCGCTCTCGCCCACCCTTTTCAATTACGCTATTGATTGGATCATGGAGCAGGCGCTGCCTGGATATCCTGGCGTCGTGGTAGGGCGTAACTTTCATCTCACCGATTTGGACTACGCGGACGATATTGCGGTTCTCGGGGAGAGCTACAGAGACATACAGACGGTGCTGAACCGAATCCAGGAGAAGGCAGCTGCCATCGGCATGAGAATAAACGCCAGCAAGACGAAGATTCTATCGGCTGGCATCCCCCAAGCAGAAAGGTCCTCCGTCACTCTCAACGGGTAAACCCTCGAGAAGACGGATAGCTTCAAATACCTGGGCTGCACGTTCATTGGTACCGGTCAAGGCATGAATGAGATTGAAGCGCGCATTAATGCCGCACGAGCTGCCTTTTGTCGACTCCAATGGCGATTATGGTCACGGCCTGAAATACGTCTGAGGACAAAAATACGAATCTACCAGGCCCTCGTCCGCTCAATACTTTTGTATGGATGTGAGACCTGGCCCATACGGAAAGCGGATCTGCGACGCGAAGAAGTTTTCGACCACTACAATCTCCGCCGCATTCTCCATGTCCGTCCCTTGGATTTCGTCGCCAACAAAGAAGTCCGGCGTCGCTGCAATCTCCAGGCAATTACTGACCTACTGCGGGCCCGACGCCTTCGATGGTTCGGCCATGCCTCTCGCTGTGATACAGGGGTCTTTATCAACGAGGCTATCTCCCCACGTCCTCTACCCGGCTGGAAAAACCGTGTCGGTGGCCAGCTAAGAACGTGGCTCGGGACTATCAAAGCCGACGCTGAGCTTATTCGGGCCCGCTCATCTATGGCCTGTCTCGTTGGAGACGTGACTGGCTGTTGCTCACTCGGGATCTTGCCTCCGATCACCGGGTTTGGGCCGCAGCGGTACGAGATGTGCATCTTCCTGAAGCCGACTCAACTCCTCCAGGGTGAATGTCGTTTCCAGTACAAGTATATATAGGTGTGTGTATGTGTGTGTCTATGTGTGTGCGTTCATTCTTACCCTCGAAACTTACTAATTTAACTTTTTTGGAATATATTAGTCCTCGCGCGAAAGAGCAGGACACAAAATGTTTTAAATAAAGATAACAATAGAATAACAATAAAAAAAGACTTTCGCTGGTGAGGACTACTATTGAGCATAAGCAGTTATACAGTTTTTTTTTAGAAATTTTCATCTTTATTTTTCTTGTTATCTACTGAATATTTCTTAATGAAACCTACATGAAATATGTTCCTTATTAAATTTTAAAGATTCTCTACTCTGAAAGAAGTTACAAAAATTAATTTATAAGGTTAGTTTTAAGTTTTTGTAAAACTAAATTCAGATTATTTTAATTTTTTTGATTATTAATCAGTCCTGTATTACAAAGAGAGAGTTGCAAAAATGAGTTGTGGTGTGTGGAGAAATACAAACTGAAACAGAGAGAATATTCAGACCTGTAAAATACAAAGAGGGGGGATGCAAAAATGAGGTGTGAGGAGAAATACAAACTGAAATTGAGCGAAGGACAGTTTTAAAATATAATCTTAAAAAAGATAAGATACAAGTTAAAAAATAATTTCATACAAGGCAGGAAAATTGTTTAACAAACTGTTTTACTATAGGCTTAAAAATAAAGGTACAAGATTCAATTTGAAATTTGTTTATCTTAAAAGTGCACTTTTATAAATTTTACAAAGTAAGGTATAAAAATTTAATCTAAATTGACTCCAAAAATTACCTTGAGTTTATTTTATGTAATGCACATTTAATTGCAATTTAAACACATTATCTTTCATCTAGCAATTAATGATATAGATATAGCATTTTCAATGAGTTTTGTTTTTAATTTATAGCAAAAACATGTTGTTTAACAATTTTCATTTTTCCTATGATATATTGTAGTAATAATCCACGGAGATGAGAACACTGTTTTTATTGACAATGTAATAACGTAATTAATGAATGTTTAATATCAAAAGCGTTGAAAAGTATTATAATATTTCAGAACGATTTATTGCGCTTGAAACTCTCATTGTCGCAAAATACATGTAAATATCTTTTTCGTAAAACCTCATGATAACCACCTGCTCTTATTGGGGGTCACTGTTGGCACTTGAAAATAGCTGGACCGACACCGTTGGAAAAAAAAATCACTGTCGTGCATTGTCTGGCAGGGGGAGTTCGCATAATCCACTGGCTGTGACGGTCAGTATTGGCATCGGTCTCTATTAGAATGATTGTAACTGAAATGGTCTGTAATCAGCTGAGGGATATTGGCAGTCACCGGCTGCCTCTGTGTGCCTGTGGGTGGCACAGATAATTGTTGGATTAGTATGGTATTGCTATTGGTTACTAGCGTTTACCTGCGTTTAATGACTTTTACTGGCGTGTACTGGTGTGCACTGGTGGGCCTTGACTGCCTTTACAGCTGGTACTGTCAGTTCCCGTGTAGACTGTCAGTCACTGATCAGAAAATAAATGCATAGGCTTCTTCGACGATGACCATTGAGTGTGATTACTCTCATCCATTTGTGTTACTGTAGCTGGTAGTGACAATGTCTTGTAAAGTGTAGTTGACGGTTGAAAATGAAAGAAAAACTATGATTTTGATAACGACAATCATAATAAATAATACTAAAACGAATAATACTATTAGGTTGTTACAGAACGCATGGCCACATAAAATGATGCGTTTTGAAAAGTCATTTTAACATAAAATTTGTAGTTCATTTTACGGTTATACACTAATTAAAATTTTTAAGATTATTTATTTTAAGGCAAATAATGTTTTGGAAGCATACATCGGCCTTAATGATCACTAATCCAAAACGAGACCTTTGCCGCCTTATGTTCTTGGACACAATTCCTCAGAAATTTTTGCTACTTTTAACAGAGCATGGGGAGAGGGGTCAACAAGTGATCGGAGAGTACGAAGGTGGTTCAACGGAGCACGTGTACCAGAATGTATAACCAACGGGAGAGCCACATGCAAAATGACGAAAAAAGTGACCATTGCCAGCAATTACAGATCTATCATCTGCTTACCTACAATGTGGAAAATACTTACTGCACAAGTGAAAGAACAAATTCATCAGCACATTCATAACATCGGACTACTCTCAGATGAACAGAGAGTTTGTCAAAAAGGAAAATAAAAGGAACAAGCGACCTATCATACAGGGAAACAAAGCATTCTGAAGGAGGGCCAGAAGTAGGAAAAATTACATAGCCATGGACTAGATAGAATATAAAAAAAACATATGATAGTTTAATTAAACTTCGCCCAATCTCGTTGTCGATGTTACGATTTCAAATAGTCCGGTTCCAGATTTATTGTAATAAAGAAGAAAACTGTTTCTCCATAGGGGTTTTATCGTGTACATTTTTTAATAATATTTATATGCTTATATTAATTTTTAAAAAGTAAATTACTTTAATGCTAATACGTAGTTAATGTAAGTAATATACAAGTACATGTATTAATAATTCGTAGCAACTCAATAAATAAGTCCAAATGCTCTAATAGTGTTCATAGTTGAACTGAAGATCTAAGGCTTCTGTTTTCAATTTCTTGTTATGAGGCTTGCTTTATTTATTGGTAATTTATTATCTACTGTTTCGAAAGAAGAGACACGCTGCAATATATTTCTTACAAATTAAGACATTTATTTTAAAGATAAAATATGGCATACAGACAGACACATATTATGTGCAAGTACAGGTTATTTATGAATCGGTATACAGCGGATATTGTGCGAGTTATTGCCTGATATAGGGAAATTTGAAATATAAGTGAGTTTTATCTAAACTGTGACAAAAAACGTAAGATTAAAACACACTGCAAAAACAACAACAAAGACAGAACAATAGGAAATATAAGTTGGCATGCATAGCAAAACGACATATATTTAGTTATAGCTTTTTCCGTCTCATTAAAAATGTTGCTTAGGCACAACTTAAATTAAATCTATATAAACTGCTGCATTTGCAAAATATATCACACAGTAAGAATGCAAACATGGATCATTTCAGGCGCGTGGCATCCTTAGGCGACAGTCATATTCTTGTCAGTTTAATAGGACAGGTTAACACAATGCATAAACATACACAAACGTATATATTTATATGCAACTGGATAAGAATGCGGCTAACAATATAGAATACAAGGGGCGTGATGTGTTGCCAAAAATGAATATATATTTTGTTACATCAGGTATTTGCGTTTCATGCTCACCCAACCATCATGTAAGGACGTGATAATCGCCCTTTGTTGAAAGATTCATACACAGTCACTAAACAACACTTGGTTAATCTCAAAACCACTGGTAAGTAACACAAACTTTAAGGGAAAATAAGTGCACATATATGCCTTATCGACAAATATAAAGAGTATTCAACGATCGGAAGTCTGAATACTTAATTTGCACGTTTCATCCCCTTTCTCTCTCTCTCTCTCTCTCTCTGTCTTTCTCTCTCTCTCTCTCTCTATATATATATATATATATATATTAAGAGAGAGAGAGAGAGAGGAAAAAGATAAAAATGATAGAGAGAATGAGAGAAGGAGAAAACGAGACAGAGGAAGATAAATTGTTGGCATTAGCCAGAGACTATAATTTATATTTATTTTCTTATGATTTAATGAAAAGATGTTTAAACTCCACACTCTATTAACACTATTAGCCTTTCTGATAATTTAAAAGTAAAACTGGTTATTTCAGAACTTTTTTTTTTCTATTCCACCTGAATTGATAAAAAAAATTGCGAACTGAATTTTTATGATGACGGAAATTATGCATTCATGATCTGAAAGTGTAATCTCTCGGTTGCGGATATTGACAGTGTGAGATTGATATAAATACACCTCTGCCATGTACGTGCGTCGGAAACAGAAACACGTCATAGAATTCTGACATGTAGACAAAAATAACTGATCTACACTCATCGGCACCTGTTTCATGTTTACGAAGCCGATGCAATTGATGTCAGCACCCTTCCAAGATAGGGTTCGTCGTTTTCAGAGTATCGACGGAGAAGCGATCGATAAAGCGTGCTTCTGATTTTGATGACCTAGACATCAAAGCAAGCCTGCAAAATTACAAGGGACATCGTTATTACTATGTAAAAATTAACAAATTCTAAACCAGGAAAGATCACTTGTTTTAATAATAACACTCTCGTGTTAGAAGAACTTTTACGTTTTAGGTTTAGATAAAAAATAGGAGGCTATATTTGCGGAACAATCCCCGTATTTACACATATAAGTAAATATATACTTCTAACGAAAAGTATATTAAAAGATAGAAAAACAATTTATTGACCTGAGTATTATTAAAGGTTATTTTTGTCATAGTTAAATGTACACGTTTAATTGAATCTCCGCTGTTTATTCAGGCTTAGCTAAGTAAGAATCCAAAATGATATTACAGTCTACATGGAAGGATCTTATCTCGCTTAGACTTAATCTATTGTTTGGATAGGACACGCTTTAAGAGCTTCAAACTCTACACTTTTGGTGAGTTCATAATGAAGACGCGAACTAGATATTCCAAGCATGTCATTTTATAAAGAATACTAAATATGTAAGATCATCTACACTGGCAAAGCATTCCTACTAGACATTATTAAACAGCCGAAGAATGAATATCGTTTCATCCTAGTTCGAGTGTCAAACCAATGAGGTGCTCCTATTTAATTTTACTATTCCAGTTTCCTAAAATATTTAAGAATAGACCCAACTTAGAAATAGAATAAAATACCTAACATTGCTTTGACAACATGCATGTATACTACATCTTGGCTATAAATAAATAAATACGAAAAGAATGTGTTTAATGTAGGAAGTAATGGTGGTCGGGTTGTTAACGATACGGACTTACAATTTTCAGTATTCCAAGTTTTTATCCAGTTCATTCCATAAATTTACTTTGACTTCGGATGTCAGCAACTTTTACGTGCCCCCCCCTGTACGTATCCGATGTTTTAAAAATATTTTGGACTAGGAATAATAACATGTAGAAAATAGTTACATTTGCGTCCAAAATACGTTCCAATTTGTTCTAAAAGTATAATACCTAAAAATTAGATGTCCCATCCTCAGAAGTATACCCGTGTTTGACAGAACTTTTCAGGTGTTCGACAAAATACACTTGAAGAGGTTTGAAGGATATATCATTTTGGAACACAGTGCGGACGGGCACATGACATCACCAGTAGCTGTACGATAACAATGTATGATAATTACCGTGGCATGTGCGAGGTGACTTTATAGCGAGGTAGAAAGAAAACATATACATAACAAAAACAGAAACCCAACCCAAAAGCAACAGGAAAAGGTGTGTCCTAAACATGGTCGGGCAATGAAAGACATATATTCGACACGACAGGCCTGTTAGGTACATTGATGTAGAAGACTTTTTAACAAGTGACAATGCGTTATTCTGGCGGTACACGTTATAAATATATTTCGACTGAAAACATAAGATCCTTACTTTGAGTCAGCCACTAGTGTGACCGCCCAATTATTACATAAACGTCCTGGAAACGGCAATCAGTGTACGTTTGGCGGCTGGGAGTTACTTCTTTGTCATTTGGAGCCCATCTACTTAACTGGTGGACGAATCCAGACTGCACCAGTGTTAACAAACAGTATTTCAATAAAACATGCGTCAGTATATTGTTTTTTTTTTATTTTCGTTATTGTTCATCTTGGTAACAACGTCAATAATTCTGAGGAGGAATTAATATTTTTTGTTTTTTTCCTCCCTCTATAATGTTCTATAGAATAAAATGGTGACGTACTGCTTTTGTTGAGTGTACACAATTCTCAATGTTATTCTTCTGGCTGGGGATGGTGCATCGTCTTGCTGTTAAAGGCAGATTACAACACGCAACATAATTCCAATATATAAGAAAAGCTTACCTACTTTTATTTGCAAGGAATATCACAATATATTACAATAAAAACAAGTAACAACTCTTAACAAATAACTTTTCTCATTAAACTATTTAAAAAGCTAAATGACCTTAGCTATTCTTCATTAGTGCAAGGGAAGCACTAACTTTTCCGGAGAGACAGCAAGAAACATACTCACCCAATGCTGTCCCTGGCGATAAGATGATGGGTTCTGTAGAACTGTATTGTTGTACCCTTTTCCCTGTATTTTTCCCCGAGTGACCAAATTACCTTCCGGAGATGGAAAGGGGGGCGACAGCGCAGTATCACCTACTCATAGTGTAAACTCCCTCACTATACACTTCAAAATCCATCAGTATTCATAAATTTCAGACCTCCCTAAAATCGATGAGTTCCTTTAGGAATTCAGCGAAGCAATTTTTCCGCCAACCTTCTGTAGACGCCTATTACACTGCTTCTTATATATAGACAGAAAACACCCTCGCCCGCCATCAACGCAGAGAAAAAATGGACACGAGGAATTTCAGCACTCAACTTATTTCATTCGTAATCAACTTTCGTTAAATATTCAAGGAACGTTTTGAAGTATCTGATTTATTACAACAAGTTTTCCAAAAGATCATGATTCGAATTTATGAAGTTTTCATAAGTAAATTTATAAAATATTACCAAGCATTTGGTTAATAAATGAAATTAATTTACTTCTGAAAAAAAAAACACCAAAATGTATTTCGAATCCATATAACCTTTACAATGAAATGTTAAAATATCACAGCTTATTTCATCTTATAATTAGCTTTATCTTAAAATTCAGAGTACATTTCAAATTATTTATTTTATTTTTAATTTACTTTTCGTCGAAAAATCATTAAAAATTAATTTCGAAATTTAAAAAACATTTTCAGTTATTTTATTCAAATTAACTTTTTCTTTAAATTCAGAGTCCATTTCAAGTTATTTAATTTATTATTAAAGATAATTTCTTACTAAAAGATCATTACATAGGTGATATCGAATTTAGATACCTTTCAAGTGAATTACTTTTTATCAATGCAATTAGTTTAGAAGCAGAAATATCATTGCAAATATCAGTTACAATTAATATACGTCCAGCACACCAGAAGATTAAATTACTTAATAATAAAATGTGTATAATTTAGAAATTCTGCTGGAGAAAATTAAGGGTTCGACCACGTCGAACCCTCATTAAATTCAAATAGATCACTGCGAAGCATCTGTTCTTCTGCTACGTTTATCATATCCTGTCCTTATTTGGTGAAAGTAGAATCATTCTAGGCTGAGGAAAATTTCCTCCGAGAATTAGTTTAAGTTTTCGAAAAGATTCTTTAATTAACATTTGAGCAATATTTATAATATTATTAAATTTCAAATAAACCTTCAATTAAAAAAATTGATCGAATAATTTTCCTTAAGAGTTATTTAAAAAATTGCAAACATTTCAAGGGTTGGTCAAATAATTTTGTCTCCACATAGCATCTAGGGCAATGTGATGGAATATTTTCCTGTTAAAAACTATTAAAAACTCACGTAACATTTTAAGAACTACGATCGAATAATTTCTTCTTTAAAAAATTATCATAAATTCATAAGACTGTTACTGTATCATGTTAAATCAAAGTTTTTTCCTCAAAAAAGTTCACGTAACATCTAATGTTTAATTGAATACTTTTTCTTCAAATAGTTTAAAAATTCATAGAACTTTTCAAGGACCGCCGCTTTGAAAATAATAAAGGCGTCCCCGAAGTGGCCACAGGAAAGAGCATGACCTCTCCAATGATAGCTTATTAAATCCCGCTAAGAGGTAGCAGGCACCAATATGACATTATTTTCTGCCAGGGGAAAGTTACTGTTGAAGACACTACCTCCCCGATCAACGATATCAAACGATAGGTATATGGAATCATCAAGGGTCAATATGTTGTCGGCTATTTAAAAATATATATTTAGGCAAAATGGTAAGCACTAACCAAGCCTTATCCATCAGCGTCCTCACATGTGGATCGAAGATTCCAATTCCCACAGGGAAATCGTCTGACCCCAGGCAATGGCAAGCAGCTCTGTTGGGAGGAATATTCGCCAACATGATCAAGGATGTGATTCATTGGTATTCGGGATCACCAGAAAATAATGTGAGCATCACCAACTGTAGGTTCATCAATATTTTATTCAATAAAATGTCGATACAAACAAATATATAGGAGTCAAATATATAGGAGTCCAATAAGCATCACTCTACTAGTAAAACTTTGTTATTTACACTTGACAAAGAAATTCATTTACACAAAGTCAATTCGTGCCTATTTATTCTGTTGTAACCCGCCATAGGAGCCGAACGACATGAGCACGAAAATAAAGAGTAAAACAAGGTGAAAGGGGAGACTTTAATTATAACCTCCCACCTTCACTTAATAATGCAATCCCATAATAAAGAATCCTTGATCATTTGAAACATATTTCTCCTTCGCCCTTAAAAACTCTCAAAGAAAGAGAAAGGCAGCAAAGTTTTCCCAAACCTCCATCACCTCTCATAAACACCATTGCGCAAGATTGTCGCATAAGGACCCAACCTAGCTCACCCCATTTTCTCCCCGTAAGCGTTTTATTATTTTTGAAAATATGTCAGCAAATTCAGAACCGAATGTAGAAATCATATTCGTGGAATAGGGAGTTTTCTCCTTTTACTCAGTTTTATAGTTCATACAGTAAATTCTTAAGAAAGGCGTTCTATTTGTTTGGAAAATCTGAATTCAAAAGATCAAGTAAAATATTAAGTACAAAGTTCCCGAATTAATATAATATTTGAAAACCAAAGATTTATAAAAAGAAATGTCGTATATATGTTTAACCTGAAATGAATTGATAACATTAACATGTTGGGAACTTTATTTTTTATTAATCATAGGTTCTTTCTTTATGTTTCTGTTTCCTTATCTTGCGCATTATATTTTAAGTTGATTTTATATATATTTAGAGATACATTTGTTTCAGTCTCCTTTAATTTCGTAAAGAAGGCAATAATTTTCATTTTTTATCTTCAAGAGAAGGCTTGTTTCTCAATATTTCTGATTTTATGTGGAATTTGTATTTAGAAAATATACAATTGTTTATTTATCCGTAGATCCTTTGTTTTCTATCAGTTCTTATTCGTAGTTGCAATATTTTCACTTTGTTTTTCAGATTCTCGATTGTCTGAGTGATTTTTGTGCATGTGCGCGTGTGTAGAGTCTGCCTTTTTCTAATGTGGAACGTTGAATTTTTTTTCTTCTCTCTTTTAAACCGTAGCTTTCAAATTTTCTTAGATCATCTAAAATTTTTATTTTCGTTCCGCCGGAATTGTATTTTTAGGGTTAGAAAAAAAAAGCGTTGTGTTATGAATCGTGGATATTTTCATAAGGGTCGGCTTCGTCCCTTTGTTAGAAACGAAATCCTAATTTTAACGGCACGAAATTTATACACTTTGGGCCAGTCATTAGCCTGACCGAACCGCGTGTTACGTAAATCTGGAAATGATAGCAGATTGTAATACGGTGGCGGTCAATAGATAGGCATATAAAAACCGTCGCATAAATGTCTTTTGTTAAAATTGAAATGTAAAGGTATACCTTAGGATTTTGCTGTGGCTGGCTACTCCCTTGTCTCCTGATGACGTCTCATTCTAGTGGTCTTCCAGCTGGAATCTTCTTCAGGTTGGAGTTCCCCTGACCGGAATCGTCCTCTGACACAGTTTCAACATTTAAGGCAGAATAAAACAACGCGAAACATAATTATAATATATATATGAGAAATATTAACTATTTATCTTTATACATAAATATATCACAATATCTTATAATGTTTTTACAAAATAATGAAAAAAAAACACTAATACTCCTTACGCTATGGCTCTCGGAATCAAGAAAGTTAGAGTTCTGTCAACATTGCATAGTGGTCTCTTTTTTCTATATCGCTCCGCACGCGAACAAATCAATTCTTGACTACGGCGTATAGGTAGTGGGAGACCAGGACGCCCAGATGTTCTTAGCAACTAATATCACAGACACACCTTTTTTTTTTGCTGTTCATCATTTCTCAGTGTCATTTTTGCTGCCGTCTGGCTGTTCAAGGCAGATCAACAACACAAAACACAATTGCAACATATAAAATCAATTTACCACTCTTTACAATTACATTTATATTTGTTAAAAACCTTACTAAACTTAGCTGTTCTAAACTACTGTTAGGGCAGAAATGGTGCATCTTTTTAGGGTGAGACAAAATTATACGTGCACACTCCCATGCCGTCGCCGAGGAAAAGAGAATAAGTTCTGTCGAATTGCATTGTTGTCGCCTTTTATTTTAATTTTATTTTGCATTTATTTATTTTATTTTTTATTTGTTTTGTTTTTTATTTCTTTTAACTTCTGTTTATGCATTGTATACATGTGTGATAGTGCACGATACCTCATGTAAATATGGGAGCCAAACACTGTACCTGCGTCAGAACCACAGGTAAAACAATTCTGGGCTCGGTGTTGCCACAACACCAACATATGAACAATATCAAGTACAAAATATTCCAACTAGGGGTCCCAGAAGAGAAATCTGGGTGTCATGATCGGCAGGTGCTCCTTCGGTAGCCAGTATGGGGAACCCGGTCGTTGTCCTGCGAATGTTGGCCAACTTCTTAATTTCAGAAACTCAAATAACATGGACACTGAACGGGTAAGCAGCATCTCTAATTGCAGGGAACAAAATGACACCGAACAAACACAACACAGCCGTGATAATATTCAAAATGGGGAAAAAACCGAAGAAACAAATGGACAACAAAAGAGAATAGACTAGTAATGGAATGCTATTATAGAAGTCATCCTGAATATAGGTATGGACGTTATCGGAGACGAATGACAGAAGTATGGGACCTTTCCAGTGACCATCAAGCGACAGAGCAAATAATTGCACACCAAACAAGACTGATACTCAAGAAAGGTTGGCTCTGTAAACTAGAACTATCAGAAATTCAGAGAAAAATAAACGATGAAACTGAACAAGATACACCCCCCAACGGAACTGCTCGCATAAAACACCCACAAGTTGAAGCCTCACAAGTAAAAACACCAAAGACCCAGGATCCACAAAGACCTAAGACGACAAACGTTGAAACCGAGAACAATGAAATAGAACTAACAGAGAATGAAGCAAATGAAATAAAAAATAACACAGTTCATGAACGAGGAAATACTAAACCCCCATCGTTAAAGAACCAAGAGCAGAAGAAATTAAAACCAAAAGCAGAGAAGGTTAACAAGCTCCTCCCACACAACGCAACAAACACACTCACAGATATAAACAACCTAATTATCGCAGGCGCCACAATGATAAGTGTGAATCTACAAATCGGAAACAAAATCTGGGACAAGCGGACCGACAAAACTTGGATGGGAAATAAGACTAGAACCCCAAATACAGAAATATAAAAAAGAAACCAGAATGATCAACACAAAGAAAGAAATGTGGAGAAAACGGAATATTGGAAATGTAACTGGCAGGGAGAGGCTAAACAAGAAACATGAAGAACTGGACCAAAAAATAAAAGCAAAAGAAGCGAGATTGAGACAGTATAGATATAAATCTGAATAATGCAAACAAAACAGAACATTTGAAACTAATGAAAACCAATTCTACCAAAATGTGAACAGAGGAAATACAAAAACAGAGCAACCAAATGCGACAGAAACAACATTCTCTTGGAGTATCATATGGGAAGAGCGAAGAGATCATAATAGAAATGCCGAATGGCTTAAAGACATGAAAGAAGAGTTACAACAAATCGAAGAAGGAAAAGTGAATGACATCAGCAAGGAAACCCTAAAGAAAACCATAGGAAAAATGGCAAACTGGAGAGCACCAGGGCATGACAAGATACATGTATACTGGTTCAAAAGATGCACAACCTTACACGAAAGGCTAGCCCCAAACCTGAGAAGTTGTATACAGGAAGCAAACGTGCCTGACGGATGACAAAATATAGGACCACACTGCTACAGAAGGACACGAAGAAAGGAATCGTCCCTAGCAATTATAGGCCAATCACGTGCCTCCCCACCATGTAGAAAGATATGACAGCACAACTAACGGAACAAATCTACCACTCACTGAATAACCGTGGACTCATCCCCGAGCAACAGAAAGGATGCCAAAAAGGGAAAAGAGGAGCACATGATCTGTTATATGTTGATCAAAAGATTATAAAGGAGGTAAAAAGGAGGAGGAAAAATTTAGTCATGGCATGGATCGACTACAAAAAAGCGTACGACAGGATCCCCCAAGCATGGATAATAGAATGTCTAAAAATGTATACAATACCAAGCGGGATCACCGATGTAATAGAAACTGCAATGAAAACATAGAGACTGGAACTGACAGCTGCTGGACAACACATAACAGAAATTGACATACAAAGAGGAATCTTCCAAGGAGACTTATTATCGCCATTACTGTTCATCATAGTCATGATACCTTTGAATAGTAATCTGAGAAAGTGCCAAGCCGGATACAAGTTCCCCAATACAGAAGAAAAAATGAACCACCTCATGTACATGGACGATCTGCAACTTTTTGCAAGGACCGAAAAGGAGCTAGAGACACTAATTAACACAACCAGGATCTCCAGCCAAGATATCCATATGAAATTTGGAATGGAAAAGTGCGCACAACTATTTATAAAAAAGGGAAAACTGGAAACGAAAGAAGGCATGGAAATACCCAACCAAACAGAAATTAAGGCACTAGGAGAACAATACGACTATAAATACTTGGGAATTGTAGAAGCGGACACCATCAGAGCAACAGAAATGAAACAGAAAATTGGAAAGGACGACCTCAGGAGAACAAGAAAACTACTGGACACCAAATTATATAGTAGAAACACAATAAAAGGTTTAAATACATGGGCAGTGTAACTAGTAAGATAATCTGTACAGTTTATAGGATGGACAAAAGAAGAACTAGGACAGCTCGACCAGAAAACCAGGAAACTCATGGCCATACATAATGCACTACACCCAAGGGACGACATTGACAGATTCTACGTGAAAAGGAAAGCCCGCGGAAGAGGACTGATCTCTATAGAAGACTGTGTGAAGAACAAAAAAAAAAAAACTAGAAAAATACATAATGCAAAACACTGAAAGGATAATAATGGCGACGAGAGACACGGAGAAAACCAACAAAACAGAAAACAGAGAGATAAAAGACAAAACGAGAAAAGAGAAATGGGAAGAGAAAAACTCCACGGAAAATTCATAAGAATGACAAAAGATGAGAATAACGAAAACACCTGGAAATGGATGCGAAAAGGACATATAAACCGAGAAACTGAATCTCTAATAACTGCAGCACAAGATAACTCGCTAAGAACCAACTATATCAAAGCAAGGCTCGATAAAACACAAGAAAACAGCAAATGCAGACTTTGTGGATAAAGAGACGAAACGATAAACTATATAGAAAGGGAATGCAGCAAACTGGCCCAAAAGGAATACAAAAACAGGCATGACCAAGTGAGGAGGGCGGTGCACTGGGAATTGTGCAAACGGCTGCATTTTGAGCATATGGATAAATGGCACAAGCTTAGACCCGCAACAGCACTCGAAAACGAGAACCACAAAATCTTATGGGACATGGACATACAAACGGACAAACCCATCCAAGCAAGAAGACCAGATGTCGTAATAATTAACAAGTAAGAAAACTCCTTTCAAATCGTAGACTTTGCTGTCCCAGCTGACCTCAGGGTGAGTATGAAATAAAAAGAGAAACGAAGCGAATACACAGAACTAGCCAGAGAGTTAAAAGGGATTTGGATGATGAAAAATATCAAAATAGTACAGATGATAGCAGGAGCACTAGGTATAATTCCGAAAAACCTGGAACAAAGAATGGCAGAAATTGGAATCAGAGGAATAGCTGCAAAAATACAACGGCTAACGATAATTAAAACGGCTGAAATATTAAAGAAACCCCTTGAATGCGGAGAATAAAACAAGACAATATAACGGGTAAGCGTTACAGGGAATGAAGAAAATCGAAGCTGCAGAATTACATGTATCCTCTCCATTCTTTCACCACCGTTCCCCCAATAGAAAAGTGATACCAAAGAGCCGAGAAGGGTCAAGGAGGAGGGAAAGACCGAGGAGGGAGCACTGGTCAGACCTCCGCTGGACAAGTGTGAAGAGAATTGGGATCTTGGAGAGGCTTAGTTCAACTCAAATTCCAGTATAAACCAATGGCCACTGCCAGCGAGAAATCAATGGTAAGAGGCTGTTGCGATGATGCAAAGCTATTTGCAAATGCTATCGGAGGAGAAGGAGAGATCTGGACCTCTTGGGAGACTTGTTGTCACTCAGCTTCCAGAGAACACCACAGGTCTCCAATCAGATCGTTTGTTGACTTGTGTGAAAGCTCCACGTGAGCCAATAATAATAATAATAATAATAATAATAATAATAATAATAATGATGATGATGATGATGATGATGATGATGGTGATGATGGTGATGATGATGATGATGATGATGATGATGATGATGATGATGATGATAATAATAATAAAAATAATAATAATAATAATAATAATAATAATAGTTGAGAGAGGTTAGTGAGGATGTTTAGGTAGATAAATCACTCCGATTCTATGGAAATTATCTCTTTACTAATCGCCGAATGCCATTGATATCGAATTCTCTGTTTAAACATTATTAATAATAATAACAATAGTAAATAGTAATGATACCTTTAATAAGAATGCGTGTAATATGATCACCAACTATTAAAATATCAAATCCATTTACGGGGTATTCGAAAAGTATCTATAGGAGTAGTGGTTAATCGGCAGATATTAGAAGCCCACAGTTCCATACATGTATGAGAGCCGAAAATGTCCAAGGATTATGTACTGTGCCCATATCAAGAGAGGGGATTATTGAAGCTCCCTAATCTGACTTGACAGATGCTTTGTAGCTTAGGTGTGGTTGCACTATTTTCTTCCCTGCAACCTTTTTCCTTAAGTAGATATGTTTTTCCCCCCTGCCCATGCGCTATCCTAATTTTATTGCAACTGCTCGTCTTATCTCTAATCTATGGTTCCCTCCTTTCACAACTTTCAGGAAAAACACCCATCTACCTGAACCCATTATCTATAAATCCCCCCACTCTTTATCTGTGCCTAAACCTAAACCTAAACGCATGTGGAACTCTGTTCCGCTTGCTTGCTTTTTAACTTACTACAATAATTAAGTCCAACGTAAACAAATTTTTGATAACTCGTCCACATTTAGTAATCAAACTTACCAGATTTCTTATACAGTATTGTCCAATTACTACGATATTGTCAAATTGACGATCTTACACTTATAAAACCTAATTCTCGAGTGGCGTCCGTCCCTTGATAAAAGGTACAGCCTTTGTAAACAATAACGTTGGTACTAAATTATATTTCAAATTAATCGTTAATTATGTGGAGCGCCTCTATATAATGTAGTATTTGGATCCATATTTTTTTTACATAGGTATCACCACTTATCAAGGCCCAGAGAACACTTGAGGATATGGGTTAAGCGTGTACAGTAGTCAATTGGACAATATAGTAATCGAATTAATATCGTTTTACTAATTATACCTATTTACTATGCCTCCCAACGGGACAGAGTTAGACACCAGGGTCGTTTTTTAACGTCGAGACAAGGTACAAAAATAAAAAATTGTCTCAGTCGTGAAGGATTTCTCCTCCACCGAAAGAGAACAAGAAAATGAAGTGCAGCATCCGAAGAACAGATGGTGTTTAGTTGCTTCCCCAACTGAGCAAATTAGGCACAAGGCCGTTTTTAATGTGAGGTAAAAACCAGCTCCCCTTAAAGTAGGCAAAAAGGGGGGCACTCTGGTCACCAAAAATAATAATTGTCCCAGTATAGAGGGTTTCCCCTCCATTGACTGGTACAAATTATCTTAAGTGCAGCATCTGCCGGAACAGATGGTATTTATTTGCTCCCCCACCGAGCAAATTAGGCACAAGGCCGATTTTTAATGTGAGGAGTGAAGGGGAAATGGGGACCAACTCCCCGGAGAGTAGGGGAGCTGGATAGTGACAATTGGTATGAAGGGTTGCCCCTACATTGACCAAGGTCTTATATGCGGGGTAGCCCCCACATATGGTCTTTGCTTGCAGTATCTGCCGGAACAGATGGTATTTATTTGCTCCCCCACTGAGCAAATTAGGCACAAGGCCGTTTTTAATGTGAGGTAAACACCAGCTCCCCTAAAAGTAGGCAAAAAGGGGGCACTCTGGTTACCAAAAATAATAATTGTCCCAGTATAGAGGGTTTCTCCTCCATTGACTGGTACAAAGTATCTTAAGTGCAGTATCTGCCGGAACAGATGGTATTTATTTGCTCCCCCACTGAGCAAATTAGGCACAAGGCCGTTTTTAATGTGAGGTAAAAACCAGCTCCCCTAAAAGGGGTCACTCTGGTTACCAAAAATAATTGTCCCAGTATAGAGGGTTTCCCCTCCATTGACTGGTACAAATTATCTTAAGTGCAGTATCTGCCGGAACAGATGGTATTTATTTGCTCCCCCACTGAGCAAATTAGGCACAAGGCCGTTTTTAATGTGAGGTAAAAACCAGCTCCCCTAAAAGGGGTCACTCTGGTTACCAAAAATAATTGTCCCAGTATAGAGGGTTTCCCCTCCATTGACTGGTACAAATTATCTTAAGTGCAGTATCTGCCGGAACAGATGGTATTTATTTGCTCCCCCACTGAGCAAATTAGGCACAAGGCCGTTTTTAATGTGAGGTAAAAACCAGCTCCCCTAAAAGGGGTCACTCTGGTTACCAAAAATAATAATTGTCCCAGTATAGAGGGTTTCCCCTCCATTGACTGGTACAAATTATCATAAGTGCAGTATCTGCCGGAACAGATACTACACTTTGATCTTGACCAAAAGGCCAATAATTCACATTGGTATGGATCCCTTTTCTCATAGCCGTGTGTAAAAAGTAGATATTTTCTCAAATCTTATTAAAATATTTCATTTGATGAATAGCTATATGTCTTCCTCTCGTCCGCAGTGTAAATGAAAACAAATCTCAATATCAAGTTATAAAACACGTTCTGTTAATTATTTTACAAGTATCCAATAGTTGACCTTTTTCAATCTATTGACCAGTGATTGATGCCATGAAAATGTTTGAGAACTGAACCAATCCGTAATGGAATCAGTTTATTTTTTCGAATGCAATTTAGATTTGAGTGATTTTTTGAATAATAAATTGATTCCCACTAACGTTGTGCATTCTCTCCCTTTTTCTATAATGGCCAACCTCTACTTTCATTATTTGGTCTACAAACTTTAGAATTAATAATTGGATTTTAACCCGTGGAACAAATTTGTCTTCAGTCGGTAGAAAATAAATGCTAAGAGGTCAAAATTTCAAAAAATTGAACATAGCAAAGGTATGTCAATTTAAAGTTGTTTTCTACGCATGTGCTAATATACATTTATAAGTTAAACACATTTATTTTCTTTATTTTATAAGTATATCGACGTGACTGAGAGGGTAGCGAATAAGGCCAAAAAGTTAGTATTGCTTTCGATTCTAAGACATCTAAATTATTTTTCTTTACTTTCATTATTGCCCGTATATATATATATATATATATATATATATATATATATATATATATATATATATATATACATATATATATATATATATATATATATATTAAATGCAGTATTGGTTATCTATCTATCTATCTATCTTTCTATATGTATGTATATATATATATATATATATATATATATATATATATAAGCGAAAATGTATGTACGTATGTATGTGTGTATGTATCTTCGATTTTTGTGTATGTCTGCAAAAGGCTTTTTTCGTCGGCCTTCTCGCTCGGTTCGCTCCTTCTTAAAACTTTTCCATATCACGTCTAAATCGCAATATCTACGAACGGGGGTCGCGTGAATATTTAATTTGCCCCACTTTTTCCAGCGCCGCATCTTCGAAAAGCGAATGATGGGGCGGGGGGAAATAATAACTGGCTTGCAGCGCTAAACTAAGTAAAACATCACACCACTTCCTCCCACCTGTTTATTTCACTTTAACACCCTCATCAGTTCCTCTCCCCTCGTGGCCGAGATGGCTACGTCTAAGGCTTTTTCCCCCTTTCATTTTCAATTTCGGGTCAAGGCTTCGGGTTCAATCCTACCTTCCTACTAAACTTATTTTTTCTTTTACATCTCCAAACACCAGGCCAACGTTTTTTTTAACACACACGTACACCTCCGACCACTCGGGCAACGCCGGGTACCCTCCGCTAGTATAATAATAAACACGAAATCTGTTTGACTAAATATATACGGTGTAATCCTGATAAAAGAGACTTGAATATAAAGTAGACCCGATATAACAGGTTTTTTTCTGGTCCCAAATTAAAGTCTGTGTTAATGTACAATGTAATCCGGATATAAATTTAACCCCGATATGAAAGAATTTCACAGCCAGATTCAGTCTACTATATCCGGGTTACATTGTATTTAAATTACTTTTAACGTATATATAAAGCATTATTTAAACTGAATATGGAACTAGTTAAAAACGCATAAAAGGTTAATTGTTATTGTACCTATTTACTATGCCTCCTCACGGGACAGAGTTAGACACCAGGGTCGTTTTTTAAAGTGGAGAAAAGGTACAAAAATAAAAATTGTCTCAGTCGTGAAGGATTTCTCCTCCACTGAAAGAGAACAAGAAAATGAAGTGCAGCATCTGAAGAACAGATGCCAAATAATTTAAGATTTTAGTAGATAAATGTAAAATTAGTAGTTTTTTTTTTATTACAGACTGTTTTTCAATTTCCATTTTTCTACGATCAATATTTTTTTTCAATAACTATTTCAAATTTTCAGACCGAATTAAATTTGCATAACAATGCCATCCAGATTCAAGAATACAGATATAAAAAAAAAACATACACACTTCAATGAAACCAACACAATATAAAAGAAATAGAATCAAGTAACAACTTTTACGTATAAAATGCATAGAACTTAATAGTCTCATTCATCTATATTCAACAATTATAAGGTGTAAATAGAATGGATTGCAGAACACACACGATATAATAAGATTTACTATTCGAAACTATAAAACGATATGTATTAAATGGATATATTCTCTCAGAAGGGGCGTTAATCACTGCTTCATTTTCAAAACCATTTCTCATATAATGTGAGACCTAACAAATAAAGAGCAGTGAGACTTACAAGACCGCCGAAAGCAAACCGATATCAAAAAGAAGTAAAACTAATCTTTTATTCAAACCTATTCCTGAAATAATATGTACACTCTCCTTGTCTTATTTATCTTTAATCTAAGATGAAACAGTTCTCTATCATGAATGTAAATGTACTATCTTTAAAGAAAAAAAAAGGTCGGGTGGGATCATGATTTTACATCTCAAGTCGAAAGTCGGTGATTGAGATGCTTCGAATTATGGCACATTTAAGTAACAATGTTGCTTAAGAACGTAATAAGATCGGAGATTTTCACATGGAATTTAACAGATAGTCATTTATTTAACAATGCTTTTAAATTTTTATTCAAGTTACACTAAAATTATTCCGTTTATTTAATTGTTGTTTTTGTCAATAAAGTCTCGCTTAAATGATTCTGTGTCTCTGAATTATAAACGGAATTGCAGCGTGTTAAACTAATGGTATATAATCTTAACTGTAATTTCACGAAGTAAGACCGGGATACAGGATGTGGCTATTATGGAATTTTTGTAAATTTGAGATTAATATATAATATTACCCTATTTGATTCTGTTGCAGAATAAATGGGTATAGGCAAAATAAGCGAAACATAAAAAACATGGGTTTTACATCAGTAATTAAAATAATATTTATGTATATATATATATTTATTTATTTATGTATATATATATATATATATATATGTATATATATATATAGAGAGAGAGAGAAAATAAAAAGGAACAAACCTATTATGAGTTCATCAACGTTTCGTCTTTATTATATAAATGAATAAATATATATGTATACATATATATTTATTCATTTATGTATATATATATATATATATATATAACGTTGGATTGTAATTAATATATATATATATATATATATATATATATATATATATATATATATATATATAAATAAAACGTTGGGTTGTTATTTTGATATATATATATATATATATATATATATATATATATATATATATATAAAACGTTGGATTGTAATTAATATATGTATATATATACATATATATACATATATATACATATATATGTGTATATATATGTATATATATAAATAACAACCCAACGTTTTATTCTATATATATATATATATATATATATATATATATATATATATATATATAAAACGTTGGGTTGTTATTTATATATGCATATATATATATATATATATATATATATATATATAAAGAGAGAGAGAGAGAGAGAGAGAGAGAGAGAGAGAAACAGATATTCTTCTTACTTGCGTATTTTTGATTTCCGTTATATATATATATATATATATATATATATATATATATATATATATATATATAATGAACTCTCCCGTCGTGTTTGACGGATGAGGGCCAAAAATATGTTCTGTTTCACCCTACCTTCAATGCTTGTGCCGCATGTGTGACACGAGGCCAGCTCTGCTCCCACAAACCAATCCGCACAACTTACAGGATAAAGGCTGGGAAGGTGATGTTCCTACTCTTGCTCTACGAAAATTTGTTTGATTCGATAGCCGTGTGTCAATGGATGTGTTAATGCCCGCAAAACATGTTTCCCTCCAAAGTTTTCTATCCCCAGCATCTTCTTCAAAGGTTTTTGGGTTCAGGCCTGCGTGTTTAAGATTGTCTTTCAGCTATACCTGTACCTCAGAAATGGACGACCCACATTTCGATGACCCTCTTTCAGTTGACTGTAGGCTGGTTGCTTAGGAAGACGGTATATATATATATATATATATATATATATATATATATATATATATATATATATATATATATATATGTATATATATAATATATGCATATATATATGTATATATATGTTTTTTTTTAATTACGACTCATTACATTTTTTACGCGACTCTCTGCTGGGTCGGTCCACAGTTTGAAAAACGCTGATGTGGCTTATCAGTTCGTTTCTCTGCACCCATTGGTAATTGGACGCAGAATCGAAAACGTAAATGACACGTGTGTCACTTTATGCATTTTTACTTATTACACAAAGCAATAATAACCGAAAAAAACAAACATATATAATTACACAGCGGCTGTATATTATTTTTACTATGTTTATTATTATGAAAAAAAAGTTAACTAAATATGCACAAAATATGTACTCATCCATATATATATATATATATATATATATATATATATATATATAGAGAGAGAGAGAGAGAGAGAGAGAGAGAGAGAGAGAGAAAGAGAAAGATAGAGATAGAGGAGACATTATAGAATACGTTTAATCATTGTCGGTTATCTTAATATTTACAATATAATTCTAATTTTTATGTGTTCAAGTTGAATAGGCACGTCCACATGTCGAAACACAATCGATCAGCCACTCAACTATATAGTTATGTTTTGACAGTTAATTTGAACAATTTTCAAACATTAATATTTATTCTGGAAATGCTAAAAAAATTGGTAATGGTAGATAAATGATCTTTTAATCCGTTGTATTCCCCTTTATTTATGTGGTTCTAAATATTCAGATTCCGAAGAGGATAACATTTTCATAGGTCCTGATTGGAAACAAATCAATCGTTTACTTCTTTGCAATGTGATTATAATAAGCTCTACAACCGAACACTGACAAGAATAAAAGTATCTTGCATCTACTGAAGATGAGGAGGGTAGTGCGGTAGCTCTAGATATATCTCAGGCTTTTGAGAGGGTATGGCATGAGGGTCGCCTCAGGAAAATTAAATCATACGGTATCACTGGTAGAATACTTAACATAATTAAATGCTTCTTAGATAAGAGAACATTCCAGGTTGTCCTCTACGATCGTACATCTAAACAGTGTGATATAAATGCGGGAGTGCCTCAGGGGTCTATCGTTGGGCCTCTATTGTTCCTAATATTAATTAATGACCTCCCCGAAAAAACTGCCTCTGAGATGGGTACATATGCTGATGACACCACACTTTATAACAGGTATGACAGGAAAACAAATGAACACATAACTAAAGAAATGGCAATAACACTAGAGGATGACCTCCAATGTGTAGTGGAATGGGGACATAAATGGATGGTCACATTCAATGCTGCCAAGACTAAACTGGTTTCCTTCAATAATTACAAGAAACATTTACCACCAATAGCAATGGCCAGTGACTCCCTGAATGAGAGTACATCTTTCAAACTGCTTGGCCTAACGTTCACAGTAAACATGAGTTGGAACAATTTTATTGAAAGCATTGCCAGGGCCGCCGAAAAAAAGGTAAGCTCTCTCTCTACCGTGCTAGAAAACTACTGACACCTGAAAGTATCCTGTACCTCTATAAGGCCACAATTCGCCCATGTATTTAGTATTGTTGTCACCTTTGGGCTGGTGAATCTGCTGCTAGTATGTTGCTCCTGATAGGCCCTGAACTGGAATCTAAGCTTCAGCCTCTGTCCCATCGACGAAACGTTGCATCCCTCTGCCTGTTCTACAAGTATTTTAATGGTGAATGCTCTGGTGAACTGCAGACACGTGTGCCCCCACGACGTAGACACCCTCGACAAACCCGACAGGCAGCTAAATCCCACCCCACACAGTAGAGATCCCTAGATGTAAAAGATATTTCTACTCCAATAGTTTCTTCCCCAGAACCGCTAGACTCTGGAATTCCATGCACGGTCCCTGCTTCCCTAACTGTAACTCAAGTGTAACGTGAACCGACATCTTGCTGCCCAAATCCCAACATAGTGCCCCATTAGTTACTGCCCCTGATAGTAGCCCCCTACACCAAAGTGGCAATGTGTCTTTTTTGGTGTGAAAATGTAATTAAAAACAATCTTCCAAGGTCTTAAATAAACTACTTAGTTTGCTAGCATTGTTGATGACAGACATTGTATATGTATCATATTTTGCGCGCAGAAATCCGAAGACATGCCTTGTAAAACGTTGTTCGGTGTAAAATAGTGATAACGTTTAAGTAACTGATGTATTTGTCTTGAAAAAAAGTGACTGGGTTTCGTTTTATGCACAAGAGAAGTAGGGGTGTATTTGAAAATCAGAAAATCAGGTTTAATCCCTTTAATAAAAAAAACAGATCTGTTTAGTCTAAAGATAAGCATATTTTAAAATTTGGAACCGTCTGAAACTAATTCATGTTCTTGGCAAAATCGAATGGAAAATGATATAATGAACAATGTTGCAGAAAGAAAGATAAGAATACATAAAAGAATCTTTGCGTTGGAAAAGTAGAAATACTTCATATTATAAGAATACCTTATCCCTTGAGTTCCAATGCAAAACGATGGCATTGCACAATGAGCTTAATTGGACTACGGGAAACTGTTCAGAATTCTTTACAACAAATTTGGAACATGCTAGTAATCCCAAGTCATTTGAAAGTTATAGACAACGTGCCAGCAATTTCTTGTATATATACATATATACACACATATATACAAACACACACCCGCACACGCACACATATACATATGCGTATGTGAGCCAGTGTGTGTATGAAAATATATATAATACTCAAACACACACATACACATCTCTCTTTTTCTCTGCCTCTCCCTTTCCCTCTCGCTCTCTCTCTCTGTATATATATATATATATATATATATATATATATATATATATATATATATATATATATTAGTCCTCGCGCGAAAGAGCAGGACACAAAATGTTTTAAATAATAATAATAATAATAATAATAATAATAATAATAATAATAATAATAATAATAATAATAATAATAGAATAACAATTACAAAGATTTTCGCTGGCGAGGACTACTATTGAGTGTAACCAGGTATACAGTCCTTTGGAAATTTTAATCTCTATTTTTCTCGTTATCTACTAAATATTTTTAATGAAACCTATATGAAATATGTTCCTTATCAAAGTGTAAAAATTTGCTTTTTTGAAAAATGTTTTAAAAAAATTAATCAAAAAAAGTTATTTTAAAGTTTTTGTTAAAAAAATCAGATTATTATCCCTCATTATTTAAACATGTATGACAAAGAGGGAGTTGAAAAAAAGAGTTGTGGTGTGAGGAAGAATACAAACTGAAACAGAGCGAATATTCAGACCTGTAAAGAGGGGGTTGCAAAAATGAGTTGTAGTGTGAGGAGAAATACAAACTGAAATAGAGATTAGGATAGTTTTTATAAATACATGCAAAACCACTCTCAATTTGTTAAAATCCAAATTAATAAATTAAATTAAATATAATCTTAAAAAGATAGGATACAAGTTAGAAAAGCATTTGATCCTAGGCATGAAAATTGTTAAACAAAATATTTTTACTATAGGCTTTTAAAAAAAAGGTACACGATTCAACTGTAAGTTTATTTATCTTCAAAGTGAACTTTTATACAATTTATTTAGTAAGGTATTAAATTTTTAGTCCTATATATATATATATATATATATATATATATATATATATATATATATATATATATATATATATATATATACTAGGAGATGACCCAATGTTACGCGCGAGATTAAATGATGTAAAACGATAGTCTCACATTCTGAAATGTGTTTTTGTAATCGAAATCAGTAGAATCTTCCAAATTTGTCAATCTAAAATCTGTTGATATTCTATTCTAATCGTGGGGGGGGGCAACAAAGTGCAAGTGTATAACCCTTTCAGCTGACCAAAACTCTTTCCTTATTGTTCTCTCTTCCGTAAACCTGTAATAAACTCCTCTCAGTTATCTGTGAGATATGAGGCATATAGTGCCATTTTGTTGAAAAAAAAAACAAAAACAATTGCATTTTGTCGTGTGGTGTCAGTTGGTTTATAAGAGAATAATTAGGAAGATCGAGCTAGTTTACAGGGGGTCGCTTCATCTAAAAAAAAACTGATTTGTAAATCTTGGAGTTCAGTATTTCAAAGTATGACAAAACAAGACACGTTCGAAAAAATACATGTGAAAAAAGAATGAGTTAAAATCGACCGATACATAATAAAAATCACACTTAAGTTTCGGGCAGATTTTCAAGGAATTCAGATAATACAAATATTACATCTTTACAAAAATAAATTCAGAAACCTTATTCCCAAAGGTAAGATTTATATTTTAATGAAGTTTTAATCCCCATATTCTTTTTTTCTAAATAAAATACAGAAGAATAAAGCGAAATAATTATTAAGAAGACATTTGTCTTCCTTGTATTATATAATACGTGTTATTGAAATGATCGAAGATATACGAAGAATATTTAAAATATATATATCGAATAAAAGCTAATATACAAAATATGCGGCGTAAAAATGTATTTCTATCATTTATATATCTTTAATTTCAAAGCTAGTGCGAAAGAAAAGCTCATTAGCTTATGACAATATGAATGTTTACGAGGAATTAACTATTTATATAAACTGATAAGGAGAAAGTATCACAGCGTTGATGATGACAGTAAGAAAGACTCATTTATGAAGTCTTTCAGTTTATTTATTCAGTGTGTGTGAAACACATGTGTAATCGAAAAACGTAATACAGTAGAAATTGAAATGGCCATCACGGTAAATGAACAATAGACTTGTAGAATATTGATGGTATATTGACGCACCGCGGTTGGAAATAAAACAAAACGTAGAATCTAATAAAATAAAAACGAAACACAGTCACTATCGATCGAGAAGGGGTCAGAATAATAGGGCAGTTTCTAGATAAATATACTTTGCTTATATTCTATCTGTGCTTCGATTTTACGACTAAAAAACGTTAACCCGTTTTATGTCTTAAGGTATGTTGCATGGAAAGTCCAGGCGTATTATTATATGTGATATTGCGGACAGGACATGGTAATTAGCATGACTTGTTATAAACGTGCTTTAATTATGCATTTTTTTGATAACTCGTGATACATATGTACCAGGATCGTATTTCCAATATTTCTAATATCGGAATATAGTATTTTATGTTTGTTTCATATGTAAAACCAATAGTCACTCAAACACACGCATAAGGAATTTTTAGTGTTCGATACGTAAACGTAAAAATGCTAATATTATGTTTCCAAAGCTAGCTTATTAGCTTATATATATATATATATATATATATATATATATATATATATATATATATATATATATATATTAGTCCTCGCGCGAAAGCGCAGGACAAAAACTGTTTTAAATAATAATAATAATAATAATAATAATAATAATAATAATAATAATAATAATAATAATAATAATAATAATAGAATAAATAACAATAACTACTATTGAGCGTAAACACTCCTTTTGAAATTTTCATCTCTATTTTTTTTCGTTATCTACTGAATATGTTTGATGAAACCTATATGAAATATGTTCCTCATAAAATTGTAAAGATTTTCTATTCTGAAAGAAATTTTAAGAAAATTAATCTAAAAAATTATTTTAAAGTTTTTGTTTAAAAAATTCAGATTTTCTTATTATTCAGACATGTATGACAAAGAGAGAGTTGCCAAAAAGAGTTGTGGAGTGAGGGGAATTACAAACTGAAACAGAGAGAATATTCAGACCTGTAATGATACAAAGAGGGGGTTGCAAACATGAGTTGTAGTGTGAGGAGAAATACAATCTGAAATAGAGAGTAGAATAGTTTTCATGAATACATACAAAATCAAATTCATCTGTTTTTTTTAATCCAAATTAATAAATTAAATAAAATATAATCTTAAAAAGATAGGATGCAAGTTAGAAAAGCATTCTATCCAAAGCATGAAAATTGTTAAACAAAATGTTTTTACTATAGGCTTTAAAAATAAAGGTATAAGATTCAATTTGAAATTTATTTATCTTCAAAGTGCACTTTTATACATTTTACAAAGTAAGGTATTAAATTTGCATATCTTACTTTGTAAAATTGATAAAAGTACCCTTTGAAGATAAATAAATTGCAAATTGAATCTTGTGCCTTTATTTTTAAAGCCTATAATAAAAACATTTTGTTTAACAATTTTCATGCCTTGGATGAAATGCTTTTCTTACTTGTATTCTTGGAAGTTTTTAATCTTTGAAACTACAAGAAAAACTATTTAAATTTATTCGTTGTCTGTTAGAAAACTATTTAGGCAGTCATTAAACAACCTGCAATCACGGCATTAACTTGCTCTCTCGAATGCACTATATATATGTATATCTATATATATAAAAATGTAAATGTTGGTTTGTTCTAAACGAATAAAACCATATTTCCACGTTACCAATTTATTTGAAATTTTCAGACAACCCATTTTTAGAGTCGAGGTATGTTTTTATGTTCTTAAATTAAATTTACCTCGCGAATTATTAAAATTAAAATATTAAATAAAATAAATATATTTTTTAACCGTTACTGCGAATCTGTTCTGTTGATAAAACTGAACTTCCGGTTCGATTAATTTCACAGCCACGAATTGACGAAAGATTTCATTTTCTGTTTAGTAAGTAAAAAAAAAAAAAACATAATTCATTTGTTTATCTTCCATATTTTTTAATTTACACATTTTTCCTTTATTATATGAGGCCAAAAAATAGTTTTTTCGCTTGCTTTTTGAGTTTTTTGGAATAAAAAAAACACGATTTAAAAAAATAACGCGGATCACTCTCTGCATTGGCACCGAAAAATGTTACTAAACATTTATTAATAATTTCTCACTTTTACAAACATTTGATTTTAAATTTCTTTTTAAATGACGACTTTTATCGACTTTTTTTTAAATGTCCCCCCAAGTGGTGTTTATTAGCCGCACCCCTCATATAGTGATGTTTATTCCGGAAGCTGTTCTTAAGATTTGGAGGTTGGGGGGGGTTCCAAGGTGGACCTAAGCTAAAAAAAAGAAGTTTTTTATGCGCACATAAGCAACAATTTTTTTTATTAACTTTTTTTTGCTTCAACGTATTATAAACACCCGTACCCCCCATGTTAAAAAAAAACAAAAAAAAACGCCCGTCCATAAACCTGCAAAGCCGTTGTAAACATGGGGAAGTTAGGGTGTTTATAATATGCCTGGGGCGAGTCGTAAAATTAACGAAGTTGCTATCTATTATTTATTGCAAAAATTGCTTGAAATTTATTTATTTGACAAAAAAAAAATACCTTTTGGTACTCCTTGGGCGTTGAGTTCCATGGCGACCAGTAGAAAAAAAATAATAGTCGCTCCCCCTTGTCTCCCACCTCACCCCGCACGTAACATATTTTATTTACTGACGTTGCCGTAACTAAACGATGATTTGTCACATTTACAAACATTTATTTATTTATTTTGAAAAAAGTTTTACTTTTTATGAATATTAAAAGAAAAATGGGTACTCATGCAGAGAGTGATCCATGCTGAAATAATAACGTTATTATTTAAAAAGCCATTCTTAACATGGGGAGGGGAGGGTGTGTTGTACCTATTCTGTACCTTGCAATTGATTAAAAAAAACACGATTTAAAAAATAGCGCGGATCACTCTCTGCATTAGCACCGAAAAATGTTACTAAACATTTATTAATAATTTCTCACTTTTACAAACATTTGATTTTAATTTTTTTTTAAATGACGACTTTTATCGACTTTTTTTTTAAATATCCCCCCAAATGGTGTTTATTCCGAAATCCGTTGTTAACATGGAGAGGTTGGGGGTGTTTATTTTGAAAGCCGTTCTTAACATTTGTGGGAGTGGACCTAATGTAAAAAAAAAATAAATAAATTAAAATAAAAAAAACTAAATCATTTACTAATAACTTCTCACTTTTACAAATATATTTTAATTTACATGCGCGGATGAACAAATTGTTGAATAGTGCGAAAACAAAACATTTAGGTCCACCGCCACAATTTTCTTTTTTAAATGACGACTTTTATTGATAAATAAATTTACTTCTCCGCAATTTTTATTGATAAATAAATCTACTTCTCTGCCACGGGCACTGAACCCCTCCTTTTTTTTAATAGTATTTTCTGGTAGGTATGCTAACAACCAATATCAGTTAAATTTTGCAAATAGTCCCCCCTCCAAAAGTGGGGTTTATTCCGGAGGTTGGGGGGGAGGGTGATTATAAGGTGGACCTAATCTAAAAAAAAAACAAGTTGTTTATGCGCACATAAGCAACTATTTTTTTATTAATTTTTTTTTAACTTTTTTATTTAAAAATTAGTAAATTTCAATGAATAGAATAATAAATCATTTATCATTAATATGTGTTTTTGGTTTTGTGTTGAATGAAACTTTTTTTTTTCATTACAACAATAATGAACCAATTTAAATTTTCTGGCATGCGTTTAAGGGTTACGAAATTATCAATAAATCGTTTAGTTACTAAGCCAACGTCAGTAAATAAAAAAATGTTACGTGCGCATGCATTAGCCTTGACTGGGGGGTCTAAGTGAGCGACCATTAAATAATTATGCTGGTCGTCATGGAACTCAACGCCCAAGGAGTACCTAAATTGGCACTTATGCACTTATGTTACCGTGCTATTATATAAAATAGTATTTTCCTGTTAAATTCAAATTTTACCATATGTTTTTTCTTTTATTAATGTGTTAAGTGAAAGTACAGATAACCCGGTCGGTTTCTAATGCGAGGAAAATCAACTGCCCCCCCCCCAAAAAAAAGGGTTACTCTGGATAATAACAAAACATTAAAATTGCCTCAATCTCGAAAGATTTCTTTTCTACTGAACGAGGAAAAAAACGGTGAAGTGTAGTTCACCTTCTGTTTCTCTCCCCCTCTCTCAATATCTCTCTCTATCCATCTCTCCCTTTCCCTCTCTCAATCTATCTTTCTCTCTATATCAACCTCTCCATCTCTCTTTGAGCCCCTTTCTCTCTCTAACTCTCTATATCTCTCTCCTTTCCTCTGTTTCATCCCTCTCTGTTTCTAACTCTCCCCCTCTCTCTGTTTATCTATCAATCCCTTTATCTCTCTATCTCCTTCTCTTTCTCTATTTTCCTCTCACTTTCTCTTTTCTATCTATATATCTTCCTCTCTATTCTATCTATTTCTATCTATATATCTTCCTCTCTATCATCCTATTTTAGTCTCCTAAATTAATTACAGTGAATAAGGCATTGTCAAAACATGGATAAATCCTATTTTAGTCACCTAATTTACTGATTGTGAGAATAGAAGTTATTAGGAAATTACTGCTACCTTGAACAGCACCAGAAGTAACTGGTAATACCTTTCTAATTAAACTGATTTTGGCAGCTATTTGGTAACAAAATGACATATCCTTAGCCCTTGCTGCATGAGGAATACTTGCGACCTTGCTTGCCAAGTAGAAGAATTATTTATTCTACTTTAAAACATTCAATTTTTCAAAAATCTCATCTTCGACATCTCAAAAACATCCAATATGGGAAAAATATTGCAGAAATCCAAACTTATTGTTTAGGATGAATGCACAATGGTACGCAAAAAATCACTTGAGGCTCTTGGTCGATCCTTGCAAGATTTGCGTGGCAATGTCAGACCATTTGGGAATGCAGTAATATTGCTTGCAGGAGATTTCAGGCAAATGTTACCTGCTATTCTTTAACCAACACCAGCAGATAGAAATAAATGCTTTCACTCAAATACTCTACTTTTTTGTTCCATGTAAAGCTATTAAACTTAACTCAAAATATGCATGCCCAGTTGCCGACTGTTCGATCCGCACAAAAACTTTTGCATCACTTGTGGAAAATTGGGTACGAAAAAGTGCCAGCTGATCAGAGTTAAGGGCAAAATTCTTTGACTTTTAACTTCTGTAATTTCTGTAATTTTATTTCATCAAAAGAATAGTTAGTTTAAAAGGTTTTTGCAGATATTCAAATCATAAGAACTTTATTTGACTGAGTGAATGATCTATTCTTGCAGGTCAATACAAAGATGCCCATGAACTTAACGCTATTATTCAATGTAAAATTGCAAGTGAGGTAGTCAAATACATATTGATCGACACTGTTGTGAAAGCAGATAAAGTGGTTAATTATCAAACAGCTATATTTGCCAGGGATACCACCGCATGTATTGCAACTGAAATTTGGTGTACTAATTACGATGTTGTGAAATATAAACCAATCCAAGCTTTGCAATGGCACATAGCTTGCAGCAAAAAAAATTAACAAACAATATCATAGAAACAACAATGTTAACAGGACCTTTCACACATGAATATATCTTCATTCCATGCATTCCTACGATTCCACCGGATACATCATTACACTTTAGGAAATTGAACTTTCCAATTTTATTGTCATTTGCAATAACCATCAACAAAGCACAGGGAACAATCTTTATAATTGTGGGCCTTACAGTTACACAATGACTGTTTTTCACATGGACAATATATATTACGTATTCAAGTATCACCACACCGGAAAATCTCTATATCAGCTAAGAAAATGGAACAACAAAAACGGTGTACCCATGCAAAATGGAAAATTAAACCTATAAGAAACATGGTTTTTCTCAGGTCGGAACTTTTTCCATTGCGCAATTTGAGCCACAGCAACGCGTGGCAGGGTAAGGCTTGTATATATATATATATATATATATATATATATATATATATATATATATATATATATATATATATATATATATATATATAAACACATATATACATATATATACATATATATATACATAAACATATATATATATATATACATATACATATGTATACATATATATATATATATACATACACATATATATACATATATATACATATATACACATATATACATATATATACATATATATACATATATATAAACATATACATATATATAAACATATACATATATACATATATATATATACATATATATAAATATGTGTATACACATAAAGCTATCAGACCTCAACAGCGTCGCATTACGGCCACTCAATTTTAATTTAAGCTAATTTCCCTTTATTCAGTATCACACCCTTATTTTTACTTACTTTGTTTTCCAAAAGCTAAACTTTTTTCTCTTTACCATGGAATTATGTTTCTCTGTATCTGTTTTCTTAATACTTATTATACGTTTTAACATAAAATGCACGGTTAAAAGTACAGACAGAACTTACACATATAGCTTATGGACACATCATTCGAGACCTGCTTATTTTTTACTCAACATCAAGAGATCAATAAATTGTAAGATAATTATTTCCTATATAATATATTGATTGCACACATTTTTCTCTGGACCTAAGGTTTGCAACAACAAATGTCAAATATAAATTTAATATGTCTAGACTATTAATCTCTATTTTATGTACCTTTATAACGACTTTTAAAATACATTTGCTCGTTATAGTAAAATCCTACATTTTATCACAGCAGCAAAATCCTCACAACCACAACCATTTTTACAGTAAGTAGTTCCTTCGCTTCCCCCTAAATTACAAGCCCTCCCACCGCTCCCATTCATCATCGGGAGGTTTTCTGCACTTTCAACGGATATGGGATTTCACAGTTATAAACTGGATTATATACTTATAGATCTTTCCATTTCCTAATTCAAAAATATTACATTTTCCGTTCTCTCATTCCGTTTAATTTTTATTGGTTGAGAGCTGATGATTACAGAATCTAAATCTTATTACAAAAGTGGACGCGTCAGAAATTCTCAAATATTTCACTACTCTCTACAAATAGCCTAGACTTCTTTATTTTTATATTAAATATCCTGTAGACGTAAATTATTCTTATACAGTTAAGTTACTGTACTAAATCTTTCGTGTTTACGTAGATCGTACATGGTGTTAATAAATACTGTATTTCACCACATTGGCAAATGCTAATAAGCTATTATTTAATATTTTTTTAAGCTAGATAAATCATAGCGAATTAGAACCATATTTTGCCAAAAGCTTAAACAGTAAACTATATTGCTTGACCCCAACATTTATTCATCACCATAAATTGGCAGTTTATATAATTCAAAACCTCCTTATGTGTAATTTTAAAGCTTTTAAATAGCCTATTTCTAAATATTAGGATGTACATGCATGTATGTGTGTTTGCGTTCATGTGTGTGCACGGGTGTGCGTGCGTGTGTGTGCCAGTATGTTTGCGTGTGTGCGTCCGTGTATGTTTACGTGTGTGAATGTGTTATTGCGTGTGTTTTAATGTGTGTGCGTCCGTGTGTGTTTGTATGTGTGTGTGTGCGTGATAGTGTGTGTGTGCATGTGTGTTCGTGTGCGTATATGTGCGTTACCGTGTGTGCAATGAAAATTAATCTAATACTTGCGGCAACTAAACTAAGGCATGACAATGCGTGGCCGGGCGGGTACAGCTAGTGTACTATATCTACGATTTTTTGTAAGTAAGTGTACGTTTGTAATTACGTTGTTTTTTTCTGTATAAATATAGTTTTACGACTAAACACATCAACCGGCTTTATCTCGGGCATATCTTGCATGGAAATTGATGGTTTATTATTATATGTGATACTGCAGACAAGATATGCCAATTAGAATGCGTTATTATAAATTTGCTTACAGTATGCATTATTTTGATAACACCTGATATTTATGTACGAATATCGTATCTAATATCTCAATATAGTATGTTTGTGTTTGTTTTATGTATTTAATTAAGTTCACTTTATTCGGTATCACCAATTTTATTTTACTCCTTATTTTCCAAAAGCTAAACGTATTTTTCTTTATATATATGGCTTCGAATTTATCATGAATTTCCTCATTTGTATATATAACGTCCTATCTGGCCAGCTTTCTATTTGCAGATTTTGGATGTATTTTACTTAGAATTTTAGATTACTTAGTTGTCTCCCCTGTGGCCTTCCTATGCCCCCAATATAGGAAAATGCATAAAAATGAGTATGAAACGTACAAATGTTTATACCTTTTTTTTAGTCATTTTCTCTTAGTGCACGAACACAAAATATTTGTACGAAAACAATTAAACAACTTTTTTGTTTACAAGAACAATTATCGACCGTAGATTCGGTTTTCCTCGGTACAGGAGACACATGTGAATGCACGGGGAAAAAGAGGAAGGAAGAGAAGTACACACACACACATATATATGTATATATATATATGTATATATATATATATATATGTATATATATACATGTTTTATTAACTGTTTGATCTTATATATATATATATATATATATATATATATAAATATATATCCATGAACACACTGTTTTATGGTATCACAGCTATTTAGTGCCGCTAGATAAACACCTAATTTATCCACTGAGATGTTTACTACTTCAATTTAAGGCTAGTAGTGTTGCATTATTATAACTTCAATATATTTATATAAGCGTTTATTTGTCGATTTTCATCTACTGTATATAATTTGACTGTAGTAGATGTCAGTATTGGTAAAGATGTTGCTTGAGCAAAGCAAGAGGGCTAATATAGTTATCCAGAAGCAAACTGTTTCACTGTATAACAGTTCTACACTACGGATAAACAAGTTCATGCTATTCGGCCGAGTAAAACATACGATACCCTAGCTGAGGGTCAATTATTCTTACTCCTTTACTAAGAGATAGGCGCTGTTCGCACCATTGTGTGTATTTTTCCTGTCATTTGTTATCCGTTCTTTTCACATAAGATTTAGTGACAGAAATAAAGTTTACTAAATCTGATATTGTTCAAAATGAGAAATAATACATTGTTATTCGATCCGTACCGTAACCTTGTTAGCTTTTCACATGATCTATTTTTTCCGGATAGAATTTCCGATTTTGTCGGTCAACATCTTGTTATAAATTATCGATTTTGTTTTACTTTCTAAAAATGTCTCTTAAGCGCTTTCACTGAGTATAAACCGAACGGTGAAACACATTATCCGGCAAAGAGCTAATTACACGCTTCTAGTAAGCCTTTCAGTTACTTATATTTTGAAAGTTGATATGCACAGCGTTGTCTTGCCAATAAATATAACCGAGCACAGACGCGGTTATAGCGGATCTAGCTAAATACCGAGCCGTGTTCGAAATGGCGCCAAGGTAAGGAAAAAGAATAAAGTTCTGAAAATTAAAGACAGAGACTTTAAAGAAGACGATCACGTTAGAAACGTAGCTGACATCACAGTTGACATGAAGATTCACGAGTGGCGAAAGAATGAGAAATATAGGTATTTGCTCATAACCTAAGATAGGACAATTTCTTTCCATTTCCCTACGCTCTTTTCCTATTGCGTCTAAATCTACAACATGTTGGGCTCTGGTGTTTCTAATTAATTTAAGCTAGAAGCTCATTAAACATATAGAAAAAATCTTGAATTAATTCTCAGTTAAATGATGAAGAACACTACGAAAGTTCTAATATTTGTTAATAGCATAAACTGGTTACATATCAGTGAGTTTTCACAGATATTCATGGAAAATGATCAAGTTGTTAGCCACTGAATAAAACATTCAAACCATTTGATTCTATCTACTGTGCTAGAAGACAACCCATACCGGTAGGTATTCTGTATCTCTACAAAGCCACGATTTGGAGTATTGTTGCCACAGCTGACGGGTGCATCTTTCACTAGTCTCTGTACTTGGTAGGGTCCAGAAATATATCTATTTATAAGAATTCCGTTTGTCGCTAAGTACATTTAACGTATTTTTTTACAAATCTCTGTTACTATAATTAGATTCTAGGTTACAACGATTTTAGTCTGCCTTGAACACTTATATTAAAGCCATATTTTTTTTTTACTCAGGTTCATCTCTATCAAAGATTATCTCTACTTATACGTAATGGGCTACTATTTGATGCCATGTCAAAGATAGTTTAACAAGATGTTTGTGTACGTTACATTAAAACTTTTGTGTATAGAACAGTCATTGAAGGAGGTAGAAGCAAGGTAATTCCGAAGTTTACTTATTGGAGGGAAGATACTATTACAGTAGTATTGAGCGACCTCGATAGTGAAAGAGTATGATTTTGTTACTAAACGGGGTTGTCGGAGATATGTATATCGAGGGAGCACAGATAGAATGTATTCATCAGAACACATTTTTTCAAATACGCGGTAAACAAACACATAGGCGCAACATTGCTGCGATGGCACAGAATTTGAAGCTTAGTTGACAAATGGGGACCCATTAGATCGAAGATAGTTTTGGACCCTATCAAGAACAGAGAGACTAGTAAAAGATGCACAAGTCAGCTGTGGCAACAATACTCTAAATCGTGTCTTTGTAGAGGTACAGGATAGCCTTAGGTGTGGCTTTTCTTCTAGCACAGTACATAGAAACAACGTTGTATATATATATAATTAGAATGTGTTATTCAGTGGCTATCTCAAAGTAATTTTTATTTAATTTAAAATTTGGTGTATCATATTAATACAGTAGATGATTTAAAAAATGAGTCCAATTATTTGTCCACATGTGAAAATATCCCTAGGAACTCCTTGATGTAAAATGTCCGTAATGTTGTCTTAAGAATATGCATTGGCAACTAAAATGTAGACCGAAAGAGACGTAGATCTACCTTCTCTAACAATTATATTTATAACCATAAATTATGTTTTAAATCGAGTAAAATATTCCCTAAAGACCATATACTCACTTTTTCTCACACAATCATATTTACCATATTCCATCAGACTGCTGAATGTTTTATTGAATATTTTATTTTTACTCCGGCAGTGTCCATTTTGACCTGGTTGTGAATCGTATCATGTAAATATCATATTCATTTCGGTTATGTTCAGCGTTCCACTAAGTCTAAATATACCGTTTTATTTGACCTTTTTATATATCCCCTCGTGCATAAAGTGTTATCCCAATCCCTCCTGTATTAATATCAATATGGCAAACGTTAAAACATTACAATCTGAGGTGATGAACACCTGATTTTTGTGTGCAAATTAAAGGAAAGTATGACACAATAAAGACTGATTTTTAAGAAATTCGAAGAGAAATAATGGCATCTTAAAAGTTTGTATGAATAAACTATAAAAGATATGTAAATTAAATTTTGTAAAATCAAGTAGGTAAATGAGATGTTCCTAGTACCGGAGGTTGCCAGATCACTTTGCCATCAGACGCTACCATTTCCTGAATCCGCTGTGTCATATGCGCATGCAGAACTATCGCGAAACTTTGAGTTAGACGATGAAAATCGGCTAATTAATTTAATCCTTTTTGGGTAAGATGTAGGTATGCGTGTGCTGGAGATCCGCAAAAAAAGCGAAGAGGAACGTTTCACTTCTCAAAGCGACACTGTAATGTCCCAAATCTGAATAGAAATAAAAACGCTAATAAGCACACAGCAGCAAAATAATCCATATGCCACGCTAGTCTAAAATAAATACTGTCAAAATATTTAAGGGAATAAAGGTTATGTGTTTATGGAAGATATTTAACGTATGAGTAGAAAGTAAAAGGGAAATAAATAATATAATCTTGTGATTGGTAGCAGCACCACGTAAAAAAATACATTGAAGTTACAAGATAGTGAGAAAATAAAACAAAAGCACGTCATTGATGAGGTTAGATTATAAATATAAATGGTAAAATACAATATATAATTATAATCTATCTATATATCTATAAAAGTACGAATGTGTGGTTAAGGACAGATCTAAACCAATATACTCGATGGATCTTTTATCAAGAGATTTGCAATTTGGTATACAGAGTATCTATACCTGTTGATTTTTTTTAATTAGTTTACATATGGAATAACGAGCTGCGAAAACGTCTTAATTGAAACATTGGTACTTGCGGTTTATAAAAGCTTTATCTGTTTGTCAATTATTTCACGAAGTTTTAAAATATTTTTCCATGCAAGTGCTCGTCTGAGCTTCAATCTCTGGTCCGCCCTCGCCAATTTTCCACGAAAAACACCCGACTAGTTGAAACCACTGTCAAAAAGTTTCCCCATTCTTTATATGTGCCTAAATCAAAACGTAGATTCCATGAACAAAGCTTCTGTCTTAGAAGTGCACACCTGTGGAACTCTTTTCCCTTTGCCTGTTTCCCGCCTAAGTACAACCTGGATGTCTTCAAGTCCAACATAAACGAATTCCTGATGAACCGCCCCCTTAAGTAAGACACTTTATCAAATCTCCAATACAAACGATTACCATGATACTATCCCATTGATTACTGTACACGCAATAACCCTTATCCCCGAATGACTTCCGGGCCTTGATAAGTGGTGACTACCTTCGAAAAAAATATTTTTTCCATTTATTAGTTTTTCATTTTCAGTTTTTCATTTTCTTATAGTGTGATATCCCTTTTTCACAGTTATTAATTTATTGTCCTACCACATATTCATGCCAGTTAATCTCGGTTTTCTTATTCTCCTACCAAACATGCCTTAAATATCCTTCCTCTTTATCCATTATTTCGCCTTCTCACCGTTCTTCCTCTTTAACTTATGTGCTACTTTTTCTACAACTTCAAAAGTGACGCCTGCTCCTTTTGGTTAATATCGTTTCCACTATCTCTCAATATAATGAGACAGCAGCCTCCGCGATCATAGGTTGGCGGGTGCTTGATCCGTTCACACCAGTTTTCTTCTTCTGCCTCACAGACGTTATATAATCCCAGTAATGCTAAACAGCTTTCTCGTTGGTTTCTGGTTTCCTGAACTATTAACTAAAGGGGCATGCATACATTACCACATATCATCGTTGAAGAGTCTGAATATTCCGTCACTTCGCCTGGTCACTGGCATGTATTTTTTAAGAGAAAAATTAGTGAGAGATTAAGAAAGCATATGATCCAACATACGTGCTTGATGCCATTCCACTAAAATTCATTAGATTATTAACATAATCTAAACATTTATAAACTACTCTATTTTATCATGGACGCTCATTTTTTACACTTTATATATTCGAGTAAAACTTTATAGTGTGAAGTCATAATTAACACATCGACGAAAAGTTTTTTATACGAACATATATCTTACACTTTTCCTTAAAAATAAAATGCATTTTTATGAACGCCTTCAACTCCAAGACTGATTATCTCTCTTTGTTTTCTGCTTCAATGGTGCAATTGATTGAAGAAGATTAAATGCTGTACAAACAGTAATCTCACTGCTTAACTCTGCACAGTTCCACATTAGAAACAACCCCAACTAGTTTCGTATAAGTTGCAATATTACTTGTCATCGATGAAGAAGATTAAAAAAAGGAGTCTGTTGTTTTTAATCGATAAATGTACAACTCACTACGTTTATTGCATCGGCACATGGATCTAATGCATTGGTTTCACTTAAAATGCATTTAAAGCAAGTAAAATTTGCTATTTTCCATCGAGAAAACAAGTGAATGAAAACTCTAAAACAAATCAATTTAATTAATTACGTTGTTTGTTTTTTTTACCTCTTAATGTCTATCCCACTTAAAACGCACGCCGATCAACTGTGTATATGTTGATAAAAAAAAAAAAAATACATGTACTTGTATTTTTGTATTTTGCTTTTTTTTTTCTGTTTCTCCCACATTATATAAGTTTGACTGTCTCGCGCATGTGTCACTTATTGCTTGTCGTACAAAAAAGAGCAATTACATTATTTTTTTTTATTTCTTCCAAGCCATTAGCACTACTTTCCTCCGCACACAATCTACTGATTAAATATAAATGCAGGTTGCATTGAATTAAAAGCAAACAAAAAACAAAATATTTTAACATAAGTGAATATTTTTAACGTCAAATTATATTTTCATCCTGTTGATTTCTTCCTTTATTCTGTGAATAGAAAATAAATATAAAATGCTACTCCAAATGACAAGAATAAATAAATAAAGTTTGATTTGTTTGATTTTCGCTTTCGTATTTTACGGCAAAGAAACCATTTATGTTATTTTATATTATAAAAGGTACGCGTGGATGTATTTGTGCTATAAGCTAAAACGTAAAACTAAACAAGACACTTATTAAGCTGATACATTCTTAGTATCCCCTTTTACAAAATATGAAGAGATTTATGTTCCGATGTTTACATGTTTCAGAATAATACAGACACAAACACTATGTTTCACGCGGTTAATGATAGCCGAATGGATACGGTCTTTGCTAATCGAGGCAGATATGTCTCGTGTTGCTGAGTTTGAATCGTTCGACTGGTGTTAATCGTGACACCCTGCACTGAATATTCCCGAATGGATGAAACACTAGTGTCTCTATAAGTAGTGGCTGTAATTTGTGATTGTAATAGCCACAGAATCATGACGTGTATTTCTGATAAATACGTTTATTTTTATTTTTTGTTAAATATCCCATTGGTTTTCTCTTAAATAATAACAGTCGGCAAGGCTACGACACTGTCGACAAAAGAATCGAGACTTTTGTTAACACAACACTGGGAGCAGTTATTTGAGATATGTATCCCACAATACTCGCTCGAAGATACAGTCAAACATTATCCTAAACATGTGGTACACGAAAATGGAAACAAATATTCGAAATCTATATCCTACAAAATGAAACAAAGATATTAAAATGTATTCTGGTTTCTATAATATTTTCGTCACAAAACACACGATAATAGAAACAATTAACTCCAGAAAGATATATTGACTTTTAATTTCGTTCTATTTATAAGACTAATGAATCCCTTTGTGAGTAAATAGCGTCGTAAAGAAAATGAATATCGGAAAATCAAACAATAGAAAATAAAATATATTGAATTTGTAAGCGGAAACTATTGATTTTAATTATAAACAATAGATTTCAATTCATTTTGGTGGAATTCTTTTATTTTGTTCGATGTTTTATTATAGAGCGACAAAGACTGCTAGCATGAAATTATGAAAATGTCTACATTACATAATTTTGCATTTTTAGTAATATCTTATCGACTATCAAAATATACACACATATTCTTTATGAAAATACATTACATGTACATGTTTATATAACTTTCTCGAGGAAGCGTAAAACATATTGTACAGCAAAGCGAATAATGTGTTGGGGTTAAATTATTCCGTTGTTAACCATTTGAATTCCAGCGATAGATCGTTACGTCAAGGATTGTGTTAAGAAAATAAGACTTCAATAAAAATGAAAAGAATAATTTACCAGATAAACAAATATTGGGGTATCTTGCATTAATGCATAAAATGTTTTCATAGATAATACAAGTTATGAAAACACATACTCTTTAAGATTTCCTAGATTTCAGAATCATAAACATCTATTTTGCAAATATAGGAAATCACATTCTTAATAAGAACATTAATAGATGCTTCCAACAGTGTGTGTGTTTGTGATCAATCTCTCTTTCTCTCCCATCCCGTTCACTCTCGCCATCTCTCTCTCTCTCTCTCTCTCTCTCTCTCTCTCTCTCTCTCTATATATATATATATATATATATATATATAGTGAGAGAGAGAGAGTGAGAGAGATAGTGAGAGTGAACGGGATAGAGAGAATATGAGAGAAAGATAGATTGATCACAAACACACACACTGTTGGAAGCATCTATTAATGTTTTTATTAAGAATATGATTTCCTATATTTGAAAAATAGATGTTTATAGGTATTAAATTATTACAGTAAAAATAATTATATATATATAATTATTTTTTGCAATAATAATTAAATACATACAGATACTAGTGTTTCATCCTTTCGGGAATCTTCAGTGTAGGGTGTCACGATTAACACCAGTCGAATGATTCGAACTCAGCAACACGAGACATCTCTGGCTCGATTAGCAAATATTGTATCACTTCGGCTATCATTAACCGCGTGAAACAACGTTGAATTTAAACATTTTAATTTTAAATGTTCTTTACGTCAGTCAAACGGTGATCTAATCGTTATACGATGATCTGTGCATAAGAGTTAAATTGACCGACTTTAATTCAACTGAAAGTGCTCAACGATAAGAAACGAATTTCTTAAGGAGGCTGTCATAATTATTTTTTTACTATAATAATTAAATGCTACAGACACCAGATTTTCATCCTTTCGGGAATTTTCAGTACAGGATGTCACGATTAACACTAGTGGAACGATTCAACCTCGGCAACATATTTCTGGCTCGATTAGCAAATACCATATCCATTCGGCTACCATTAACCGCGTGAAATAACATTGAATTTACACGTTTTAATTTTAAATGTATTTTACGACAGTCGGGCAGTGATCTAATCGTCATACGATGGTCTATGCTTAAGAGCTAAATCGACCGACTTCAATTCAACTGAAAGTGCTCAACGATAAGAAACGAATTTCTTAAAGGGGGCTGTCATAATTATTTTTCCCTATAATAATTAAATACCTACAACCACTAGTGTTTCATCCTTTCGGGAATCTTTAGTGCAGGGTTTCACGATAACCACAAGTCGAACGATTCGAATATATATATATATATATATATATATATATATATATATATATATATATATATATATACATATCGATGCTTCCGTTCAGTCTCAAAAGACAAACGATACACCCTGTAAGGGCAGGATTGTACAATTACAAACCAGGTCTCTCCTGAATTGACACTGCTTGCGTCCAGTGGCAAAGAGAATTCCAGGACGACTGCAAACAATGATGAGATAAGCAGACAGAAAATACACACACATATATATATATATATATACATATATATATATATATATATGCATGTATTTATATATTTTATTTATATACATATACCTTATATATATAATATATATGCATATACATATGCATATATATATATATTTCCATCTCTCCTTTTCTTTTCTCTTTCCTTCTCTTTGTCTCCATCTCTATATATAAAGTCAGCTTTACGTATCTGTTGCAGATACGCATTGTGGGTCTACAGAAAGTCCAAGACGACTGGAAACATTGCTGAGATAAACAGACAGCAAATACAGCATCTGGAATCCCAAATATTAACTCATTAAGTACAGGCCATGTTCAACCTCGCTTAAGTTCGGTGATCCAGCATGAACCGTTGTGTTGAAGTGATTATGCGTATATATATATATATATATATATATATATATATATATATATATATATATATATATATATCCTTCTCTCCTTTTCTTTTCTCTTTCCTACTCTTTATCTCCATCTCTATACATAAAGTCAGCTTTACGTATCTCTTGTAGAAACATATTGTGGGTCTACAAAAACAATCGCTGTGTAGACGTCCGATATATTCACCCTTTATGCATGTGTTTAAACATTATATGCAATTTATTTGTTCAGGGTTTATACCAAACAGAAGTTCCACAAATTCCATTTCATTTTAATATATTCACATGAATAGTTTTATATTTACGTCTAGCAATTACTTTCGTAGTAAAATTTTATATTTTTCATTTCATCTTTAGTGGAAAAAGTCTATTAACCGCAGCATAGCATATGATCATATGTCTTGCACATGTATAATATTATAAGAGGATATGCACTACTTTGTTTTTTTAATGCTGCGTAATTTCCATGGCAGATGCTCGTCTGAATTCCAATCTCTGGTCCCCCCTCGCCAATCTTTCACGAAAAACACCCGTCTAGCTGAATCCACTGTGAAAAATTTCCCCCACTCTATATCTGTGCCTTAATCAAAACGCGGATTCCATGAACAAAGCTTCTTTCTTAGAACTGCACGCCTGTGGAACTCTGTTCCGTCTGCCTGCTTCCCTCCGGACTATAACTTGGACGTCTTCACGTCCAATGTTAACAATTTCCTAATGAACCGCCCCCTTAAGTAAACACTTCAGCAAATCTCCTCACTAACTTAATGTACTTGCAATAACCCTTATCCCTGAGTGGCTTCCGGGCCTTGATAAGTGGTGATCACTGTGTAAAATAAAACAAAAACATTGCAAACCAAGCCAGTATATATGGTTTCTTAAAAATATGTTCGTTGCCCAAACTTTTTTAAATGGTGGCATGCATGAATGAATTTATGTATTAGATATGTCTAGAGTGGATCCCCTTTTCTTCTACGATATTTATTTGGTTAGGAATGCACACTGTCTTCGAGATCCCATTATTTTCTCAAACTGTTCCGTAAAAAAGATCGACATAGTTTTATTAATTAGTGGTTGAATAGATGGAACACAAATACATTTTTAGAAAATGAAGAACAAATAGAATCGATCATCCCAGAATAGCAACCATGAATCAATTAAAGTAATAAAAAAGTTATGTGTCTAATTTCATTTCTTTTATTAAGAGTAATTGATTCCCTTGTTACAAAGTCAATCCTGTGAAAGAAAAACTTCAGAATTGTGAATTCAAACTTTCTAAAAAAACACGCAGTGGGCGAAATAATTTGCTTGTAATCATGCCCAATTAATGAATTATAAATGCACACCTTCTCCCAGTTTTTAACAAAGATTCCTCTCAGTTAGAATACAAAAGCTGCAGAAAATTCTGCGGTAATCGATGGCCTGAATATTCCCATCTACTATTCTTAGAATATTAAAACGAGCTAATAAAAAATAATTATAGCCGAATGATAAATAGAGTTAATAAAAATAATTACTTATTCGTATGGAGTCTGAATATTACATGTGCCGGGAGCCAATTAAGAAAACTTTTTTTTTTATTTTATTAATATTACTTATGACTTCAATAATTAACGATTTGCACGTACCCGTCGTTGGAAAACATTTTTTTTGCCATTTTTATACTGTTTTTTTCTTGAACTTAAAACATGATCAGCTTTTAAAAATTAAGTAACTGATGCATAGGTTCATATTATTTTTACAACAAAAGTAAACTGGATTATGTTGTTAAATGTTCAAAGTAACAGGAGCGTTGCATCCGTTGAACCTCGACAACTCGTTTCAATTGTTTTTTTTTTCATTAGTCCTTTAATTGATATTTAAATTACTGATTAAATATCAAATAAAACTTAAATAATTATACATGGTTTTAAAAAATATCATTTTCCTAATATCCGTTCTTGTTGTTTAATCTCCGTGTTCGAACAAGAGAAATTGCAACCCTGTTAAATGATTAAGTTTAGTGAGGTTTTATTCCGCCATCTTTATCGGATTAATGACTTTCTTTCTATGGAAGTGAAACAAATGAAGCGTAGCATAGGGAAGAAAAAGCTGAACAATTTCGACTTGTTTTCTTTATTAAAGTTGAAATACTTTTGATGATATTTGCGCATTGAGTTCATTCAGGATGCCAAGTGTGTTTCTGCCATTATGACAGTCGATACATAGATATACGTAGATAATTATAGTAGTATTCATACGTTTCGTAGAAATAGTCATACAAAATTACGTCATATGGAGTACAAAATAATATGGTACTATCCATATGGAGTATGGAAGTAATCTGTAATGTGAAATGAATTCATTGTTGTTTGTCATAATCTAGTAAATGCAGATCAAGACTGTTATAATTATATATTTGTATCCATCTCTTGGCTGGAACTCCGAGTTCTATATGCAACATATGTATTTGGTGAATGCTCTCTACTCCGCGTAATTACCAATGTACATAACTATGGAAATGCTATAAACTTATTAAAATTTAGTTGGGTTGTGGAAAATTGCTCTTTAATAATCATATACTTCCTATAAATTCCCCAATTGATTAGGCGTTATATAGGAATCTGTATTTTCAAAATATGGATGGTACATTTCCCGTGTTGACAAAATTACATATTTTAAATTTTAATGCAACTCAAAAATCGTTTTTAAAGAAAGGATTTAATATGTTTTAACAAAGTTATTATTATATGTTGATGAGGATGTTGGTCTATCGGACCGGAGATTACACAGATCATTGTAAATCCCTATGAATCTGGTTACTCTAATCCGAGCAAAAAAATATTTCCAATATGCACGATATATATAAGCATATCCTGTAAAAGGATGATGCGTATTATATTTTTTAATAGCTCTTCAACAACCGTATTTATACATATATATATATATATATATATATATATATATATATACATATGTATGTATATACATATATATATGTATATATATATGTATATATACATATATATAATATTTTTCTTTTATTATTAATAAGTTTTTAATTGAAATAATATATGGCTAAAAATATCAATCAATTTTCTGCCAAAATAGTTTTATTCAGTGTTTGAAATTTAATTAATAATTTTTATGTAAATATTTCTGCCCCTTCACATTCCACAAAAAATCTATAGGGTTTAAGAAAAAAATGAACGAGTTTAGAACAAATTTTTCGGTATCTCTATATATTCAATCACAGGAAAAAAAATTATAATTTTTTTTATAGGTTTCCCAATTCGTTTTTTGTGTATGAATTATCAGTGAGATTCAAATAAAATACGTGTATGTCCGTTATTTATAGATTTTGTTTCACAAACTTATTGAAGGGAAAGAAGAAAAACTGAAGTAAACTAACTATTTGTTGATTTTTAATGATGCATTTGGTATATTTATATGCTAATACCATTGTTCTTTGCGATAAGTAAAGCTCTAAATATTGGAACATTTCTTTAACAGACTTGAATTGACGCTATTAAATTAACTAATTCGATAGGGGCGGAAGGGGTGCCGTATGTTATAGTTGTGTTCTTTCTGGCGCTTTTGTTATTAGAATCGTAATCGGAATCGGGAATGATATCAGAATGCGAAATTACAACGGAATCGGCGATTGTAACGGAATTGGGATATTTTTTGGAATCGTGCCATCACTAATATATATATATATATATATGTATATATATATATATATATATTCGTATAATAAAATAATATATATATACATGCGTGTGTGTGTGCGCTGAGTATTATTATTGTGTATTTTTCATATTCATATATCTGCGTGTGTGTGGGGGCTGCATTGATTATATATATATATATATATATATATACATATATATATATATATATATATATATATATATATGTTGTACTTTAAATTTATAGATGAATAAATTTTAAAAATAATGTAAATTCAACACCATTTTAAAATCACACTTTTTCACTAAATGAGATTTTTGTCACGTTGTTAACACGTAAAAATGCATTTTTTACACACAAGGCGCTTCACTATTTCAAGTAATTTAAAAATAATTTGAACTGAACCACATATTTACATCTAGATTTTACACGAAACAGTAATCAAATACTGCCTGAAGACGAATTGATAAAATTAGTTTAAACTACTTGCAAAAAACTATGATATATGGAAGCGATTACAGAACTTTTCTACTAAAATTCGACCGATACATCAGAACGACATTTAAAAAATAAAATAAATAAAAACAAAATGTCATTAAGCCAAACGCCCTTCGTACTATTTAACAGTATCTGCACGTACATATATATACATATATGCATATATATTTATATTTATGTATAAATATATATAAATATATATGCATAAATATACACATATATATGTGTGTGTGTGTGTGTGTGTGTGTGTGTGTGTGTGTGTGTGTGTGTGTGTGTGTGTGTGTGTTCAAGGAGAGTGTAAGCGGGAGACTGAGAAATATTTTCATTTATTCTCCTGAGTATTATTTACATCAATTATTAAATTTACACACAATACTATGATAAAATATATTTCTAGTACACTACATGCACACGCATAATACACACGCATAATACGCACGCATATATATATATATATATATATATATATATATATATATATATATATATATATATATATATATATATATATATATAAAATTTGAGTTTGCTACTTTTCAAAGGTAAGGTACCCAGTTATATATATCCCCTCAACATCAAAAAAACTATCTCAAATCCAAAAAAAAAAAAACATTAACTGCACTTTTATTGAGTATATTAACATTTATTTCTCGTATATTTATTTCTTCGGGTAGTCGTTTGTCGGCTTTTCTGCTAAACACTATTAATAAACAATATCGACGAAATATCGAAAAACAAAGAAACAAAAACAGTTTGGAAAAATAATGAAGCTTTCCTTACTTTAGGAAAATAATCCGAAACAACAAATATTTATGGGATATTAAAAAAGTAAACACGTAATTACTTTAGTTTGTTAAAGCAAAAAAATCTATATAAATATGAATAAGAAGAAAATGGCGCGGAATAGCTTCGTTTAAGTTTTACAGTATTGAACGGTGTAGTATTGCGCCGTCGGATTCAAGGTTGTACCATTGTCATGTAAAGAACACCAGGAAAGGGTTATAATCAACTGAATCTCTTATATTACAATGACAAAAAAGCTTAAACAGATATATAAATTTGTTCATCCTTTCGACACGATTACAAGTAACGTTCTTATTTTTTATTACTTATCTATTTTCAAAAGAGTGACACGTGCAAGTGGAGAAGAAAAACACAGAGTAACGCAAAATTTGTGTCGAGAATTGTCTAAAGTTCCGACTTTGTGGGGGGGCTTTCATTTTAATAGGAACGCGAATTTATGATCTGAATTTATTCGACACAATATGATTCAATTCAAAAAATAAATTAAGGCTCACGTTAATTCAGATTGAAATTAAGATATTATTGTTGGCCCTTACCCCTTTTTATGATCTGAATTTATTCGACACAATATGATTCAATTCAAAAAATAAATTAAGGCTCACGTTAATTCAGATTGAAATTAAGATATTATTGTTGGCCCTTACCCCTTTTTAAAAACCTTGGTAAACTTTGTAACATATTTACATTCTATGGGGTCAGGCGGGAACGTACACCCAATAATTATAATATACAATTTTTCTTCAAGCTGAAACATAATTATCAAAATATACTTACGCAAATAGATATGAAAAGTCTTTGTTAAGGTGTGTGCCATATTTCCATGGAGTACAGGCGCGAACGCAGAGCCCACCCATTTATTATACCATCCCTGTTAAAGTTAAAACATACTTATCAAAGTATTCTCATGTACATCTATATCAGAAACACTTGAAAACGTTTTTTTTTTTTTTTCATTTTTTATTTCTATACTTTGGGGGCCAGGCGCGAACGCAGACCCCAAAATTTTTATGATCCACCGTTCTGCCAGATGAAAAATACCCAATTCTTATCCTCGATACATCTTTCATTATATGTAATCATTTTTTTAAAAATAGTTAACCATATTGGAGCCTATTTGTGACAAACACACACACACAAACGTTCAGCTTTATATTATATATATATATATATATATATATATATATATATATATATATATATATATATATATTATTACATTTTTATCCAAAACAAGGTATATTGCCACTTTGTTGAAGGAAGCTAGTATCAGGGTCATGGCATCAGGGGTATTGTGTATGGGAATTGGGCACAACATGTCGGTCCACGTTGCACTTGAACTTCTACATATCAGTAGAGTTGGGGAAGCAGGGACCCGGCAGGGAATTCCAAAGTTTAGCGGTTTTGGGGAAGTAAGTACTGCAGTAGAAGGTTCTCTTACATCTAGGGATATCTACTGTGAAAGGGTGGTATTTTGCTGCTTATCAGGTTTGGCGGGGATATTTATGTCGAGAGGGCACACTTGTTTGCAGTTCGTCAGAGTATTCACCGCAAAAGTACTTGTAGTAAAAGGCAGAGGGATGCAACATTTCGTCGACGGAACAGGGGCTGAAGTTTAGATGACAGTTAAGGACCTATCAAATTGGCGACTCTCTTTTGAATCTTGTCTAGGAGAGAGAGGCTAGTGTCAACTGCACCAGCCGAAATGTGACAACAATACTCCATACATGGGCGAATGGTAGCCTTATAGAGCTATAGGATACTTTTGGGCGTAAGTATCTTTCTAGCACAGTTGAGAGAACCTATCTTCTTCGCAGCGGTCCTGGCCATACTCTCGATGTAATCGTTCCAACTCATGTTTCCAGTGAACGTTAGCGCAAGGAGTTTAAAGGATGGACTTTCAGATAAAGAGTCGTTGGCCATTGCTATTGGAAGTAGAGAATGTTTCTTGTAATTAATTGAAAGAAAAGAGTTTTGTCTTGGCAGCATTGAATCTGACCATCCATTTATGTTTTTATTCCACTACAGATCGGTCATCCTCTAGTACTTCTGCCATTTCTTTTAGTATTTATTTTCCTGTTGTGTCGTTTATAGAGTGTGGTGTCCTCAACATATATACCCATCTCACAGGACATTTTTGTCAGGGAGGTCATTTATGAATATTAAGTATTAACAGAGGACCAAGGATAGGCCTCTAACGCACTCCCACATTTAAATCATATTGTTTAGATGTACGGCTGTCGAGGACAACCTGGATTTTTCTTTTATCTAAGAAGGATTTAATAATGTCATGTATTCTTCCAGTGATACTATATGTTCTGAATTTCCTGAGAAGACCTTAATGCCATACCCTGTCAAAAGCCGTAGATATATGTAGAGCATCCGCTCTACCCGCCCCCGCTTTGTCCAGTGACTGGTATATACGTTATGAGATCACAGTTAGGATGTCTGCTGTTGAACGGTCAGTCAAAAGTTTAGCATCTGTAAGGTGATGGACAAGATCTTGGTTAACTATTGTCTGAAATATTTTGGAAAAAAAGTGAGAGGAGGCTAATGAGGGAATGATTAACTGGGGCAGTTCTTTCGCCAGAATGCTTAAAAACTGGCACTACAGAAGCAGTTTCCCAGCAGGCATGAAAGCAAGATTCATTAATGCATTTGTTGTAAAGTTTGGAGAGAACTGGAGCTATTTTGGTGGAGCACCTTTTTAGTAGCACAACCAGGATTAGATCAGGTCCACATGCTTTTGCAGTGTCAAGATTTCTTAAGATAGTATGCACCTGAGAGGGGATGATTTTCAGATCGTTTAGTGTGGCGTCTGCTCGCAAAGAAAGTCAGGGAGGGGTGGGGTTGGCAAGGTACAGTGTGGAGTTGGAGGCAAACTGACTGGCATCATGTTAGCCTTCTCAGTTGCAGTGCAAACGACTTCATGATTGTTGGATAGTAGGGGGGATTGTTGATTGCCCATTATTAACTACACTGTTCTAGATTTTCCAGAAGTCACTGGTCCCTAATTTCTAATATTCGATGCGTTTTTTAGTGGTTTCGGTAAATTTTCTCTTAGCTGTCGTTATTTCTTTCTTACAGTTACTTCTAGCTTCTATATACTTCTGCCTGTTTGAACTTGACTTATGTCGTTTAAATCTGCGATACGTATGCTGCCTTTGCGCGATGGCGGCTGCACAAGTAGAAGAAAACCTTGGAGAGAGTGGGGCTGGCTATGAAATTCCTTTGTGGGAACATGTGCTTTAATTGCTGTTTTAAACAATTCAGTTGTCTCATTTGCGCACTGTTCAGCGGGAAAGGAAAATATATTTTGCCATGGGGCGTCCCTGATGAGATCCCTGGTGGCTTCCTAGTCAGCCTTTTTATAATATCTCGTTGTTTTGAGCAGTGGCTTTTCAGTTTTGGCTCTTAGTTTTGGGCGTTTTCAACTATTACCACTGCGTGATCGGCGTTCCCAATGGGCAGTGGGCATTAGTTACACAGTCATCGGAAACCGTAGTTAGAAACAGATCTAGAAGTGATGTGTGTTGTTCTGGCTGGTCTGGGAAACGGGTTGGAAACGTATCCATTCTGTGATAGGGAATGCGATATAGAGAAGCTGTGTCTGTGTGAGTAGAGAATCCAAGCCAGTTGCTGTGGTGGACATTGAAGTCACCAAACACATGCACTTGTGCGCTAGTGTCAAGGGAAAATCCCGTGTCTATGCTGGAAGAGACTTTTTTTATAAGGGTACAGTCCTGGGTCGAGGGAGAGCAATAGAGAAAATAAATTAGCTAATGTTATGTTGCATGTTAAGTCTAAAGCACATAAAGGCCTGATCGTCCGATTAAAGTTTAGTTTCTCTAGTCAAGGGGAGGGTGTTCCGAATATATACTCCAAGCCCGTGTATATGTCTGTCAGAGACTTTACGGTAGACTGGGAGATATCCAAGCATGTTAAATAAGTTAGAGGGGATGGAGAAGTGTAGGTTAGTCTCACTTAGTGTTAAGATATCCGGGGTGCTTGTTATGAGAAATGCTTCGATATAATTTAAATTAGTTCTTAGCCCACGGATGTTCGTAAATACAAACCTCAATAGAGAAGGCAGGTTGGTTTTGTTTGAGATTGGGCCTGGTTTTAGCGTAATTTTTTTATTGTACTGTCATTATTTTTAAAGAGTTTCAGTTTAGGTAATGAATGCTGAACAAGTGGTTATGCAGAATACCAGACATGTAACACAAGCAGACCATCAGTTGTCCTGCCATCTACTAGGATTGTGGCCTCGGGATAGCCCACCAGGGATGAGTGCAGGATCTTTTTCCATGCGTGACATGGCACTACACACAACCCGATATTATACAATTGTTGATGGAGCAACCGCTCTAAGCGCTATAAAAGAGTTATGGCTTCTTATTACCAGTCGGGAACAGCAGCCAGGAACTGTCTATCCGGTACCCTGAATATATATATATATATATATATATATATATATATATGTATGTATGTATGTATGTGTGTCTGTGTCTGTGTCTGTGTATAGCAAATAAACTACACAGAATATTACGCGTTTCATCCACGCTAGGTTTCGTCATTCTCATGCATAACCCTGACGAATCCTAGCGTGAATGAAACGCCTAATATTCCGTGATGCTTAACTGCCATATATATATATATATATATATATATATATATATATATATATATATATATATATAAGAAGATGTTGATTAGTTACGAGAGTATCACCACATAAATATGTAGTGCATACATAAAGCCAATGATTTTTATTAGTAGTCATATAGATAGATAAATATTATAACAATGCATTTCTAGATGTAATTATTATACAGTCATGTAGGTTTACAAAGTAAAGATAAGATGGCAGAAATGTCTACACATATAGAGGTCGATAGATAGCGGCCACACGAAATAAAGGCGAATATATAAATGCGAGCGAAAAAATGTGCGACGATCATTGCCACAATACTTCACGCATATACACGCTTAATTGAATTAAAAAAATATATATCTGATTAGACGCCGGTGCTTGTTAGATGTGAAAATGTCCCTTCTGCTTTTCTTGCTTATCATGACAGGCAAATTATTTGTGTGCTTTCAAGGAAAAGGAAGTGTCACACACCTAGGCAGCAATTATCAAAGGATGGAGCTTTCGGCAGCCAAGAGACATCATTTGGTCTCCTATGTTCTTTCAGGCGGAAATCGAATACGAAAAAAATGTGGTCTCGAACGTATTTTTTTCCGATTGGATAGATATGCAAAAAGAAAAATGAAGGTAAAGGAGGTTCTAACAGATAATTAGGTTGACGTCCATAGACAAAAAAAAATACAGTTGTCATGCTGATTATGATTATTTTATGATATGTTATGTTAAAGTTTAAAACATAAACTTACATTTTCTAACTAAAAAGCACTCAGGTGATGGACAAAGTTATTCTATAAATACGCGATGCTGCTCAAAATAATTATGGAAAATACATTGAAATAGGTGTATTCTTGAGCAAGAATTCACATTCATATTAAAGTAAATCAAATGTGATTGCATGTATCGTATACGATTTAGTGTTTTCGCATTTAGATTAACGTAACATTATTTTAATTCATTTATAATTAGAGGCCCGTTTAGAGATATAAATGTTACATTCGGATTAAGAATAATTATTGAAGCTTCAAACCGAAAATCGTATAAAAATGCACTACGAACTAAAGCGTAACAAATAAAAAAAACTGGTGGATTAAAAAAAAAGCATAACAGGCAAGGAAAATGCTATTTAAAAATGTAACGCAGGTTACATACTTCTACCAATCTTTATAAACCTGACTATAAAAACTTCTGTAGAAGAATAAGCGTACGCATACCATATAAGCTAATCCTCTTTAAGATGAAAATAGTATTTCCAAATGAATTGTTTACAATAAACATGTAATTTAAATCACAACTCGTGATAAATAGCCGGTCCTCCAAGTCACTTACAGCTGTGCTTTATATAATCTATATATTAATTTGCTTGTCCATACAATGTCACGTCATCATAATCGCAAACATTAATTAACTAAACACGTCATCATCATCGCAAACATTAAATAATGTAAATTATCTCCCTTTATTGTTCAATCTTTATCAGTTAAAAATCATTAAACCACTTTTATTTCCCAAAAGTTCCCGAACAAAAAAATAAATAAATAAATAACTGATTTATTTATGGTTCCGGATTATTTTAAAGACAATTATGCATAGAAGGTATCGTTCCACAGTTTAAATAGTATATTATTTTACTCACATTTTTAACGATGTCTTCTGTTTATTATTGTAGTGTAATACGGAACGCTTATTCTATTTTTTTCAGTAATAAATATGATTTTTACATTTAACGTTACGAGTTCGTTTGTTTTTTGTTTTTTTTTTACTGTGCCACTGTATCTTTTTTTATTTACTTTTGTGTGAGCCTTACATAACAAAAAAATATGTTTAGAAATACATGTCACAAAAGTCAAGAATGATAAATAAATCACCAAAGTCACCATCCGCAAATGCACTGAGTAACACAGAGTCAAAACATATTTTACGTCTTGTTCTGTTTTGTTTTAGTTTTACGGCATATCAATGCTTTTTCGTGTTATTTAAATCGAGTAATTTTGTAACATTTATGCATCATCACGTTGTTTACATAGTTATTACTTATGTTTTGTTCGTTTTATTTTGCTTCTTTTACAGACATTCATCATCTAATGCCCACCGACAGGGCATACATATTTAAATACTATAAAAAATGGACACAGCAATTTTTTTTAATATGAAATAAAACAGTGTTTTATTACTTAAGATTTAATTTATTTAAAGAAATATTTATTTCCAATTTAAAGATTTTCAGTATATTTTATTTAACTGAAGAATGGTTCCATTATTTTTATTACATTGTTAGGTGAAGTTTCAGAATAGTTAACCCCCACCCCATATTAAGAATGGCTTTCAGCATGATTCTTACAATAGCGTTATCAAGTTTTTTTTTTTCTTATTTTAAAACAAATTATAAACGATACAAGACCATTATTTTTTTTCATTAAATCGCTATTTAGGTGAAGGTTCAAAATAGTTAACCCTTCTCCCCATAACCGTTTTTTATGCAGTAAAATACTTTGTTTAAATAATTATTGTTTAAATAAATATTTATTCCTTATTTAAAGATTTACAATATATTTTATTTAACTGAAGAAATATTTATTGTTCATACATATATTTTTCCCTTATTTTTTTTTTACATTGTTAGGTGAAGTTTCAGAATAGTTAGCCCCCTCCCCATATTAAGAATGGGTTTCAGCATGATTCTTACAATAGTGCTATCAAAGTTTATTGATTTTTCTCATTTAACAAAAATTATAAAAAAGGTACAAGAACATTTTAAACATTTTTTTCGTTAAATCGTTATTTAGGTCAAGGTTGAGAATAATCAAACCCTCTCACCCTATTAAGAATGGCATTTTATTAGTTCAGCATGATGCTTACATTTTCTTAATATAAAAGAAAAGATACAAGAAAATGTTTAACTTTTTAATATTTTTTAATTAAAATGTTAGATCAAAGTTCGGAATAACTTACTTTATAGCCAATTAGCCAGCTTACTTAACAATATAACATTGATATAAATTTGATAGGTATCACAACCTCACATAAGTTTGATTATCGAAAAATCTAAATTTAACTGTACTTCGTAAGATTTACTGAAACACTTCATTTTCTATGCATGTAATACACAAGAATCTGAATATTATAACAGATTACAATGTTTTTATGGAAAAACTGTTGTACAGAAAATTCTAAGTGTTCTATTTATATTATCAGGAAGTTTGAATGCATTAATTGAAATCTATATCAATAATTCGACTTAAAAAATATTTGTGACTTTCCAAATCTTCATTGAATAAAATTCAAAATGAATAGAAAAGTCTATCGCATATGTAAAAGTTGACGGTTGCTTATTTAACTTCATTAAAAGCCATCGAAGTCAACTAAGAGCTGCTCAATATTCTGGCTTAATTACGATTTACCAAGGAATGAATATGTTTATTCTCGTGTACCAGTTATTCTACCATCTACATTTACAGGAAGTCCTAGGAATCTACAACAGCTTCATCAAGATGCAATGGCAGTTTTCTGTGACATATTCATTACTTAAACATGTAATCCAAAATGTCCTGAAATATTAAATAACTTGGGGGTCATCAGAACTTGCACAAAATCGATGTCAGCAATGTCACACAGTTTTTTTTTTTAATGCACAATCTGACTCCCAAGAACCTGCTGACTGAATACTATTCTTACTCCAAGTAGCTGATCGACGTCCCTGTCACCGCCTCAATCATCACCAGCACTTCCTGACGATATCAACAGCATCAGTTACGATCGCATTGACCTTCAATAAAAGTTTAAACTAAAGTTCTTTGTTTGTTCTACTTGCTTCTATATGTTCATTTTTATAAGGAATTTCTTACTGATGTGTTTTAAAAGATTTTAATTACCGTGGAATTTCCACGGGTCCTGCTAGTTAAACATAAATTTCAAAACAGGTTAGATCGTGGTTCTGAGATTTGATATTTAAAAATATTTTTCATCTTAACTATAAAATCCCAAAATATCCGACTCCGATATTTATCATAAAATATTCTAATAATCTCTCGATTTTGCGAGACAGATTTACCTGTCTCCAATGATGTTTATGACACTTATGTATTCAAGTTCCAGACGCAACTCCGGTTCAGGAGTTTACATGCTAGTTTAGTTTACAGTGAGTAATAGTTGATTCTAAATGACAACAAATACCTAAAAACAAAAATAACGGCAATAAGAAAATATAATTTTGTTAACAATCATGAAATAAAGGAAAACGTGTTGAGAATAAAACAAGTATGAGGAAGACGATCACAGAAAAAATAGTCTAGGATTTCCTATTCATAGATAGACAATACATAGAGATGGTCGTAAATAAAACTACGCAAGGTTTCATAACAAGTAACTGTAAAGGATATTAAATGGTCAAAATACGAGATTTATTTGACAAATGGATATATATATATATATATATATATATATATATATATATATATATATATATATAAATTATATATATATATATATACACATTAAAAACTCCCCTATTTTAAATACACACCTCTTTCTAAACAAACGTAATATAAGACTAGAACGAAAAATCACAATACTAAAATCCAAGAATCCAAAAAATAAATATCAAAATAGAATGAAAGCACCCCTACCCTTACTTCAGAAGAGCCAGTCCCCCCTCCCCACACATACACATTAGTAACGACCTCGGACCACAACCGCCTTCCTAAGAAAGCAAATAACCCCAAAATACTATAAAACAATATATACATTCCCAAACCAATATAAGCAAACACACACACGCACATAAACACACACACACATAAACACACACGTACACATACACACATACACACACACCCTACCCCACCTTAAAAGAAAAGAAAACCACATTAGGAGAAAGAGATAACGACTGACTACAGCCAGGTCAAAATTTCCCTGAACAAACCAAATAAAAAAGCAATAAAAAAGCAATAAAAATTCAGCATACCAATGTACAATAAACACTTACAAGCCCCCACCCCTTGGAAAACCTTCAAACTAACGAAAATCGCCATTTTTACACATTTGAAAATAATTTCTGACGAGGACGCATCAGACCGTCTGAAACGTAAGTAAACGATTTCAATGACTTAAAAACATTATTACAATGATCCAAACATAATTCCCAATGAAAAACTAAGACACGGAATAATAAAATAATGTTAAAAAATACACATTGTTGGTGACTACTCCCTTATTTAAATATATATATATATATATATATATATTTTCATCCCAAACAAGGAACATTGCTACTTTCTTGGCCTTCGCGACAAGATCAAAGTGTAGTATCTGTCTTCAGATGTTGCACTTCTATTTCTTGTTCTCTTTCGGTGGAGGAGAAATCCTTCACGACTGAGACCATTTTTATTTTTGTACCTTTTCTCCACGTTCTAAAACGACCCTGGTGTCTAACTCTGTCCCGTGGGGAGGCATAGTAAATAGGTACTATAAGGGGCATAAGCATCAGGTGTACTGTGTAGGAAGTTGGGCAGCAAGATGTCGGGCCACATTGCACTTGAACTTCTGCATGTAGGTTCAGTCGGCGAAGCAGGGTCCCGTAGGGAGTTCCAAAGACTAGCTGTACTAGGGAAGAAAATACTGCAGTAGAAGGCTCTCTTTTATCTAGGAATCTCTACTGTGAAGGGGTGGGATTTAGATGCTAGTCGGGTTTGTCGGGGATATTTAGGTCGAGGGGGCATACGTGCTTGCAGTTCGTCAGAGCATTTACCGTTAAAGTACTTGTAGAACAGGCAGATGGTTGTAATATTTCGTCGATGTGATAGAGGCTGAAGTTTAGCTGACAGTTCAGGACCTATCAAATTGGTTACTCTCTTTTGAACCTTGTCTAGGAGCGAGAGACTAGTTGCAAATGCACCAGCCCAAATATGACAACAATACTCCATACATGGGCGAATGGTGACCTTATAGCGGTATAGGATACTTTCAGGTGTTAATAGCTTTCTAGCACGGTAGAGAGAACCTACATTCTTCGCAGCGGCACTGGCAATGTTTTCAATGTAATTGTTCCAACTCATGTTTCCTGTGAACGTTAGGCCAGGGAGTTTAAAAGATGTACTTTTATTGCTATTGGCGGTAGGGAAGGTTTCTTGTAATTATTGAAGCAAACAAGTTTAGTTTTGGCAACATTGAATCTGACCATCCATTTATGTTCCCATTCCACTACGGATCGGAGTCCTCCTCTAGTGTTTCTTCTATTTCTTTAAATATGTGTTCATTTGTTTTCCTGTCGTGTCTGTTATAGAGTGTGGTGTCCTACGCATACATACCCATCTCACAGGACATTTTTGTCAGGGAGGTCAACCGCTGAGGCACTCGCGCATTTATATCATATTGTTTAGATGTACGACTGTCAGGGACAACCTGGATTTTTCTTTTATCTAAGAACTAGCAGGGCTACCCGGCGTTGCTCGGGACCGTATAAACAATGAAAAAACAAAAGCAGATATTGAATATATGTTTTATTCTTAGGGGAGAGGAATCTTTCATCTCTATGTATTATTTGTTTTATCTACCCTAGGACTGCTGGTATTGTTCATGTTTTATCCCTAGCGTAGGTAATTTACAGCATGTATATGAAATAGTTTTACCTTAGGGAGAAGAGAACAGGTAATATACAACATAATGTGTCTATATTACATCCCTGGCAACGCCTAGAAACCAGCTAGAACATGTATTTCAGTCAATCTTTATTACATCCTGGGCTATGCCGGGAAACCAGCTAATCTCTATTTAGTGACTTGACCACCAAAATACCTCCCTAAGTGTGCCCTTTCTTTTGAACTTATTAGATATAGGTATCTAGAAATTTGTGTGAAATTTTGTTGAATGCATTGTTCACTATGATTTTCTTATTGTTCTACACAATATCAACTGTAGCGAAATAACACAGTAAACTTAGTGTAGTGTTAGAATAAAGAGCAAAGGAAAAAATTAGAATCATATTCTGTAATTGCAAATCTAAATTTGCTAGCGTGTACCAGTATTTGCCTGGTTGTGGAAATTTGGAATTTATAACATATGTAGTGGCCTTTTCCTAGATACCTATTTTTATAATTGTTTCAGCACATTGCTACAAAATGTGACATTTGTTGGCGTTTGTAAAAAAAATCATGAATGTGCTTATATTCCAAAAAAGAAAATATCAGTGCACAGTATTGAAAGTGTTTGAGATTCAAAAGTCTGTAACATTTCTACTAACTTCATAAGATGTCATGTGAGAAACTGAATTGAATATCAAGACATTATCTGAAGCGTTTTTATTTTGGTGTAACGTATGTGTTTACAGTGAACCTTAACTTTTAATAAACAGATTGGTATGCAATGACATAGGCTAGGAATCTTAGACAAAATATATATAAATTGGAAAAATGTGTGAACAAATGAAAAAAAAATGATCCGCTCCACTTGATGACATCAAGCACAGTAATATTTTAGTGAAGAAAATATGAAATTGATGTTCAGTGATTAGTTTGGATGAATGAGAAAATGTAATTGTTTGATGCATAAAAATAACTCATTTGCTGTATTTGATATTAAGCAGCAAAATATAGTGATTTGAATATTAAGGAAAACATCAAATCAGATTATGTAAAAAAAAAAAGATGAAATTAGAAAATATATATTTTCTGTTTATGAGTTGTGCCAATCAAAATTTTGTGGCAGAAATTGGGTGATTACCATGCAATTTTATTTTGGTAAAATTCTTAAATTATTTCAATGTTTATTATAATTTCTTATTAGTGACTTGTTATCATCAAAATCCGCCCCAAAGAGTGTCCTTTCTTTTATTAGGTATCAGAATAGGTATCCAGATTTCTACTTCTATACAAATGTGATATTGTAGTACAGTAAATGTCAAATTGTTTTTCAAGTATTAGTTTGTAACGTTTGTACTGACTTCATCAGATGTCATGTAAGAAACTGAATTCTATGTAAGAAGACTTTATCTGAAGTGTTTTTATTTTGGTATATCATGTGTGATTACACTGTAGTAATTGCGCTGAAAGCATGTTAATTACAAATGACAAAAGTTTAATCAATTTCTTATTCAGCTACACAATATAAACTAAAGGAAATCAAATTTGCAAAATAAAAGAAATATGTAGTTATGGGTTAGTTTGGACTTAGAATAAAAAGCCAACAAAACAGTTAGTTTGTATTGTGTAGATTGTTCATTTCTGATAGTATTGAGAGTCGTCAATGAAAATCTTAATTTCTGACAAAATACTGAATGTTTCTCGGATACCCATTCGTAAAAAGTACCTTTTTTGGAAAAAAAAAACACTCCCCGGATCACCTTCACCACCTTAAAAAAAAAACTTTATTCTTCAAAAAATGTGCACATTGTTAGTGTAAAAAACAGATTGGCACCACTTGATGAAATCAAGCATAGTAATATTTTAGAAAAGAAAATATGAAATTGATTTTCAGTAATTAGTTTGAATGAATATCAGAAAATGTAATTGTTTGATGCATAAGAAAGAACTCATCTGCTGAATTTGATATTAAGCAGCAAAATATTTCCAAACATAAAATGTGAAACATAACATGAATACTCTCCGTTGTCACTTGAAAACATTGATCTTGGTAGGAAGTTTATTAGATACTGAAATTGTGGTCTTTTTTTTTTTTTTTTTTTTTTACACAGTGATCACCACTTATCAAGGCCCGGAAGCCACTCAGGGATAAGGGTTATTGTAAGTACATCACGTTAGTGAGGAGATTTTATGAAGTGTTTAATTAGGGGGGCGGCTCATTAGGAATTTGTTAACATTAGACTTGAAGGCATCCAAGTTGTAGTCCGGAGGGAAGCAGGCAGACGGAACAGAGTTCCACAGGCGTGCAGTTCTAAGAAAGAAGCTTTGCTCATGAAATCCGCGTTTTGATTTAGGCACAGATATAGAGTGGGGGAAATTTTTCACAGTGGATTCAGCTAGACGGGTGTTTTTCGTGAAAGATTGGCGAGGGGGCACCAGGGATTGGAGTTCAGACGAGCACCTGCCATGAAAATAACGATAAAACAAGGATAGGCTCGCAACGTCTCTTCTGTGGGAGAGGGGTTGCAGGGTAGAGAAAAGGGCATCCCCCACTAAACCACGAAGTCTATTTTGTACTCTGTCAAGGCATGATAGGCTGTTTTTGGCAGCTCCTGCCCAGATATGGCAACAGTATTCCATCCTTGGCCGTACTTGGCTTTTATATAGATAGATAATTGCATCAGTAGTGAGATATCTTCTGGAGCGGTAGAAGGATCCCACCATCTTTCCTGCGACATTGGCAACAGACTTGATGTACGTGTTCCATTTCAGATCAGGAGTAAAGGTCAAACCCAGAAGCTTGTCAAAACACGGGGCCTCACCCAGACGAGAGCCATCCATCGCAATTGATGCCAGTTGGGGATCAGAGCGTTGATGATGTAAGGATAGGAGTTTGGTTTTGGATGCATTAAAGGTAACTAGCCACATCTTCCCCCACTGAACCACGCGCTCGAGATCAGAGGAGAGAGAATCCGAGAGAACTTCGTCATTTACAGCCTTTGATGTGTTGCCGTAGATGGTCGTGTCATCAGCATAGATGTCAACGAATGATTTAAGTATGTGTTTAGGGAGGTCATTGATGTAGATCAGGAAGAGAGTTGGGCCCAGGATTGACCCCTGAGGGACTCCAGCATTTATATTGCAGGCCTCCGATTTTTGTCCATCTACCACTACTCTTATGAGCCTATCAGAGAGAAATGATTTAATGATTGAGAAAACATTTCCAGTTATACCGTAGCTGGAAATCTTGTGAAGTAGACCCTTATGCCATACTTTGTCAAAGGCCTTTGATATGTCGAGAGCAATTGCCCTAGAAAGGAAGCCTTTGTCAAGAGATTCACTAATCCTGTGGGATATAACCGTCAGCACATCTGCGGTAGATCTTGCAGAGCGGAAACCATATTGTGTGTCACTAAGAAGGTTATTCCTGCTGAGGTGGTTTACTATTTCTCTATTTAATATTGATTCCAGTAACTTACTCATAACACAGAGAAGACTTATTGGTCTGTATTGAGAGGGAGATGACTTATCACCTGAATTCTTAAATACAGGGCAAACTGAGGAGGTCTTCCAGGGTGTCGGAAAGCACTTCTCCTTAAGGCAGCGCTTAAATAGTTTCGTAAGTATGGGAGCAAGTTCTGGTTGAAGCTTTTTTAACACTATAATTGGGATGCCATCAGGGCCAGTTGCTTTACTGGAATCTAGGTTCTTGATTAGCTTGGCGACCTCATGCACGGATATTTGTATGTTACCTAGCTTGTTCTGTGTTATAGGAGGAAATATGGGGAGTTGATGGCCTTCGTCGCATAGGGTAGAACTAGCTGCAAAGTTCTTTGCAAATGGTCTTGGTATGGTGTGCTTAATGTTATTGTATGCAAAATGTAAAAACACAAAAGAGGGTACAATCAATATTGAAAAAGTAACATCTGTCACAGAAAATAGTAATTTATAAATATCAAAAGAAAGATTAATCTGTACTTAAAATTTTAAACTTACTGTTTACAATAATTTAAAATGGTGATCAGGATGAGTCCAACAACTTAGTCCTTGAGCTTTCTTATTGGTCATAGTAAAACGAAATTGTAGTCTTTCAAGTTTGTTGGTCACATTGGGATTCTTGGAATGTATCAACAGATTCCTGCATATGAATTTTTGTTAATTCCACACAATACAAAATATATATACAAAACAAAGTAAAGCAAAGTATAGGGTCAGTTGTGTCCTCTAATTATCAACCAAGTATATTTATTGATAAAACGATAAAAGCAATGGAAATGTTTATTACAATGTATCAATATTAATTTTTTATCATGAACAACAAATCGAAATTATGATAGATATTTTGTGCTTATGCGAAACTGGAATCAAGGATTGTCACCTGTGATTTTATATATGTCAATAGTGCATGCCACTACAAATGATATTAGCCAAATTAAGTTTTGTTTATTTCACCCAATATAAAATATATACACAAAATGCAGTAAACAAAGTTTAGGTTTAGTTAATGATAAGTTTAGGTTCGAGAAATAAGCAAAGAAAAGAAAAAAAGATACATTTGTTTATAGTGTGTAAATTGTAAGTTTGTAAATATTTAAAAGTATCCACACTGGTATGTGGAAATTCTAGATACCTATTGTTATAAAGTTCCAATTCATGTTTGATATATCACTCTACATGTTCCCTGTTGCACCCCAAAGATGTAAATGATTGTCGAGAAAGTTAAATGAAACAGTATTTGAAACAAAATAAAATAGAAACACATGCTGATGTTTACTATATAAAACACTGTGTTCAATGGAATTGAGCCTTATACAATATTGGTGGAATAAAAAATCCATTTTTTTAATTCAATTTAAGAAATGAGCAAAAATTTGATATTTAAAATATTTGGCACGAAGAAAAAGAAATATAAGATAAAAGGTGATAAAGCAGTAAGAATCATGTGCTGAATTCAATTAAAAACAAATATGATTGTCAAAGAAATATCATGAAAATTTTGTAAGTGAAAAAAATTTTTTTTTGATATATTTGGTTTCGAAGTATTAAGAAACATGTACAACTTCATTTTAAAGACAAAACGAAAACTGTACTAATGATAATGACAATGGTGAAAGGAAATTGGAAAAAATATATCAGAGGTAAAATGTTGGTCACATATACGTTTGTGTGGTATGCATGAAACACGTGTAGAAAATTATATTTTCTGATGCTGAAAGTAAGAAGAGAAACATTGTTAAAAAATGATCTAAAAGGCAATAGTAAAATCCTCATTTTAAGTGTGGGATATGTTGTTTGTTTCAATTGAGAAAGGAAACTTTAATTTATACAATTCGATGTTATAGATCACAAGTTTTATTACAATAAACATTGTGTTCTTTAATTATCAACCAAGTATATTTATTGATAAAAAGAGAAAAGTAATGGGCATGTTTATTATAATTTATCAATATTAAATTGTTATCATGAAAAACCAATGAATGTTATTTGGTGTTTTTGAAAAACAGCTACCAATGATTGTAACCAGTGATTTTTGTGTATGCTAACAGTGCAAATGTGGTGGTGAAATGAATTTTTGTTTATTCTTCACAATATAAAATATATACACAAAACTAAAACATAATTTACGGTTAGTTAATGATAAGTTTAGGTTAGAGAATTAAGCAAAATTATAGATACCTATTGTTATAAAGCACCAATTCATGTTTGGTATATCAATCTACATGTTCCTTGTAGCACCCCAGAGAGGTAAATGAGTGTCAACAAAATGAAAAAAAAACATATTATTTGAAATAAAATGAAAAAGTGCTTGAAAAGGGAAATATGCTGATGTTTACTATCTAAAACATTGCGTTCAATGGAATTGAAACTTATACTATATTGGTTGACTAAGAATTAAAGAAATAAAATTTAAGAAATTAGCAAAAAATTGATATATAAAATATTTGGCATGAAGAAAAACAAATATAAGACAAAAGGGGAAAAAGCAGTAACAATCATGTGCTGAAGTTCATTGAAAACAAATCGTTTGTCAAAGAAATATGAAAATTCTCAGAGTGAAAAAAAAATGGGATTTTTACAAATCTGGTTTCCAAGTAATAGGAAACATGTACAGCTTCATTTTAAAGACAAAATGTAAACTGTACTAATGGTAATGAGAATGTTCATCAAATATTATAAGTTTGTGTGATATGCATGAAACGTGTAGAATATGATCTGCTCTCATGCCGAAAGCAAGTAGAGAAACATTGTGAAAAAATGATGTAAAGCTAAGCTAAGCAAACGACCAGTGAATGGAAATGTTTATTATAATGTATCAAGATGAACATATTATCATGAAAAAGCAAATCGAAATAGTGATAGTTATTTGGTGCTTATACGAAACAGGTATCAAGTATTGTAACCAGTGATTTTATTGATGTTAACAGTGCATGTCACTAAAAATAATGATGGTAGCGAAATTAAGTTTTGATAATTCTACCCAATATAAAATGTTAGTCTGTAAATATTTCAAACTATCAACACTGGTATGTGTAAATCCTAGATACCTATTGTCATAAAGTACCACTTCTTGTTTGATATATCACTCTACATGTTCCCTGCAGCATCCCAGAGAGGTAAATGAGTGTCCACAAAATTAAATAAAACATAGTACTGGAAATAAAATAAAATAAGAATATGTCTGAAAAGAAATAAATGCTGTTTACTATATAAAAAGTTGTTTTCAAGTGTCAAATGGAATTGAATCTTATACAATGTTGGTGGATTATGAAATTGCATGAATGAAATAACATTGGAGAAATAAGAAAAAAGTTTATACATACAATATTTACAAATATAAGATAAAAGGTGAAGAAGGGCCAAATCCGAGATCTATAAATCGTAAATTTTCAAAGTGAAAACATTTTTTTTTTTTTAGATCTGCTTTCCAAGTAATAGTAACCATGTACAGCTTCATTTTAAATGAAAACTGTACTAATGATAATGTTCATGGTGAAAGGAAATTGGAAAAAAAATAAAAATGTCAGAGGTAAAATGTTTGTGTGGTATGCATGAAACACGTGTAGAAAATGATCTCATGCTGAAAGTAAGAGAAACATAGCTAAAAACGCAATGTAAACGCAATAGTAAAATCCTCATTTTTAGGAACATAGTGTGGGGTATGTTGTTTGTTTCAATTGAGAAAGGAAAGTTTAATTTTTACAATTGGATGTTATAGATACCAAGTTTTATTACAATAAACATTGTGTTCTCTAATTATCAACCAAGTATATTTATTGATAAAAAAATAAAAGTAATGAACATGTTTATTATAATTTATCAATATTTAATTGTTATCATGAAAAACCAATGGAAAGCGTGTTGGTTATTTGGTGTTCATAAGAAAAAACATCATGGGTTGTCACCAGTGATTTTATGTATGCTAACATTTCGCTGCAAATGTGGTAGCGAAATGTCTTTTTGGTTATTCTACACAAAATAAAATTTATACACAAAACAAAGTAAAATAAATGTCAGGGTTAGTTAATGATAAGCTTAGTACCAAGAAATAAGCACAGAAAAAGGAAAAGAAAGATACATTTGTTGATATTGTGTCGATTGGTGAATTTGTTTGTTCATTTTGTTTTATGACATATCAACACTATATCAGGTTATTTCATGCCAAATCTAGTGACATTTTTTTTCCTAGAATATATTTGTGTATTTAATGTTGGTTTCTATTTAACTCATAATTGGGACCCTAACAGGTACTACCACTCCAGATCAGAGTGGACCTGGTAGCAATAGCAATTAAATGGTGGCTTCACACTTCACAAAGCCCCACGTTTGGATACAGTTTATGGTCATATCTAGGACCTGGTGAATTTGTAAATAATTGAAACGATCAACACTGGCGAGTTAGAATTCTGCATACCTATTGTTATAAAGTACCAATTTATGTTTTACATATCACTCCACAACGTTGCTGCAGAATCCAGACAGTTGAAAGAGTCTCCAGAAACTGAAAAGCTATTTAGTACTCTTAAATAAAATAACATGCATAAAGAAATCCTAATATAAGACAATAGATGAAAAAGCAATAAAAATTTTGTGTGGAATCAAGTGAAAACAGTTTTTTTGTCAAAGAAATTGCATGAAGATTCTCAGAGACTTTTCCTTCCTCGTTCCCTTCCCTTTTGGTGGAAGGAAACTTTCACAGTGGCTCAGAAGGTGGGCTGAGCACACTTCCTACAAAGGTGGGATGGGTAAATTTCTTTTTCATTTGGTTGCCTGGAGGACAGGCTTAGCCCCCCCCCCCAAAAAAAAAGGTTGGAGCCGGGGAACTTCTCCTCCCAGAAGGGGGAGGGGGGCCCGGGAAGGCTTCTCTTCCCATATTTTTTTGTTTTGTGTAAGGTTGATCTCTTTCCGAAGGGAGTAAGAGGATATCCCTCTCTTAGGAGGAGAGCGAAGGCTCCCTGGGCCTCCCATCCTCCTTCTGAGAGAGGTTCCCCGGCTTCCACATTCATTGCTCAGCCCGCCCTCCAGGCAATCAGAGTCTGATTGTCTGCCGTATATAAAAAGGCGATTTTAGCTTGTCAGGCGGTATGCTCTGCGTTGACCATTTTTCTTCCACCTGTTGACCTTCCCTCCCTGCTACGCAGATTAGGGAAGGGCTGAAGGGGTGATTTGCTTTTATTTTTTACCCCTCGGTATAGGGAGGTGACTGATCATCCAACCAACTAAGGGGATGGGGCAGGAAGTCTACCCTCTCCTGCCTTAGGGAGGGAGTATTTTTTTTTAAGTTTGCCCGGAGGGGAGATGGGCAACCTCCCTGCACTTGGGGACGGGGGGTCATGACCTTATTCGCACGGAGGAAATAGGGGTCTGAAGTAAACTTGAGTGTAGTGTAAACCTGTTTATTAGACCAGTTTGCTATAGCTCTCTTTATCTTTTTAAGTTTTGCCATCTGATGATGTGTATAAAAAGGCTCTTTTAGTTTCCCAGGGTGTATACCCTCCGTTGACCATTTATGTTTAAGAGTTTTCCTTGCCCTTTCTCTGCCCCAGAATGGGAAGGGTGCTCTTTCCCACTGTATGGGGGGCGGCTTTCTTTTATGGTTATGTGGGGAGCCTTACCTTTACCCCCCTTAAGGTGGTAGGTCTTTTTTGTAAAATTGTTAGTCAAATGTTGATCAAATATTATAAGTTTGTGTGATATGCATGAAACATGTGTAGAATATGATCTGCTCTCATGCTGAAAGCAAGTAGAGAAACATTGTGAAAAAATGATGTAAACCTAAGCTAAGCAAACGACCAGTCAATGGAAATGTTTATTATAATGTATCAACAATAACACATTATCATAGTTATTTGGTGCTTATACGAAACAGGTATCAGGGATTGTCACCAGTGATTTTATTTATGTTAACAGTGCATGTCACTACAAATAATGATGGTAGCGAAATTAAGTTTTGTTTATTCTACCTAATATAAAGTATATACACAAAACAAAGTAAACATCTGCTGAATTTGATATTAAGCAGCAAAATATTTCAAAACATAAAAATGTGAAACATAACATGAATACTCTCCATTGTCACTTGAAAACATTGGTCTTGGTAGGCAGTTTATACGATGCTGAAATAGTGGTCTTGGTATGGTGTGCTTAATATTATTGTATGCAAAATTTAAAAACACAAAAGAGGGTACAATCAATATTGAAAAAGTAACATCTGTCACAGAAAATAGTAATTTATAAATATCAAAAGAAATATTATTCTGTACTTAAAATGTTAAACCTACTGTTAACAATAATTTAAAATGGTGATCAGGATGAGTCCAACAACTTAGTCCTTGAGCTTTCTTATTGGTCATAGTAAAACGAAATTGTAGTCTTTCAAGTTTGTTGGTGGCATTGGGATTCTTGGAATGTATCAACAGATTCCTGCATATGAATCTTTGTTAATTCCATACAATACAAAATATATATATACAAAACAAAGTAAAGCATAGTATAGGGTTAGTTAAGTCCTCTAATTATCAACCAACTATTGCTAAAAAGAAAAAAAGCACTGGAAATGTTTCTTATAATGTATCAATATTGAATTGTTCTCATGAAACACAAATCGAAATAGTGATAGTTATTTGGCGCTTATAAGAAACAGGTATCAGGGATTTTGGTGTATCAGATGTTTTTACAGTGAACTTAACTTTCAAGAAACAAATTGGTATGCAATGACATAGGCTAAGAATCTTAGACAAAATATATTCAAATGAAAAAAAATGTTGAACACTTATAACTTTGTATGGACTCTCAAAAACATTTGTAAAAAATGTGTAAACAAATGCAAAAAAAAAAATGATCCGCTCTACTTGATGACATCAAGCACAGTAATATTTTAGTGAAGAAAATATGAAATTGATGTTCAGTGATTAGTTTGGATGAATGAGAAAATGTAATTGTTTGATGCATAAAAATAACTCATTTGCTGTATTTGATATTAAGCAGCAAAATATAGTGATTTGAATATTTAGGAAAACATCAAACCAGATTATGTAAAAAAAAAAAGATGAAATTAGAAAATATGTATTTTATGCTTATGAGTTTTGCCAATCAAATTTTGTGGCAGAAATTGGGTGATTACCAAGTAATTTTATTTTGGTAAAATTCTTAAATTATTTGAATGTTTATTATAATTTCTAATTAGTGACTTGTTATCATCAAAATCCGCCCCAAAGAGTGTCCTTTCTTTTATTAGGTATCAGAATAGGTATCCAGATTTCTACTTCTATACAAATGTGATATTGTAGTACAGTAAATGTCAAATTGTTTTTCAAGTATTAGTTTGTAACGTTTGTACTGACTTCATCAGATGTCATGTAAGGAACTGAATTCTATTTAAGACTTCATCTGGAGTGTTTTTATTTTGGTAGATCATGTGTGATTACACTGTAGTAATTTTAGTTTGTATTGTGTAGATTGTTTAATTAACTTTGTTCATTTCTGATAGTATCGAGAGTGGTCAATGAAAACCTTAATTTCTGACAAAATACTGTAATTTTCTTGTATACCCATTCGTAAAAAGTACTTTTTGTGAAAAAAAAACACTCCCCAGATCACCTTCACCACCTAAAACACAAAAACAAAAATATCTTTATTCTTCAAATATTGTGCACATTGTTAATGTAAAAAACAGATCCGCACCACTTGGTGAAATCAAGAACAGTAATATTTTAGTAAAGAAAATATATAATTGATTTTCAGTAATTAGTTTGAATGAATATCAGAAAATGTAATTGTTTGATGCATAAGAAAGAACTGAATGTTTCTAATTTCGTTTCCTTTTAATTTCATTTTTGTCCAATCCAATCTGAAGGAGGCGGGTGGTATACCCTGCGTTGTACAGTTATTTTTAAGACTCTCTCCAACATGTCTGTAACACAAAGGGTTTTTCCATGGCGCATTTCGCATTCTTTTCCTTCTGGGAAAAGTTTCGTAATCATGTCTGAATGATAAGTCAGAATTGTTAATGTTGGCTCAGTGTTTTATTCTTATAATCTGTTGAACAAAGAATCAATCAGACTGTCTGTGTGTGTCGGTGTATATGAGAAGTTTATTTTAGATCCCCAGGGGTTAGACCGTGTGTGGACCATGTATTTTTAAGAATTTTCCTTTCTCGTTCCCTTCCCATCTTGGGGAAGGAAACTTTTTTTTTATGGTGGCTCAGAAGGTTTGCTGAGCACTCTTCCCACAAAGGTGGGATGGGTAAATTTTTTTTTATTTGTTTGACTGGAGGGCGGGCTGAGCACTCCCAAAAAGGTAGGAGCCGGGGAACTTCTCCTCCCAGAAAGGGGTCCCGGGAAGGGTTCCCTCTCCCCATATTTTTTTTTTGTGTAAGGTTGATCTCTTTCCGAATGGAGTAAGCGGAACCGACAGAGGGGGGGGTCAATCAACCATACAAAAGGATATCTATCTCTTAGTTGAAAGAGGGAAGGTCTCCCTGTCCTCCCATACCCCTTCTGAGAGAAGTTTCCCCAGCTCTCAGCTTGGGGGGCGTGTAGGAGGGCTTAGCCTGCCCTCAAGGCAAATAGTCTGACTGTCTGCCTTATATAAAAAGGCGATTTTAGCTGGTCAGGCGGTATGACCTGCGTTGACTATTTTTCCTCCACCTGTTGACCTTCCCTCCCTGTAAGAGGGAGCCGTGCTACGCAGATTAGGGAAGGGCTGAAGGGGTTGATTTGTTTTTTTTTACCCCTCGCTATAGGGAGGTGGCAGTCATCCAACCAAAGAAGGGGATCAAGCAGGGAGCATTCTCTCTCCTGCATTAGGGAGGGGGTTCTTTTCTTTTTAAGTGTGCCCGTTTTAATAATAAACACATTTTATTATTTTAAATATTAATATTTATTTTTAATAATAAACACATTTTATTTTAATATTAATATTTATTTTTAATAATAAACACATTATATTATTTTAAATATAAATATTTATTTTTAATAATAAATACATTTCATTTTAAATATTAATATTTATTTATAATAATAAACACATTTTATTCTACTTTAAATATTAATATTTATTTTTAATAATAAAAACATTTTTATTTGAATATTAATATTTATTTTTAATAATAAACACATTTTTATTTTAATATTAATATTTATTTTTAATAATGAACACATTTTATTATTTTAAATACTATTATTTATTTTTAATAATGAACACATTTTATTTTATTTTTAATATTAATATTTATTTTTAATAATAAACAGCTTTTATTATTTTAAATGTACATATTTATTTTTAATAATAAACACTTATTATTTTATTTTAAATATTAATATTTATTTTTAATAATAAACACATGTTATTTTATTTTAAATATTAATATTTATTGTTAATAATAAACACATTTTATTATTTTAAATATGAATATATATTTTTAATAATAAACACATTTTATTATTTTAAATATTAATATATATTTTTAATAATAAACACATTTTATTATTTTTAATATTAATATATATTTTTAATAATCAACACATTTTATTATTTTAAATATTAATATTTATTTTTAATAATAAACATTTTATAATTTTAAATAGTAATATTTATATTCATTAATAAACACATTTTATTTTATATTAAATATTAATATTTATTTTTATTAATGAACACATATTATTATTTTAAATATTTATAATTATTTTTAATAATAAACACATGTATTTTATTTCAATATGCATAAACATTAACGTTGTAATTTAAAAAGAAAATGCTATTAAAAATTAGAAAAAAAGGTAAAAAAAAAAGAATTCCGAAAACATGGAAACAAAATATTTTTACCCAAAAAGTATTAGCATATGAGTTAAATAAATAACTGTTGCCAGAAGTATTTGTAATAAAGTGTATTGTAAAATTCCAAAAATATTACCATAGGAAATAAATAAATAAATGTTATTAAGTTCTATAAATAAAAAGAAAGCAGTCAATATAACTAACTCGAAAAATGTAATTCAAGCCCTAATTTTTTTTTCAATTAAAGGAGCAAGGACCAAGGTTCCATAAAAAAAAGAAAAAACAAATAACGTGGTTTAAAAAAAAGGTTTTAAACTTCATTAATTATTTACTATCGGGTTACTAAATTAAGTATTTACTTTTTAATAGACACTTTAAAATTGGGGTGGGGGGTGGGGTTCGTGAATTTAAAAAAAAAACGATTGTCTAAAATATTATATTCGATTTATTGGAAAGAACATAAAATTTCACATTGACCCTGAAAATATCGTAAAAATAGAATCAATAGAAAAATTTTGATAGATTTTAAAAATTTAAAAATTGAAAAATATTGAGTTTAAAAATTGTAAAAATATTTAAGTCGGAAAATTCATTACTGTTTAAAAAAAAATATTTGGGTTCGTATTACTGTACACATAGATTCAAAAAATTTGTCAAAAGACAAATATATAACAAATAAATGTTATCAAAGGCAAAATAAGTTACTTTTCTATAAAGCTGGATATATTTTTTGTGTTTTTATTCAATGTAACATATTTATTCAGCTCGAAAAACATACAGTGTTTACCGATGTATTCGAAAAATCAAGATAGCGTCTCACACCCTCTTTAACACCGTAATTTTAATATGTTTAATATTAATATTTATTTAATAAACACATATTTTTATTTTTAATATTTTGAATAATAATAATGTGAAAGCCTTTAAACTGTCGAATATGATTTTTAGTATACTGTAATTTTCGTGTACAGTATACTAAAAATCATATTCGACAGTTCCCATAGTAACCAAAAAGCGGTGTATAGTAAATTTTGTTCCTTCGCCATTAGTGGACGTTGACGTCACGTCACGTGAGATGACTAAGCGTTTTTAAACGAATAGAAAAATAGAAAGAGGGTGATAGAGAAAGTGAGAGAGAGAGAGAGAAGTGAAAGTGTGAGAGAGAGAGTTTAACAGTGGTATGACGTCAAGAGAAAGAGGGTGAGAGAGAGGGAAGAGTAAGTGGGTGAGAGAGAGAGAAAAAAGAGGAAGACGGTGTTGGTTTTGAAGCGGCCACTACTCTTCCCCCCTTAAACTGGATTAAGAGGTATGAGGTCACGTGGTAATATAGAAAATGGCGAATGATTTTATAACATAAATATTGTGATATCTTCTAATATTTTGAAAGCTGAATTTTTTTATTTCTGTACATTTTTTCCTGACATTTTTCGTTAAAACTCTTGTATAAATAATATTTTTAACCAGTTAATCACGATGGAAACATTGTCATAAAGTTTAATAATATATATAACGAAGGAGAAGAGAAATTGCAAAAGTATCGGAGAAAGAACTTGTTATTTACAATTGTTCCCCATTAGTGGACGTTGACGTCACGTCACGTGACATGACTAAGCGTTTTTTTTTACGTATGAATTTCATTGGATCATTCAAGAATTACGTAATAAAAAGCATTACAATGACAGGTTTTTTGGCCCCCCCTTGAAGATAACTGATACGTTTACCCCCTTCTACTGGTCCGTTTGACGTGAAATTTCGATATTTGTCGTCCGGGATATGGGGTTTCGATATGATACCAAATTTATCAAGTCTGGTTCCGTCTTTCAAAAGTTTTAGCGTTACAAACAAACATACATACACACAGACGTTTGAGATTTATATATATATAGAAGAGGATTTAATGATGTCCTGTATTTTTCCAGTGATACCATATGATCTGATTTTCCTGAGAAGACCTTAATGCCATATCCTTCAAAAGCCTTAGATATATCTGGAACTACAACTCTAATCTCCCCCACTTTGTCCAGTGACTGGTATATATGTTCTGAGATTACAGTTAGGATGTGCGCTGTTGAACGGGCTTGTCGAAATCCATATTCTTGGTCAATCAGAAGTTTAGCATCTGTAAAGTGATGGATTAGAGCTTGGTTAATAATTGTCTCAAATAGTTTTGCGAAACCTGGGAGGGGGTTAATTGAGCGATAATTTACTGGGCCAGTTCTTTCGCAAAAATTCTTAAAAACTTGCACTACAAAAGCAGTCGTCCAGCAGGCATGAAAGCAAGATTCATTAAGGCATTTGTGGTAACGTTTGGAGAGAACTGGAGTTATTTCGGCTGTTCACTTTTTTTAATAGCACAGCTGGGATGAGATCAGGTCCACATGCTTTTGCAGTGTCAAGCTTTCTTATGATAGCATGCACCTGAGGAGGGGGTATTTTCTGATCGTCTAGTGTGGCGTCTGTCCGCAAAGGAAAGTCAGGAAGGGGATGGTTAGCAGAGTCCAGCGTGGAGTTGGAGGCAACCGTCTTGCAAGCACGTTAGCCTTCTCAGTTGCTGAGCAAACAACCTCATGATTGTTGGATAGTCGGGAAATTGTTGATTGCCCATTTTTTACTACACTGTTGTAAATTTTTTCCAGAAGTCTCGGGTTCCGCTTTCCTATCTTTGTAAATTATTGTTAATACACTTGTTCCTTAACGGAAACTCGACTATTTTTCTTACTTTAACTGTTGTTCCACGACACAACAGATTGGCGACAAAGAATCGAAACGACCATCACTGCCGAGTATCACCAAACGTGATTTAAATAAAGATTCGTATTTTCATCAGATATTTGGATACGCAAGAATTAACAGCAAATTAATTACTACAATAGAAATTTGGCTACAGGGGAAAGAAACTTGCTACCAAAATCTACAGTAAAAAACGCGAATTATTTATTTAAAAATCGAACACACTTACCAAGTGTTTTAAAAAAGGAAAATGGGTTCATTTTTTCTTCACCAGAAGCCATTTTTCCTACGGTAAGAATTTTCTTCTGCAAAGAAAAATGTCCTAAACCAATTAGCAAATACCGTGTCAGCTTATCGTTATTTCGATAACATCTGGTATTTGAAAAAAAACAAACACGCTCGACTTTGTGAAGATAACAGCTGACAGACCGTGAAAAATAATTATTTGCGTACGTCAATTGTGCTTAGCAAATACGTAAAGAATCAAGTCATTCCTTTGCAAAAGCCAAAGCGGGTAAAAAAATGAAATTTTCCCATAGGGATTCGTCGGATATTTATTCGACGGATTTTATTTTTGCTACGCGTGCAAATAAAAAAAAATGAAACAGAGATTATTTTGCTGGATTGTTTCTAGTAGGACTAGAAATATAGGGCTCAACAAATTAAGTTACAAAAGGGCTGATAAACTGCTGTTCCTCAATCAAAAGAATTGGGAAAAAAACTTGGTTGATTTTTTTTTTTACTTACGACTATTTCTTTAATACAAGCGTAAATTGTAAATTGAATTCATATGATGGATGCGAAATTCACTGTTGGAATGGTTCCAATTCCAGGCACAGCAAAACCTCGCGTTGCAAAAGCACCAAATTCAACAACAAGTAGAAAGAAAAGAGAAATTTAAACAAACCTTTGAAGAAAAAATGTTTCAACAACAGAAACGTTTTGAGGAAATATTGATAAAAACACAGGAGGAATAAAGAACAATCTCGAGGTAACACAGTTATCTAAAGCGGACGATAATCATAACGTGTTTTCTCAAACAGCTGTGTTGGTCGTTATGGAAAATTTCAATTATAATGCAGAAGACGATGTCACTTTCGTCCAGTACTATAGATGATATGAGGATAATTTTATATCAGATTGTGGTACCTGGTCAGACGTGAAAAATGTTAGGCTTTTTCTAAGGACATTGGGATCAGCCGAGCATACAAAGTTCGTGAATTTTATTCTTCCCAAAAAGACCAGTGAGTTGAGCTTCCAAGAAAGAGTTACGCTACTTACATAACTATTTTCTGCAAAAACGTATCTTTTCCATAGGCGATATAAATGCATGAATGTTACTAGAAGAGAGAAAAACGACTACAAAACTTATGCAAGGATAGTTAATAAGCATTGAGACGATATTATGTTGGAGAAATTATCATCAGATAATTTTAAATGTTTAATATTTGTGCAAGGGCTAGTCTTGAATAAAGATGCTGAAATGAGGCGTCTTGTTTTAAATAAACTCTAAAACGGACCGAATTTAAAACTACAAAACTTAGCGGAAGACTGTGAACGGTTTGATGTTGATACAAAACAGCTGTGACATAGACGAAAGCGGGGTGTCGCATATTAAAAAAGTTCCATCAAAAGAAAAATTCGGCTTCAAAAGATAACAAGAGAAAGAAACAGGGAAAACATCCACCTGGACCATGTTAGGAGGTGTGGAAATAAATATTTGTACAATCAGTGTCCCTACAAATTCAAACGATATGGTAACTGCTACCGGAAAGGGCATAAAGCAACGTATTGTAGAAAAAATCTGGTAGAAAACATCCATTCAACTTACAAAAATTGAACCTGAGGAACAAAATATCCGGAAATATGTACATGTCATAATGTTTAAAAAGAAAGTAAGGTTACAGCTTATAGTGGGTCTGACATTTCCATTATTAATGTACAGACATGGATGAAGCTTCGGAGACGCACTATGTTTAAATCACATAAAACAGCGAAAAGCGTCAGTGGTGAAAAAATTACCTTCGAAGGAGAATTATTGACGAATATTTTTTCACCGAGGTGAACGATTTTTATGACCTTCACCGAGGTGCGCGACTTGACACACAAAAATAAACCGCCTCTTAATAACCTGCTAACGCATGCGTCACTGTAACATCCAATGACAACAACAACCCCAACCTTCTCACTCGACCTGCCTTTATACCACTATCTCAATCCCTTCTCTTGCGCATGCGCCTGTAGATTCCTGACAACCTCGAGACTTCCGCTTATAAAAACCCAAGTTTTGTTGTCGCGCATGCCTATACAAGGCACAAACACGAGGGCGTTTGTTGTGTTTGTAAGTACTACACTCCCCCCTGATCTGATGATCACATAGAGTTCACTCCGGGGGTGGCCTCTTAGTTCGTTGGCTTCTGCGAAGGGTGGTATTTACACTCTCGGATTCAGGTTCTGGTTCTGGTTCTGGTTCTGTGTGAGGGGCTGGTTCTGGTTCTGATCCTGCCTGATCAGACGAACTAAAACTACCACTCTCTTGCTCGGTGACCTCACTCATCAGCAGCTCATCATCTGATGATTCGTCGCTCTCTGTAGTTGTGGGATGTACTTCACTAGCCGGGCGAAGATCGCGCACATAGCGTGGGGTTCCATCAACAAGGACCGACTGCTGGCTGACCACTCCAGATATTCGTCCTCGCTTGAACTTGGTGGTGCACCGGTTTCCAGGGGGTCTAACCCAAACTGGATCCCCTACCTTGTATTTGTTATGACTCTCCTCGTCGATTGGTTGGACAGTGTCAATGCCCTTTATTCTAACACGGTATTTGTGTATGGCATTGGCCGGTGCTGTTGTTAGTGTCTTCCCCTCCTTTGGTGTGACTTTATACCAATACGTGGCCTCCGTAATGGTGCATTGTTTTCTGGCAGCAATTCTCTTGATGCTGCGATGGCTCCTCTCAGCAATGCCATTCCCTGATGGCACATGGGCACATCGCAGTCGTAGTCGGACACCCCACTCATTCAACAACTGCCGAACTTGGTGGCTACAAAAAGCAGCATCGTTGTCCGTCAATATCTCTTCCGGCGCACCTCGCTCAGAAAAGATAGATGACAGTTGGCGGACAACATTCGCTGAGTCCTGCCTGGTCATTTGCCGCCGCACTGCAAAACGAGTGGGTCAGTCGATAAGGGTAAGAAAGGGCTTACCACTGTAATGGGTAATATCCATCGCTAATCGTTGCCACACATGCTCAACTTCCAATCGCGCCTTCTGCCATTGCTCAGGTGCAGGATCGATAGACTGGCATGCCTCACAGTGCCTGATGATCTGCCTGACATCCGCCCTTGTCACTGCCGGGTCTACACGCTTCGCAAAATGCAACGTTCTTTTGATACCTGGATGTCCACTCTGCACATGAATTCTTTGTATTTGGCATGAGCTAATCGCGCCAACTGCGCAAGATCGAGCAGTGAACTCCACGCCTGTCTTCACAGCTTCATACCATTTGCGAGGCACACGGGTTAGTTGGTCTGCACGTATACAGTGTGATACCACGAGCGTTACACTCACCGATAGGTCATATTCTGATACCAGACTCTTCAGGGTGTTTAGCCTCTGTCGGATTTAAATCTCACTGGCTGCCTTAGTACGGACTCTTGTTCGTTCCGAGAGAGTGTCGGACACCTAGTGGTAGACGCAGAGAGAATCCGTGTACAAGTGTAACTTCTTCGACTGCTATTGCAGTGCCAGATTTAAACCCTTCACAACAGCATCCAGTTCCGCCAGGTTGATGTGTTGAGCATCATTCACGGGTCGCAGCCAGCATGCGTCTTCAATTACATTTCCACGTTGCTCCAATAACACTCCCAATGCCAAAGAACTAGCGTCAACCCACACATTCACAGTGTCTCCATCGACACACCATTTTCCACGGGCAGGATCCTCCTTGTTAACTCTCTCTAGGGCTTCTGTCGTCATCAGAGTTAGAAGAGCATCATCAAATACATCATCCCAACCTGTAGTTACTAAACTTGCCTTGCGTTTGATGACGCCCACAGCTGCTCGGAGCCAGCCACACGCTGGTAAGTGACCAATAAGTTTCCCACACAAGGAAAAAATAGTCCGCCGCGTAATAACATCAGGGACGGTTGGAATCTCACTGCCACGCCTCCATCGTACGGTACCGTCTTTCCCGCAAACGTCCAATCCTAATACCCGTGCTCCATCTCTCAGACGTTCGGGATCCTTGCACTCCAAACCGAATTAAGCTAACTTTTCTCTGACGTGCGACGCAGATTGTACGTCTTCATTGACATACACATCATCAATATAGGCCGATGTTGCATCCTCAGTAGTCTTTTCCTGGGACAACACTGCATTTACGATGGTCTTCATGATTTGCGGTGCCATATTCAGCCCAAAGCCAAGCCGAGTAAGGCAGTATCTCTGACCCAGGAACCACACTGTCTGGAACGGCCACAATGTCTCATCCACTCGCACCTGCAAATAAGCCTTCCGCAAGTCTACTATAGACACATTGGAGCCCTTCTGGAGCCATTCTCTCAGCTTGCTGGCGCACACGTCAGCATCGGCAGTGTACGTCTCAATGTATCTATTGAGTTCACCATAGTCCAGAACCGGACGAACTTTTGATTTGTTATGCTGGACTACAGCCGTTAAGTGAATTAGACCCTTGGGTGGTCCCAGCTTGTTGGGGTAGAGGATCAGCCATCCATCCTGGATCGATGCCTCAAGTTCCTTCTCGTAATTATTACGGGCATCGTCGGGTATCGAGTAATCTGCAATGCTATTCTTGAGTTCGGTTGGCACCCTTCCTTCTGTCCACTTACACTATGCAGTCCATGCTTTTTGGTGAGGGTCGTAGTCAACCTTAAAATCAGGCCGATCAATGTGAACTGCAGCACACACTGGGGTTTCCAAAAATCGCACAGTCCCATCTCTTCCGATAACCACTCCCCCCAGTGCCTTAATAGCATCATATCCCAATAGTACATCGAATCCCAGCAAATCCCCTCGCATCACCAGCACATTAATGTTTGCGGCCACACCAGAGTCTGTGTGGACTTTGACAGTTCCGGCTCCACAGCAAGCTTGCGTATTGCCACCTATTGTGGTTACTTTGATCTTCTGCTTTGTCAAGTTTTGACACAACTTGGCACTCATGACGGTGTGTGAGCACCCGGAGTCGAGAAGAGCTGAACAAAGCAATTGGTCCACGTACACATTTATTATCGGTTACGCCTCAATTAAATCTTGTCCGGGGAACAGGGCGGCGCTGACGTCCTGCCCCCTGATGCATTTCCCGCACAATTTTGGGATAAATGTCCATAGCTACCACATTGGAAAGAGCGCGGGCGCCCCCGCCCCTTGTTAGTACAATTTCTTGCGATGTGGCCTCGCTGGCCACAGCAAAAACATCTCCCATTGGTCGTGGGTCTCAAACTGGGACTCTTTTCAGCATTAGTCTTGGCTGCCAGCGCGATCATTACAACCGGTTCCCTCAGGTCCTCCTCATCTCTGATAATGGCTCGAGCGCGTTCTAACAAATGTTCCATGGGCGTTACAGATATGCTGGTGGAAGTCCTCAACAGTTGCTTAACATGGATGGGAAGGCCGGCCACAAACGCATACGCCAGTGTTTGCTCTGACGCTCCATTGCCAAATAGAACTGCAAGTTTCTTCAGCTCCGCGAAGAAGACGTCCACGGTTTCTCCTGGCATGAGCTTCCTAGTGGCAAATGTTTCGTAGGCCGTACAGGGATCCATGGCAAATTCCTTGTATAAAGCATTTTTATACAGGTAATATCAGCCTTCTCCACAGCACTCAGTTGCTGATATACACTTAGGGCGCCTCCAGCCAATCTTAGGGGAATCACGGTATGCACCCCCTTTACTTCATAGCGGTTGCAGGTCAGCTCAACCCTTTCGACCCAGTCGACAACAGAAGTGGATCTGTCGAATTCGGGTATCAGTTTTAAATCAAACTTTGCCCCAGTCATAGTTGTCCAGGAAAAGAGACAAAATGAAATAGCCGAAATAGCTTATGGCTTTCACCTTCACCGCGGTGAAGGATTTTTATGACCTTCACCGAGGTGCGCGACTTGACACACAAAAATAAACCGCCTCTTAATAACCTGCTAACGCATGCGTCACTGTAACGTCCAATGACAACAACAACCCCAACCTTCTCACTCGACCTGCCTTTATACCACTATCACAATCCCTTCTCTTGCGCATGCGCCTGTAGATTCCTGACAACCTCGAGACTTCCGCTTATAAAAACCCAAGTTTTGTTGTCGCGCATGCCTATACAAGGCACAAACACGAGGGCGTTTGTTGTGTTGGTAAGTATTACAAAGAAAGTAAGGTTACAGCTTATAGTGGGTCTGACATTTCCATTATTAATGTACAGACATGGATGATGCTTCGGAGACGCACTATGTTTAAATCACATAAAACGGCGAAAAGCGTCAGTGGTGAAAAAATTACCTTCGAAGGAGAATTATTGACGAATATTTTTCCCAGAACAGGGTCGAAAAAGAAAGAATTCTTGGCATACGAAAATCAAACAACCTCTTCGGAACAGATATGTTGGAAAAGTTTAGACGCTGGAACTTGTCTTAAAGCTCAATTTTGCCAAAAGGGTGAGGATTCGACTGTGGAGGCAGAAAAACTTAAGAAGGAGTTAAAAGAGAATTTTCCAGACGTATTTTTGGGCGGCTGGGAAGGTGTACAAAAGCGGTAGAAAAATTTGACTTAAAAGTAAATAAAGAACCAGTGTTTAGAAAGAAATGATACGTTCCATACCCCGCTATAGTACAGATAGACTCGAAAACATGGGTGTCATTCGAAAAATCAATCACAGTGAGTGGGCTGCACCAATGGTTTACATCTAAAAGAAGAGTAAGGAGAGTCGGGTTTGCGCCGACTTCGCGGCAGGCTTAAACAGGGCATTACAAGATCACCATTATCCTCTTTCGAGCCCTGAAGAGATATTTGCGAAACTGAGTGAAGGAAAATATTTTTCTAAAATCGACCTCATTAATGCGTACTTACAAGGTCCAGTCGATGAGGAGTGTTCAAATCTGCTATGTATTAATACCTATAAGGGATTATACAAGTTTTACAGACTTCCTTTTGGGGTCAAAGTCGCCCCTGAGATGTTTCAGCAAATTATGGACATTATGTTAAATGGGTTGGATTACGTAGTAGGGTTCCTGGATGATGTGTTAATGAAAAGCGCTTGCAAAGAACAACACAACGCTCATGTAAAACAAATATTCCCAAGGATCCAGGATTATTAATTTAAAGTAAAACAGGAAAAATGTTCATTTTTCATGAAGAAAATAAAATACTTGGGGTTAATTTTCGATAAACATGGAAGAAGACCAGATTCAGATAGATTGAGTGCAATAAAGAATATGCCAAGTCCAGAAATTATTGCGTCTTTAAAAAGTTTCTGAGGTTTGGCAAATTACTACAATGCATTCGTGCAAAATATGCCTAAACTAAGGTTGCCTTTAAATGAACTGTTAAGGAAAGACCAAGGTTAAGGTCTGGACGCAAAAGTGCGAAGAAGCATTTCAGGAAATTTAAGAAACTTAAATGTGTGACTTGTTTCTGCCACATTATAATCCCAAGCGTGAAATTATAGTTGCAAGCGAATTTTGCACAAAATGGATGAGGAAAAGTAAAACCTATAACACATTCATCCCGATCTCATTTGCCAGCCGAAAAGAACAACTCACAAATTGAAAAAGAAGCGCTAAGCATTATATTCGCAATAAAGCAATTTCATCGTTTCCTGCATGGTAGCCAATTACTGTTACAAACAGACCACACACCATTATTAACGATTTTCGGATCGAAAAATGGACTACCACAACATTCGGCAAATAGACTCCAAAGTTGGGTACCATACTTCTGAATTACAATTTTCGAAATATTTGGTCATGCAGACGTGTTATTGGGATTTATACCTAAGCAGACAGACCCATTGGAGGATACGGTAATAGCAGCCATTCAAGCGGAAGGGTAAGTAGAAAAATACGTTATGTGACACAATAAGAGAACTTCCAGTAACGCTTGATGAGATTAAGTGTAAGACAGAGGAGGACGAATTTATTATACGCACGAAAGAAAGGATCAGCAATAACGAACTGGATGAAGAAATTTATTGAATTTGTTGATAACATCATTTTTACAGTGACGGGGTCGTAATTCCTGTGACATTACAGAAAAGAATGCTACAGGAAGTCCATGTAGTAAATCCAGGTATATAAAGAATGAAAATCCTTATGCGTTCTTTCGTTTATTGGCCAAACATGGATAAAGATATAGAAGGAGAAATCAGAGAGTGTAGAGGATGCGCATTAGCTATGAAAGCTCCTCCGACTCAATTATGATCGTTGGCAAAACAGAACCGACCTTGGTCCACGATTCATTTAGATTTTGCAGGACCGCTAGATGGGTTCTACTATCTCATTGGTGTAGACACTATATCTAAATGGCCGAAGTATTAAACTGTAAGAATGTCCCCCTCGTAGGAACAATTGAACACAGATCTCACCTTCGTGGTCATCTGATCAGGTTGAGTACCGGTCTCTGCGGAATCCATATATAATTTGGAAAGTCTTCTGGAGTCACCGTTATTTCCTCTGTAATTCCTTCGTCTTCCTTTTGGTTAACGACGTCGAAGTAATGATAATAGAGACCTTCCTTATCCAGGTCTTTGACTACTCTTTCTAGTATTCTAAGAGGTGCATTGTGGTTAGAATGCACATACTTCACTTTGTCTTCATACCATAGCAGCTGTACTGTGTATCGTCCATCTCTGTAGGATATAGTGTCCCAAAACTTCGGTACCGTCTCTTCATCCACGGTGGAGAATTCCTCTGTGACAGGTAACCCTAGTGACTCCATGGTAAACACACTTTTCAGTCCTTTCTTGACGTTTCCTTCTTCAAACCCAGCTTTTAACGGGTCTAGGTATTTCTCCACTGGATTCAGCACAAAATTAATTTTGTACTCTGAAAGTGAAGGGTTTTTTTCCAACTAGGTTGTGCCTTGGATTTAGTTGATTCTCATACATGAAGCAACGCCAGTTACGAAAGGGTACTAGTCCTTTCGGAGTGGAAAAAGCGGTTCCATACATGCAAGGGACGATTTTAAACGGTTCTATGAATTGAATGGCGTCAATTCCTAATAGCCGCTCAATTTTAATATAACTGTCCCTGGGATTATACTTAGGAGAAAATCGATGTCGTTTCAGGTTTTTAACCATCTGCGGAAGCTCCAGTAACTAATGTGAAAGATTCAATTCACAGGAAAGAATTTGAGGAGTGTGAACTTTCTCAGGGATAAGTTTTAATTCCACAGAGGTCACCTTAAAAGGTCTTGTTTCTGAGCCCAAAAAGGTTTTCACTTCCAACCTACTTGCTTTAGCTGTAGAAAGGCAATTCAGTTTTCCCAACACTGAGGTATCAGAGTATGTCCTTTGACTTCCGGTGTCCAGGAGATAACTTATTTCCAACTGACTATTTCCCTTTTCTACCACTATGCTGATTACTGTCGACATGAAACCGTAGTTGTAATCATTCGTATGTAAATAAGTGTCCACGCGCACCTTGCCTCTCTCGTTAAGGCACATTGCTGTCACGTGGCCCTTAACAGTGCAGCTGCTACAGCTACTTTTACTATCTGTTCTCAAAGGGCACATTGCTCCCTATGTGTCTTTTTTAGGCATCGAAAACACAGCCAAAGTTGCTTGCACCTTGTAATCTGGGTTTCATGGGAGGTTTAGTAGAGACAACTTTTCGACGAATGTTCATGGTTCTTACCAAACTCACATTTTTGTGGTTTTGATTCCACTTTGGTATTGAAAGCCTTCAGGGAGGAATAGGATTCATCTTCCTTTTCTTTCCTAAGTCTTGGTGGGGTCTCAGCTTAGCCACAGGGTGCTGTTCAGGCTTCTTAACAATCAAAAACCGCTTATTAATTTCTGGTGTCTTCAACAGGATTACTGACCAGGTTGAGCATGTCTTTCCAGCAATCCATATCAGTTCATTTTTTATGTTGGGTGGTAATTTTGCAAACAATACCTGTGAAATTATTATTGCACCCGCCGACATGTCATCATATAAATCACAGCTGTATGATTCTCTAAGTTCCCATACATCCGCCTGCGTTTTTATCATGAAGTCCTCTACCAAATCTTTAGGATTCTTCAAACGAAAACTTAATATACCTTGAATTATTTCGCCGCGAATTTCTCAGCAATCTTAGAGCCACTGGATAATTGTCTTCGGAAACTGAAACGTGGTCAATAAATTGCAGGGTCCTACCCTCAAGAGTACACCTAAAATACAGATTTCCTGTTGTCAATGGTATTGACATAGCACAATTCTCAAACTTGGTGAGAAAGTCCTTAAAACGTCTTCTATTTCTTTCAAAATACCTTTCACTGTAATGTGGACCTTTCAGTTTGATTTTAAAAGGTTCTACTGAAAAGGAAGAATGTGCGGTTGTGTTGAAGGACTTGGTTAGGTCTGGGATACTAGTGGTTTCCTGACAATGAGGGTTAATTGTTGGTTCAACGTTGGGGGACCTTCTATCTTCTATAGGGACTTCTGAAGTATATCTTTCATTGACTGTCCGTACAACCCCAGGTCGGTGTCGCACCTCTCTCTCTTAAATCCAAAAGAAGCTAAAAATAGCTCAGCAAGCGATTCAGCTTCCTCTTAGGTAGCCAGTTGTTCCTCCATACTTCAAGACGCACCATCTAGCTCTTCTAGCCATTTTTCTATATCCTTTTCAAAGGATAAAACCACATTCAAGAACAGAGGTTCCTCTTCCATCCCCGCCACAGTTGTCCTTATTTTTCTTTGAAGAATGTCTAGCTTTCTCTCTAGTTCCCTTCGAGTAAGAGCGTCGTTCACTATTTTTTTTTTTTTGCGGTTCGTTGAACAGTGTTGTATTTTAACCAACTAAAAGGAGAGGAGGTGTTTCTGTAACTCAACGGGTTAAACAAGAACTCGACGTAGAAAGAAAAACAATGAAATTCTTACCTTGCGTGGTGAACCCTTCACGCCTTTTCTTGGTCAACAGGAGGTGCAACGAATTCTTACAACGACAGATCGTCTTTGTAACAGTAACTATGAAACGGGCTGCTGGACTAAAACAAAAAAGCCAACCAACAATATCGACGATAGAGGGCGTTTTATGCTTCGATTTTTGCTTGTTTGATCTATAGTTAGTGTTTTTTTGGAACAACAAAACTTACGATTTGGGCGAATGTTTAGTGCTAGTGCAGAGAGTGATCGGCGCTATTTTTTAAATCGTATTTTCAAGTTTAATTAAAGTTTATTATATGTTTTTTTTATTATTATTCAATTGTAAGATTAAAGTATAGAATAGGTACAAAACACCCTCCCCTCCTCATGGTAAGTAAGCATGGCTTTTTAAATAATAACGTTATTATTTACGTTCGGATCACTCTCTGCACTAGTACCGAATTTTATATTCTAATAAAATATCATCGAAGTACAATACCTATTACCTATACTGAATTAGTGCTGTTCTTCTTTTACTTTTACTTTTTACATCAGATCATCAAGCAAATATTACGTCGACATACCAAATTTGTTGGGGTAATAATTGCTGAAGGGCAAGTAAACAATGGTTCTTTTATTCTTCCTCAATTCACAATCTTAATAATTTTTAACAATTTCATATAACTTTTCATATATTCTGTATATCGTGTCTTAAATATTGCGATGTTCCGTGACCTAGTTTCCCTTGCTTCAGGCAAATTTAGCCTACACAAATATTTTAAACAGAAATCGTCCCTCTTGGGCGTTGAAACTGCCGCGTTACGATGCGCAATCGTTAAGAAATAAAAACAAAGGCATAAACAGAAATTCGTTTTTTTAAAAAACAAAGGCATGGACAGAAATTCGTTTTTTTAAAAAAAAAGTCAATAGAAACTAGACTTATTAAAATGATAAACGTTTTCATTTTTAAAATATATATAGGACATTTTATAATTTAAACCATATAAAACTTTGTTACTTTTAATTTTAAACAATGTAAATAGAAGTCTTTTTATAATAATTTATATGGTCTCACCATTAAATATTATTGAAATTATTTACAAATATTTTAGTGTTACCACACACAAAATTTTTAGTGTTACCACACACAAAAGAAAATGAAAAAAAGTCTATGGTAGACCTTTACAATGCACACTCCCACGTGTTTTTCTTTTCTTTGTTTCAAGAGTTTTTCAATGCATTACACCGCTCCTTGAAAGAATTGTTCAGCCTCGCCGTTTTATTTACATAAATTCACGTGGAATTGATTTGCGCATTTCTCATAAATAGGGTATTCAGATATGTTGACAAATTTTAATCTAATTTTATCCACAAAAGGGCTTTCAAAAGGTAAAAATTTAAATAAATGGATACGTGGGAGTCATCCGTTTATTATAAATTTGCAAACTTTTTCACGAATGCTTATGCGCGAATCGTTCACATTACATATTCATTAAGTTAACATTAATAAGTTTGAAAATACTTTTAAAGTGCTATCAAGCTATCCTAATAGCTATCTTATTGGACTCACTGATTTAAGGATTGGTTTCGATCTCAGCCCGAGTATTTTTTTTTTTTACTTACAAGTAGTGAACTATTTAGAAAAACTTAATACTCGCATGTACTTGTCTCAGTTACTGTATGAATTAAAATATAATATTTTTGCGTATTTTAGGATATGACAACGCCGAGCGCCAGCTAGTATATCTATAAAAGTCAGAATGTGTATGAGAGAGCACTTCTCAACCTCGATGAATCTTTGATCTGCAGCCGCGAATTTTGCAGATAGTGTAATCAGACATATTGAAAACTTTTTCATTTGTTTCATCCCGAAGAGTTAGTTGCTAATGGGTCAACATTGACAAATTGGTACTTGGTAGATTATCAGATGTTTATCTGTTTGTCAACTGTTTCACAAATGCTCATATGTGAATCGTTCACATGACATATTACTTATATCAAGAATAAGTAGGTTCGAAAACACTTTTTAAAAACCGTATTAGGCTAGCCTTATGTTTATCGTACTTTATAAACTGTCTTTAATATTTCGGATTCCATTTCAACTGTAGTATATTTTTTAACTTAAAAGAAGTGAACGTTTTAGAAAAAAGACATAATAATTGCATGATCATGCCTCAGTTGCTTTCCTGTCTGTTTTTTTTTTATTACTTCACTTTTTTATACGTTACATTTAATGACTACGTTATTTCACTTCATAATAAAACAATAATTTTGCATGGATTAAAAGATAGCATCTATGCGTATATCTTCGACATGCAGCCTACTAGTCTTTCAATATATATATATAAAAGTGAAAATGTGTGCGGCAGGGCAATTCCCAACCTATATATTCCATATATGTCTGATCTGGATTTTTCAAATTTGGTGTATAGTGTATTCAACGCCGGCAGCCTGCTAGTATATACATTAAATAATGTACATTTTATTTTGTGAATGTTAGAATTTAGAAAACAATAAATGTGCCTATGTTACCCCATGTGTTCCCGGTACTATGGCCCCCTTAGATTTAAAATCCATATATTTACATTATAAAAGTATATCCACTTAGAAAAACTGCTGAAAAAAACTCATTGGTAAGATTAAAAAAAAAACTGACTCTCGCCTATACCTGATTGGAGATTACTAGCACAAGTCAGTGAATATACACAGCTATCCAATTTGTGTGGATTATGTCTGCACGCAGAATTACAAATTCTAAAACAGACATAAAACCTAGTAAACTCTAGAAGTAAAAAAGCAAAATCGTTGTGTACATAGCATAGACTTATCTTTAACATAACAATGAATTAGCAATACATAAAAGAAAATAAAGTGATTATAACGTTTGAAATACTACCCCAACACTTAAACTTAAAATAAATACAATGTTATCTAAGAATGCGCATGTTATAGTAAGATTCACCTAATAATCAAACGTAACTTTAGATTAACTTGAGTGACGGCCTTTAGCGCAGAACTGATATGAAGCATAATTAAAAGTAAGCCGAACCTGTATATGAAAAGAACTCTTTCTATAAGTATTGAACACATTACCACGTAAGTAGTAACAGCAAACATTTGATTGGTGAACTACTTCAACTAAATACCCCAGAACAGATGTCATGCGTTTTTATTGAAGTGTACTGACTGGGGTTAAACGCGAACAATTCTATGTAACTCAATGCCATACGAGATTTATTGTTTTTTTAACTAATCAGTGGTGGAACAAAATACCGTGGAGTATATTTCGGTTGACAATTTCATGATCATTTAAAAATGTGATGTGGATAATTTCCTGTTTAACCTTCTCCTCAAATATGAGTTCAACCATGACTCTTCATATAGTCTCATCTACTTAACACTCGCTAAGCTCTATTCACGCATACGGCACTGCTAAATATACAATGAAAATCAATACATAAGATATCCTATGTCACTATATCAGTCAATGGGAGTACATAAATTCACGCACGCACACACGCACGCACACACGCACGCGCACATATATATATATATATATATATATATATATATATAGAGAGAGAGAGAGAGAGAGAGAGAGACATACAGACAGACAGAGACAGGCAGACAGACAGAGAAACATTAGTGATGGGACGATTCTAACATGTTTCCCGATTCCAATACTACTATATTCTGTTCGAAATTCCCGATTAGGAGACAAGTATTAATTTTGATTTTTTAAAACATTTATTAACTATTAAGTAAAGATTCGATGCTATTTTAAAAATGTTAAAATGAATATACGCAACGGGCAATGTCCGCATATATTTAGCAAATCGTAAAAATACTCTCAGAAAGAGGGAGATATTTTGAGAGGGAAACTTCCTAAATATGAGCTCAAATTTTACTGGTAATTGATTGAAAATTGAGAGATAATAGTTTCTTTCCTTTAAAAATAAATTACATTTGCATTTATTCGTCTGTAATGCTAATTGAAATTATAAGGAACGATTAAAAGAGATCTGCAACACATTCCAAACATTTATTGCCATGAAGATCGGAGTAATCCTCTGTACGTCAATTAATTGATAGTATATTTTCATCGATAAAACAATGCAGGCGCTCATATGTCTCCCTTTCAGTAACTTTGTCCACAGTATGTTGTTGTCAACATTTCAATGTTACAAACCTATTGTTTATTTGTTTTAAGTTTTGTCATGTTTGTAAATAAAGACTACAAAAGTCAAGCGACATAGTTCGATTGTGCTTTAAAAAACATTAATTTCGAAAGCGCAATGTTTTATAAAAGAAATGAGCAGTTACGCCCGGTTTTGCTCGGGCCCTATGTACTGTTCATATATTTACGTGCATATGTACACATTAAGAAGTGTGCATATGTACCGTAATTTCTATATAATAGGATTCTATAACTAATATATAGAAATGTTGGTAGAGACACCAGAGGTCATTCTTTTTAAATTTGACCCCAATTTTGACCCCTTAACATTTGTTGTTTTGGCTCAAATAAAATTAAAATGTTTGACCCATATCCAAGTAATATACATCTCAAATTTCAAGTCTTTAGGCCCAAAACTACTGGATGAATTTGGTAGAGCCTTCAAAGGAAAACACTTTCAAGTCTGACCTTTTAGCAGCGAAATTTACGCTCCAAATTGATTAAAAAGCTTGTTGAATGTCTGGATAACCATTTATGTAAAGTTTTAAATGTTTATGCCCCAAAGGGCCTTAAGAATTTCCTGAAGATCGCAAAGGTAACATTTTTTTAAATTTGACTCCTTTGGATGTCAAATTCTCGGTCAAAACCGATGAAAAAGCTTGTCCTATATCTGAATACACTTTATGTCAAATTTTAAAAGTAATTTGGCAGATACCGCAATTATGATCCCCCAGTATTAATGGTTTGGGGCTCAAATCAAATTATAAAGTTAAATAAATGTCCACGTAACCTATATCTAACATGTCAAGTGTTTTGACCACAATTGGCGGAGAAGTTTGGTAGAGTTTTTAAAGGTCATATCGGTGATTTTTGATCCCTCAACTTCTGGCCGAAACCCGATTAAAAAGACTTTCACAAATCGCAATACCCCGTATCTAAAATTTCGAGTCTGTAGACCGAATATTGACAGAGTTATTTTGTAGGTGAATGTACACAGACAGACACACAAACACTTTCACTTTTATAGGTACATAGATTACTATTAATTTCATAAACCAGGGGTCTACTGCTTGTGCGGTGATATAACATCTTAAATGTGATATCAGGTCTTTTAAAAATTGTTATTCCTTGTATTTAAGAATTCAGATGTTCAGTCATCTCCGTCTCAATACTAGCTGGAATCAAAAATAACTTTCTTAGTGACATGAAATATGGTTTCCGTACTGCTAGATCTACAGCTAATATGCTTACATATATATTTTAGAGGGTTAGCTTATCTCTTTTCAGGTGTTTTCTTATCTAGAGCAATTGCTCTTGATATATCAAAGGCATTTGATAAGGTATGGAATAAAGGACTACTATACCGTAAACCTTTATGCATTACCTTTAATAAGGCATGGCATAAACGTCTACGATATAGTTGGAAATGTCTTCTACATTATTAAATTATTTATCTCTGATAGGTTCATTAGAGTAGTGGTTCATGGGCAGAAATCTTAAGCTCTCAGTATTAATTCCAGGGTTCCGCATCCTGGCCAAACGCTCTTACTGATCTAAATCAATGCTCTTCCAAATCCCCTCCTTACATCATTCGTATACATTTATGCTGAAGACACTACAATTTATGGAAGCACAGCAAATATCGTAAACAACCAAGTTTTTTTTTTAATTCTCTCTCCTCTGATCTTCAGCAGGTTGTACCATTGGTAAAGAGATGTCTGGTTATTGTTACTGTGTCTAAAACCAAGCTTTACATGATCAACACTCTGATTCCCAGCTGACATCAATTGAAATGAATGGCTCTCGTCTTAGAGGGGTTTCATGTTTTAACAGGCTCCGAGACTAAACTTTTACTCCTGATCTGAAATGGAACACGTACATCAAATCCGTTGCAAAGGTCGCTGGAAAAATAGTAAGACCCTCCTTTCGATCCAGTAGATATCTAACTGTTGATGCAATTCACTACCTATATAGGTGTCAGGTACGTCCAGGAATGGAGTGGCGTTGCCACATGTGGGCAGGCGCTGCTAAAAACACCTTATTCTGCCTGCTATCGAGTTCAAAATAGACTTAGTTGCCTAATAGAGGATTAGCTTTTCTCTTCCCTAAAACCTCTTTCTTCTTTCTGACGTTGCTGGCCTGGCATTGCCTTATCGTTATTTTCATGAAATGTGCTTGCCTGATATCCAATCAATGGTCCTCTCGCCTTAATTTCACGAGAAACACTATTCTAGCTGAAAACACAATCAATAGTTTCCCCTACTGTTTATCTGTGCCCAAACCTAAACGTAGATTCTATGAACAAAGTTTTTTTTTAGAACAGCACTTCTGTGGAACTGTTTTCCGTTTACCTGCTTTCAAACTAGGTACAATATGGCCGTCTTCAAGTCCAATGTAAACAAGTTAACAAATTTTGCGAATTTACACTACTAACGATCACTATATTGTTCAATTACTATGGTTCTGATCCTGTACACTTTTTAAACCTTATCCTCAAGGTATAGCGTGACGAGAGATATCGTGATCTCTGCATGATCCTAAGATGCGAGATGGAGGTCATGGGGTCACAGAGATGTGTTGATCTTCGTGGGAGCAAGGATTCGCGCCACATGGTATTATTTGTAGATGTAATTTTATTTATTTGAATTATGATTTATTGAATAATGGTATGACAGTTCCTTTGCCAGTGGGGGCAGCTTAGGATTCCCTTAGAAAAAGTGGGTAGTAAAAAAAAAAAATGTATGTCTTCGTCATACAATTTTATAAATAATGGTGGAAAGAATGTTAAGGAATAGAGAGAGAGAGACAGAGAGAGCGAGAGAGAGAGAGGGGGGAAGAGGTGAGTTATTGTGTAGACACGTTGACCGGAAGTCAAGATCAGCTGATTGGATTGCGTGCGAGTCATGTGATCAGGTTAGCTGAATCGTTGAAATTTGATTTGGACTCAGATGACAACGGACGGTTCCCGTTGTCTCCTCCTCTTCACTGGGGGGGGACGAACGCTGACGTGTGTAGAAGAAGAACCCACACAGACCGATTTCACTTTCCACATTCTGCAAAATATCTGGGAAAAGTGAAATAAACGATAAAACCAATTCCTTGTCTTGGAGTGATTGAATCTTCATCCAAAAACAGGTAGCAAGTCTCCCTCCAGGACGAGAAATTCCACATGGTCCAACATCGAAGAAGCAGAGGTAGGTTCTGAAAATACATGTCACTCACACACGATTCCCTTTATGATACAACATAAATATATAATATAACACGTCATCTCTTCTAATCTATTATTAGAGATGACGCACCAAACACTCAACCCTTTATTATAGAGACAATACAACAAACACTCATATCCTTATGATACGACAACGCAACATATATATATATATATATATATATATATATATATATATATATGTATATGTATATATATAAGCGCATATTTTTGGAGATAACATGCACACATATGTGCATGTTTATTTAATTTTACATTGTCTTATTCAGTTGTATATTAAGATATAATTCTGACATGCGCAGAATATATATACTTTGTGTGAAATCCCATTTGTTTTAATTGTTCTATAAATATGCTTCATACTAAGACATCGATGAATAACACCTTCTTCACTTATTATCATCTGTTCCTTTTTAAGTGATGAAAACATGAAAAAAATGAGTCCAAAATTATTACTAACAGTTAGATCCTAACAACTGAAAATAAGAAGGGGGGAGCACCCAATTAAATTTTGCTAATTTATTAGTAAGGAAATGACCCTGTCGACTGTTAGAGCGCGATGACGGTTAATATGGATGGGAGATTGAAGAGGAGTCCCTCTCTATTGTCTCATTTTAGTGTTTTTAAGCGTCTCCTTTCTTTTTATATACGAAGTACATTCGGAGTCCTTATAATAAATAAAGAATATTTATACGTTAGACGATTCACGTATAATTTTTACAATGTTTGTATATATATATATATATATATATATATATATATATATATATATATATATATAATCTGTTTAGTGTAGAAACATTTTAGTTACATATAAGGATATATGTTTTTATGGAATCCCAATTCAAAAAGACCACTTCATTATATCGAAAAAGGGACGATATCGATATAATGAACATTATACACACAAACTCTCTTTTCTATTGAGCCCCTTTAATACTCATGCGGGCTACATTGGATTTATATCTAAGAAACCAATCTCTACAACAATTATACCTATATATATATATATATATATATATATGTGTGTGTGTGTGTGTGTGTGTGTGTGTGTGCATATATGTGCATATAAATATATAGATACGTATAGTAAATAATTACATGTATATATATGTGTGTGTGCGCGCGTGTGTGTGTTTGTGCAAATATTAATGTGTATTTATCGTAACACACGTATTGCTCTGAACATATGCGAAAATTAAGTAAAATATCCTGCGAAGCTATAACATTTTCTAGTTTAATTAAGTCACGAAATATTGTAGACGAGACCTATAAACATGCGAAAATGGCTACGTTAAAAAATGTGTCACACCAAAACAGACGTGATACATCTACCATAGCGTGATAATTTATAATTTGATCAATTTGATCAAATTTGATAATTTTTTATTAAAGAACGCGCAATAAACTTTCTGCAAGTGTCCAACAAACACAAAAATATTCCTGTGGTTTTCCTGTAGAATATGTTTATCAAATTCTTGTGAGTTCCCTTTTTCACCCGAAATTATTTTGTGGATCGTATATTCATGTTTGTAATTCGCATGTATAAATTGTTATTGGGAAGATTTCCTTTGCATGTGGTTTCGTACTATAAACATGTATAGATGATATGGTCAATTGATAGTATTCACAGTTGTCCTGTAATTTGAAACAAATAAATAAATTTAACTGGTTAATATTGAATAATAGCATTAAGTTCACTAAATTCATCAACCAAATATATAGCGGCAAATACAAGAATTCTAGTTTACCGATTTTTATAAGATATATATATATATAAATATGTATATGTGTATATATATATATATATATATATATATATATATATATATATATATATATTCTGAATGTTTGCTTTGGATATTGACACTAATGTTGGTAGATTATTCTACGAAAAATAATCGCGCATTGAGAATAATGAATGTATTTTCAAAAGACAAATACGTTTATGATGATCGTTATTTTCCGCCGACTGAAATATTTCTCAGAAGTCATATTAAAATTCTTTTACATCTTCCCACAAAATCACAAATCCCCAAATGGGGAATAATTAACCAAAGATCATACATTAAGCCTTGACTTGAATTATTTGGTCGCTTCTATGGCAGTTTTGCTGCCTTTTACAAAACCTTCCCCGCTCATTTGATGAGAACAGCAGGCCGTGGGAGTGATCGTGCGATATGTTATAGCATTATATCTAACTAAATTTGCGCATCCTTATCTCTCCCTCTCTTTCACTCATTCTCTCTCTCTCTCTCTCTCTCTATATATATATATATATATATATATATATATATTTATATATATACATACATATGTTTTTCCTTCCCGATATGGGAAGGATTCTAACACTCTTTTCTGTTCATTTTCCTATGGTCTATGATAATTTTTTATGCATTTTTCCTTTTAATATCCTGAAGTTGTCCTCTGCAATTGAGACGAAACGTTGATTATTTCATAAATTCAATCGTTTTTTTCTATTTTCAAAACAACATATATATATATATATATATATATATATATATATATATACATATGATGAAAATAATGGAAATATTATTCGGACAAAAAAGAGAAATAAGAAGGAACAAGCCGTATTATGTGTTGATCAACGTGTCGTCTTTATTTCGAGACTTCCTCTGCATGAATGAGATTAAGTAACAAAAAATACTAGTAACAAAATATTCGAAGTCTTTCCATAGTGAATGCTAAGCGAAAAGTCACACAACTATTTTCCAGAATAAATAATAATAAAAAATCATATACACCATACCTTTTTCTCATAAAAAGACATCTTCATTTACCTACACACCACCTAGCAATAATACAATAATCTGTAACACACTAAACAAACTAGAAATTCCTATCGTACAAACCACATCACTAACTATAAGATATATATTAAAAACTACGAAACATCTCCAAAACAAACCAGTTTCCAATGGAGGTATATACACTATTCCTTGCCAAAATTGCATAAATACGTTGGTGAAACCCAGCGTAAATTGCAAAAATACTCAGTGAGCATAAAAGAGATATAAAAATAGCAATACTCTAAGTACATTATTCTCTCATTCATTGCAACATAACCACACCTTTGACTTTAAACAAGCAAATGTAGTTACATTTATTTCAAATAAACCACGCCGGAGACTTCGTAAATCTGCGTTTATCGCAAATTCAAGCATAATTAAACAATGTGCAGGTTTCTAAAACATAGCACCATTAATAAGTAAACTTTTATTAAAACAACATAATTTAACTGTAAACACAGGTTCACCTTGTCACACCATTCAAACACACCTGTAATAATTAATACATAGCATCTAAATCAATAAATTACATACCAAAAAAGACGCATTTCATTTCTGTTACAAACCTATATTTGAATTTCAATAGATATAACTTTTGTTTTTTTTTACACAGTGGTAACCACTTATCAAGGCCCGGAAGCAACTCAGGGATAAGGGTTATTGCAAGTATATTACATTAGTGTGGAGATTTGATGAAGTGTTTACTTAAGGGGGCGGTTCATTAGGAATTTGTTTACATTCGACTAGAGGACATCCATGTTGTAGTCCGGTGGGAAGCAGGCAGACGGAACAGAGTTCCAGAGGCGTGCAGTTATAAGTAAGAAGCTTTGTTCATGGAATCCGCGTTTTTATTTAGGCACAGATATAGAGTGGGGGAAATTTTTCACAGTGGAATCAGCTAGAGGAGTGTCGTGAAAGATTGGCGAGGGGGGACCAGAGATTGGAGTTCAGATGAGCACCTGCCATGGAAATAACGATAAAACAAGGATAGGCTCGCAACGTCTCTTCTGTGGGAGAGAGGTTGCAGGGTAGAGAAAAGGGCATCCCCCACTAAGCCATAAAGTCTATTTTGTACTCTGTCAAGGCAGGATAGGCTGTTATTAGCAGTTCCTGCCCGGATATGGCAGCAGTACTCTATCCTTGCACGTACTTGGCTTTTATATAGAAAGAGAATTGCATCAGTAGTGAGATATCTTCTGGAGCGGTAGAAGGATCCCACTATCTTTCCAGCGACTGTGGCAACATACTTGATGTACGTGTTCCATTTCAGATCAGGAGTAAAGGTCAAACACATAAGCTTGTAAAAACACGGGGCCTCTCCCAGACGAGAGCCATCCATCACAATTTATGCCAGATGGGGATCAGAGCGTTGATGATGTAAAGATAAGAGTTTGGTTTTAGATGCATTAAAGGTAACCAGCCACGTCTTCCCCCACTGAACTACGCGCTCGAGATCAGAGGAGAGAGAATCAGAGAGAACTTTGTCATTTACGGCCTTTGATGTGTTGCCGTAGATGGTCGTGTCATCAGCATAGATGTCAACGAATGTTTTAAGTATGTGTTTAGGGAGGTCATTGATGTAGATCAGAAAGAGAGGCGGGCCCAGGATTGAACCCTGAGGGACTCCAGCATTTATACTGCAGGCCTTTGATTTTTATCCATCGACCACTACTCTTATGAGCCTATCGGAGAGAAATGATTTAATGATTGAAAGAATATTTCCAGTTATACCGTAGCTGGAAATCTTGTGAAGTAGACCCTTATGCCATAATGCCATACCTTGTCGAAGTGTAATTGCCCTAGAAAGGAAGCCTTTTTCAAGAGATTCACTAATCCTGTGAGATATAATCGTCAGCACATCTGCGGTCGATCTTGCAGAGCGGAAACCATATTGACTGTCACTAAGAAGGTTGTTTCTGATGAGGTGGTTGATTATTTCTCTATTTAATATGGATTCCAGCAACTTACTCATAACACACAGAAGACTTATTGGTCTGTACTGAGAGGGAGATGACTTATCACCTGAATCCTTTTTTCCAGTAAGGATATTAACTGCGTTCATATTTTTTAAAATTACATTTACGACCATATGACATAATATGACTAAAATTTCCATCTCTTTAACAGATCCATCCCTCCTCTTCCTCCTTTTTGAATTTCCAACGTCTTTTCCCGTTTATGTGAAATAGAACTGCGTCACACTGTGCACGTGAAGCATTTTCAAATATTTTGTACTGGTATTTTTTTTGTTTCTTAATCTCATTCATCCAGAGGAAGTCTCAAAATAAGGACGAGACGTTGATGAACACATAATACGGTGTTTTCCTTCATATATATATATATATATATATATATGTATATATATATATATGTATATATATTTATATATATATATATACATTGAAATTCGCCGTAATCTTTTTACCGTTTACATTCCAATGCTATATGTAATTGTTTGTATATAAACCCAAAGTATTTTAACTTTCTATCCACCTCCTTTACACCTGATTAGTTTCAATTAAAAATAACTTACATTAAACATGAGTGTACTTGCTACCATTTTGGTTTCCACCGCGATAAAGTCCTTCAGTTCATATTAATTCCTCACTCTTTCTTTCTCTTCTATGAAAATGCATGATTTTGGAGGTAACACTACAGGCTAGTCAAACTGTCAGAGTTTTCACACCTGATCAGTTTTGTAGGCAGTTTCATTTTTCATTTAAGGTTAACAAGAGACGGATATAATTTTCCACATTTGCAACAATTAGCATTGCTAAAACCTGTTCGAATTAGTGATTCAAACTTTAGTAAGCGCTCTACTGCATAAACTATTTTGCACAGAGTCTATGCTTTCCAAAATAAGTTTCCACTACTGTGTTCTATCTAAAACTATTTATTCTCTTGGTATAAAGATGGTTCAAATTGTTTTTCTTTGTTTTTTTTACAAAAAAGTCACCATTTATATCGGCCCGAAGGCAACTCCATGATAGTGATTAATGGTTCTACAATATTCAATGGGACACTATCTTAGTAACCCTCAGTAGTGGAAATTTTATAAATTGGAATTGTTAAGGGGATGGCTCATCAAAAGTAATACATTGAACTTGGAGGCGATCATATTGTAGCAAGTTAGAAAGCAGGGAAACGGAAAATAGTTTTACAGGTGTATAGCTTAAAAAAGGCTTAGTTCATGGAATCTCCGTTTAGGATTAGGCACAGATAAAGAATAGGGGAAATTATTGGTAGTGGTTTAAGGTAGACGAGTTTAAGATAAATAGTTTTACTGTGCAAAGAAATATCTTCAGTTTTGATGAAATTCTCTTTCCTTTCCACATTTCACTCTAAAATGATTGTGTTAGCAACGGCATTCATCTTCTCGTACAAAATGATCAACCTACCTGTGGAAAAATGTTTTATTATCATCGACGGAAGGCCTGATAGCGCTGGTCTTCCTTATACTTCTCTTTCTGGGATACAAGCCAAATAATATGAAATAGCTCTTTCGCCCACCGTTGATGAAAGTTTTAGTTAGTGTTTATTAAGTGTCCCTGTTTCGCTTGCATATAGGAAGGCCTTTAAGACACACTGTAACTCATCTGCATAATATGCAACAATATAACATACATCCATGTAGAGCAGCCCTACACAAATGAAGAGAAAGATTTTTGTATTGGTAAGTAGTATTCGTATATTACATACACTGCCAGATTCTTATATCTGATATGGATACTCTCTTACTTTTCATAGAAAACCAGGGGCAATAGACTATGGCAATGTCTATGAATAACATTGATGCAAAACTGTCATTTGGCTTAACATATTGTTCGTTGGGATTTTCTCAGATAGAGTGCCGTTGAAACAAACTGTACTTTTCATTCAGTCAGGAAAACAAATAATCAGACTAACAAACCTCCCCTAGAAGGCCGACTTCTGTAGGATCTTTAAAAAGGTTGATCTGTTTACGCTATCAACACGTAAAGATATGTCAATGAAACATTGATACAATAAGGGATTTTGATTGAGATTGTCGGACTGACTTCCGAGTCTTGGTTGTTATTGTCACAACGTTTCGGTCGTTTTGCCCTCCGGCCTTCGTCACGTGTTTTGTATCGAACTGGGGAACCGTTTGTTAGGAGTCTCGAACTTGAATGCTACTTTTCCACTGCCTTCGTTCAGGATTGAACTCAGCACCTTTGGGTAACTGTAAACTTTGATACAACGTCTAGGACCACTCGGCCATATGTCACTAGGACAATTCTTAATTGGCTTTTGTTAATGTTAAACCTATATTGTTATTTAAGGTTTTCTCTTTTACACTATCACCTCATGATATCCTTTTGTTGTTTCAATATTGTACCATCTTTTGATTTCAAGAGCGCAAAAGCTGGTTGTGTCGGTTAATATTTTTTTTTTAGTTATTTGGTAATTTTTGTACTTCACCCTATTACAATTAATGAGTTACAATAACACATTTAACATAATCCAGATATCAGACGGATATATATATATATATATATATATATATATATATATATAAATATATCTATTGGTGATAATTTTTGATATAAATAAACCGTAGATATATTTCTTCGAAAATGTAAATTGTTTTTGTTCGCATATGTTCTGTGATGGAATATTTTCTATTTATTAAATAGTATTTTGTTTTCTGTCAATCGCTTTTTAATATTTGCAATAAAGATTAGTTCTACCAATCATTAAAATTGTCATTTCTATATATAACACTTGTATTTATGCATTCTGAATGAGAATCATTTTACCTGAAACATTTATCTGTTTTCTATTATATATTTTTCGGTATTTCCAGATCAAATAGTATTGATGTTTTTTTTGCTGCAAGACACACGTAATTCTGTGATTACTTTTATTAATTTCGGACAAGCCTTTAATTTGTCCGGTCAACCGATCCTATTTAAGAAGTTTTTAATGATGCTGAAATCTTTTTCGAACCCACAGATTGTTGAGATTCTACTTCTTAATAAAAATGCTGTTTCTCTTTCTTAAATAATGTGTGACAAATATTTGTGACGATTGCTACATTGACTAAATTTAAGCCGTGATGTTATTCCAACCGTCTGCATGAAGTCGAATAGAATAAAAGAATATTTCCAAAATAATGTTCAGAATTGCACCATTGTTTATAATACTTTATTCTATTAAAAGTCACGTACATTTACCCTGACCCCGCCGGATGAGAAATCGAAAAATACAAAAAAAAAAAAAAAATGCACTAAAAACAATTCTTCTCATAGGGCAAACATAGTAATATAAGTATCTTATTCTTAATATCTAAATAAATGATTCAATCCATTACGTAAAATTCATAGCTTCATCTCTCCATGCATTTTATGTGAAAAAGCTATTTTTTTTACATGGAGCTCACCACTCATCAAGGCCCAGAAGCCATTCGGGGATAAGGGTTATTGTGTGTACAGTAATCACTGAGATAGTATCGCAATAATAGTTAGTATTGGAGATTTGATAAAGTGCCATTACTTAAGGGGAGGAAGTCGGGAGGAAAACAGGCAAGCGGAAGAGAGTTCCACAGGCGTGCAGTTCTATGAAAGAAGCTTTGTTCATGGAATCTACGTTTTGATTTAGGCACGCATAAAGAGTGGGGAAAATTATTGACAGTGGTTTCAGCTAGACGGGTGTTTCTCATTAAAGATTGGCGAGGGAGGACCACAGAATGGAGTTCAGACGTGCACTTGCAATGGAAATAACGATAAAACAGAGACAGGCTCGCAACGTCTCTTTCGTGGGAGAGAGGTTGCAGGGAAGGAAAAAGGCATCCCCCACAAAGCCACAAAGTCTATTTTGTACTCTGTCAAGGAAGGATATGCTTTTTTAGCAGCTCCTGCCCAGATGTGGCAGCAGTACTCAATCCTTGGATGTACTTGGCTTTAATATTGATAGAGAATTGCATCAGTAGTGAGATATCTTCTGGAGCGGTAGAAGCTTCACACCATTTTCCCAGCGACCTTGGCAACAGACTTGATGTATGTGTTCCATTTAAGATCACGACTAAAGGTCAAACCCAGAAACGTATCAAAACATGTTTCATTATATGTTCCTGTTAGGATTTCTTATCAATCAAATCGAGTATTTACAAATTGAAACACTATAAAATTGTCAACATCCTAAGTAAGTGAGATTTTTGTGGAACGAACTAGAATCGAACTTGGAACAACTATGGCGTATCATTAATCACTTGAACACAGAAAATCTGCGGAACTAGAAACCGTCATCCCCGCGTTTTATATTTGTTTCCTCCTACTGCATTTGTAAACGGTTATTTAACTTCTACAGGATTTATACATTAATATTTAACATCTCGTGTGCGTTTAAATTGTAATTTAACTACTACTGTATTTACAATTGTTTATTTAACTTCTGCAGCATTTATAAATATTTATTTAACTTCTACTCTATTTAAAATGTTTACTATACTTCTGCTACATTTATAAATATATATTTACCTTCTACTGCATTATCATTTTTAATCTACTGCATTTATATACGTTTATTAAAATTCTACTGCATCCGTAAATTTTTATTAAAATACTACGGCGTTCAGAAATAGTTATCAAACTTCTACTGGGTTTATGAATGTTAATTTTATTTAACTGCATTTATAAATCTGAATGTATTTTCTACTGCATTCATAAATATTTAATTATTTTCTACTGCTTTTATTCATATGTGTTTTACTTTTACTGCATTTATAAATGTTGTCTTTATTTCTACTGGGTTTATACATTTTTCTTCTGCATTTATATATGTTTATGTATTGATTGCTGCATTCATAAATACATATTTATTTCCTGCTGGATTTAAAAATATATATTTTACTTCTGCTGTATTCATATATACATATGTATTTGCATTCTACTGTATTTAGAAGTGTTTATGTATTTTCTACTGCATTTATAAATGTTTATCTGTTTTATACTACATATATAAATGATTGACTTCTGCATTTGTAAATATGTATTTTACCCCTGCTTTATGCATAAATATGTATTTTACTTACGTATATATATATATATATATATATATATATATATATATATATATATATGGAAATATATAGGGTAGAGAGAGAAAGAGTATTAGTAAACATAATATATAGTGAGCGAAAGAGAGAAACGATAGAAAGAGGTAGAGAAAGAGAGAGAAAGAGAGCATTAGAGAGATAATACGAAGTGAGTGATATATATATATATATATATATACATGTATATTTTATAACTTACTAACTAGCTCTATCTTCGTATTGAGCACTGTTAAAATAAATACTTAAAGTTTACGCATAAATTTATACTTTCGTATATTAATTTATTTGAGTAAATGAAGTATATATATGTGTTTAAATTCTACTCCATATATATATATATTTATTTTACTTCTGCTGCATGTATAAATATGCATTTTTCTTCTGCTGCATGTATAAATATGTATTTTACATTTTACTTCCACTGAATTCATAAATATTTATTATACTTCCACTGCATGTATAAATGTATTTTTCCACTGCATGTATAGATACGCATTCTACTTCTACTGCATGTATAAATATGCGTTATACTTCTACTGCATGTATAAATACGTTCTACTTCCACTGCATTTAAAAATATGTGTCTTACATCTGCTCTATGTATATATATATATATATATATATATATAATATTTTTTAATCTACTGCATGTATAATTATGTATTTTTATTCTACTTCATGTGTAAATATGGATTTTACTTTTACTGCATGTAAGATCATGTATTTTATTCCTACTCAATGTCTAAGTATGGATTTTTCTTATAGTGTATGTATAACTATGTATTTTACGCTTATTGCCTGCATAAGTATGTAGTTTATTTCTATTGCATTCATTAATATTAATGTTACTTCTACTGCATGTATAAATATGTATTTTACTTTTAGTGAATTTATTAATTATTCTTCTACTGGATTTATAAATGATATGATTAATTTAAACACTATGTGGACAAGTGTTGATTTTATAACAATTTTGTACGCGTCTAAATGTTATTTTACTGTAAGATTTCCCATTTTTTATGCGTATTTAGGCGTATTTCAACATTCTTATTTAGATATGGTTATGTCTCCTCGCTAATATAAACTAAATTTTGTTGAGTAACTTATGATTCGGATACACTTCATGCTTTTCCGTTGTCCTATTGCTTTAGTTGCTTGCCTAATCACTGTAACTATGGAGGATTAGGACATCGAAACAAACGTAAAAAATTAAAGCGACAAATAACTTGTATTTTTTTGGAACGATGATAGTTTCTATTTCTTTTTGTAAGCCTTTGTACAGTACACTTTTTTTTCGCCATTATGCGGTCTAACCATTATTTTTTAATATTATTATTCTAATACATGTTCTAATACAATACGAGCGCCGTCCCAATGGTAAACCCTTTAATATTTGTACTCTAAAACTTGAAGATTCAAAGATGGAACTGGACCCATAAAGACCAGCCACTTTCTACGCTAAAGAATATATTTTTATCCATAGTCACCACCATTCTAAATGCAATTTTGCTTGTCACTGTTGATGGCTCGTAAAGGTCCGCGCGTTGTCACCCAGATTTCTGTCGCAACTTTAGACTCGACCAATTTATGTACTGACATCTACTGCATTGACTTCGTATATATGTTACAGGGGCCGATGGATGTTGTTCGATTAATTTCTTCTGCATGAAGAAATCAATGACATATCTCATCTTTTGGCGCACATCCATAAAAGTGGTTTCTTCATTAGGGTCTCACACCGTCAATACCTCCAACAGAAGAATACAACTTTTAGAGCATGAATGAATGAGATATTCAATATAAAAATTCAATTTGTTATTCTCTCTTATCTATTCCGTGCAAATAAAAATAGGAGGATTTCCTATGGACCGTTTTTTTTGTATTACTAAAATAGCGATTACGTAGATAGTAGCAATTTATATTCTTAACAGTTTATTATCTATTTGATTAGTTGTACTTTATAATCTTATCGTATTTAGCTAACAATACAACGGTTAAATTATTTTCTGTTACCGTTTCTGAATTTTTCAGATGAGAATTGGTTATTTGAAATATTTTGATTCATCGGACTACTGTTAACATCTTGGGTATAATTTTCACAACGTTTCGGTCGATGACACCTTCCACCTTCTTCAGATGTATCTTGTCGAACTAGAAAATGTTTTTCTAAGACTCGGGATTTTGGACAGAATTTTAAATGGAATTCTTTATTTACTCCACGGGAAGTAGCATGCTCTTGTTCTGTCAGCTAAACATAGATAGCAGTCCTTAGTAATTGACACTTGTATTTTCAGTCGATTACATTGAAAATTAAAATTTCAACTTTAAGGAGGAAATATACTACATCTATTCAATCACGGTTGACGGGACAAGAGCATGCTACCTCTGTAAAGTAAAGAACGCAACCCTTTCAAAATTTCCTCCGAATGCATGAGATGGCATAAACATTTTCGAGTTCGACATGACACACTTGAAAATTGGTCGGACGTTACATCAGCCGAGACGTTGTAAAAATGATACTCAAGATGAGAACTCCAGTGCAATGAATCTATATAATATGTATTTTGTTTTACTTTATATAAGAAAACAATGTAATCCTATAGAAACGAAGCGGAAATATAGAATCAAAAGATCTCTTATACACATTTGATTTTATACTTTTTTATTAAACTAGCGGGGATAGCCGGCGTTGGCCGGGTGTTTAGAGGTGCGTGTGTATTGGGGAGTGGGTAAATAAAAACAAACGAATAAGCGAACGAAGTATGTTAAAACAAAAACTAAAAAAAGAAAATGCGAACGTGATTGGAAAAGAAGCGAATGATGTTAAAACTTGTTTAAAAAATCTGAAAAATAAAAAGAAAAAAATTAACTGCGAACGCGAAAAATAGGTGTGTGTTGGCGACGGTAGCTGGAAACTAAAATAAATATAAAAACTACGAACAGAAAAAGCTTTAGGACGAAGGTAGGCTCGAACCCAACACTTGGGGTTAATATGTCTGATGATATAACACGACACCGCGAAAGCAGTAACTTAGTGAGTCCAAAATAAGTGTTTAAAACCCCAGGTGGTTTTCTAGGTCAAACTTCATGCCATAGCGGCAGTACTAGGAGCAGGAGTAGCAATGGAGAGAATTTACAGCCCGAATTTTGTAAGATAACATCGTTTAGTAAGTGTTACATTTTGTACGATTACGTCGTTTATTAAGTGTTACATATTATGATCTCGATAGCATATAAAAAACGTTATTAGAAATAGTAAAACCACCCGGGAAAAAAAAGCCTTTTGCGGACATAGACATAAATACACACACACACAGACACTCATTTTCCCTTATATATATATATATATATATATATATATATATGTGTGTGTGTGTGTGTGTGTGTGTGTGTGTGTGTGTATGTGTGTGTGTTAATAGAATGCATTCCTTTTCGATATAACACCAGTTATGCCGTAAATTAATAATTTGTTGAGAATCTTCCATAAACTGTTAAAAGGTTAATTAAATTCTTACCTTTATTTATTCAATATATTGCGTCTTATTTTAGCATGTTTTGTTTCCATTCGTTCATAAATAATTGAAAATATAAATTACTTTAAGTTTATGCTGATAAATTTATTATTTAAGATGTCCATATTCGTGAGTTTAATGTTTGAAAAAAGAAGCGAAATCTTGTATATCTTCATGTAAAAGATATAAACATTTCCACCGTATCTGAAAAAATATTATCGATTAAATAGCTTAAACAAAAACGTGAGCTAATTATCAGATAACGGATGAGGCTATACTGCTAATACGTAAATTATAAAATGCGAATATTTTACATCTTGCTAGTTTTCTTTACAAACAGCTTTTTAACATTTATACAACTGCTTCATGCAGCTACATTTAGCCAGTAAAACATTAAAATCTGTACGTGGGTGAACAGTAAAAAGAAAATTATCAAAATTTGCAGGTTCTGTACACGCAAAAATAAATGTAATTTTACCTAGATCTATTTGTAAGGTAGGATTAGTGTTTTTTTACGGCATATCAACCATATTCCGGTTATCTAATGCCGAATCTAGTGATTTTGAAGAACACTTTTTTAATAGAATATATTTGTTTGTTTTTGGTTTTTTTTTTCAAGTCGGGTTTTATTTAGCCCATAGTTGGAACCCTAACAGGTACTAGCACTCCAAGTCAGAGTAGACCTGAGAGCAATGTTAATTGACGGCTGGTTCCACACTCCCCAGGGCCCGCAAGCTGGGGTCACAATATCGGATAAAGTTTAAGGTCACATCCAGGACCTGTAAGGTTAAACTTCTGGACGATAATTATACAATTCACCACACTTTATAGTGTAAATAGTCATGGCGAAGCTCTGTAAAACACATGTGTGTGCAAAAAGATTCCTAAAAGATAATGATATATGTTATTTTTGAATAACTACGAACAATTGCATTTTATGTGCACTTTAAAAATTTTAGATTCGGACTTTTATTTATTTCCTTATTTGGTTTGTTCCTTGGCAACGGTACCAGAAAAGATGAAAACGCAAATGGCTTAAATGTAACAACAGTCTAATGGCCGCGTTACACATTTTAAGCGACAAAGTGAATCTAAACAACATCTGTTGAAGTAACTGGCACATTGTGTGGCGTATTGCATTTGGTACGATGGCGCAACCCAAGCATAAACAACATGGTAAAAAGATTTTGGAAAAAATTACGACAACGCTTTTAAAAAAAAAAACGCATTCTTTAGTTAAACCTCTTAATCTTAATATTAGCGCTACGATGAGAAAAGGTAATTATTCGAAATTATACACATGTTGGTTTTCTCATCCAAACTCAAACGTTCATCTCAGCAGATTTTATTTTTACGACGTATTCAAGTAATATTACTTTAATTTGTTCTAATTTTGGGTTGAAAATCGTGTGCCACTTTCTCATATTTCGCAAAGTCTTGTAACTCGCGCATCAATTTTCAACAGAAATACAGTAGCTATTACTAGTAATGAAAGAATTTCCTTAAATCAAACAATTGCTAAGTTTTCGTAGAATGGACGCATTTAGATTCGCTTCTCAACAAATGTGAGTTGCAAGAAGCTAATGTAAAAAACAGAAGTGTTATTTTTGCAGATAATATGGTAGCCCTTAGAAAGGCGCCATTTCAGGTCGCAATATAATGGCGTTCTACGACATCAACGGTAATGCAATCTCTACTTTAAAATAGGGTTGCGTCTAAGATAACAGCTTTCTGAACACGCCTGAGGTTAATTGTAAACTATACACATCTTGAGATATGACCTGTCAAGAAATTGATTCAAATACTATTTTTATAAATAGATACGGAAATAGGTACAAGAAAAATGCGGTTTACTGTAGTTATTTTTCTAATAAAATATTAAATGTTACTACGAAGTATCGCTTTTTGTAACAAAAATATCAATTACTAAAACATCCGTATTAGGAAAAACACACATTGCGTAGGCGGCGTCTATTAACATAATAACAATTAAAGTATACTTTTGTCGCTATTATTTTATCAATATTAAGTTGTGAGGAAAGTTATTGCGGATTTTTTTATTTAGATTTCAAATAATGTATTTTGAAGTAAGTGTTTGTATGATACAATATAATTATGATATGAATTATAAATTCAAAATGGCGTCATGCAAACATATTATAAAATATTTACAGCTTCTCTGCAAATTTCTGGATTTTTAATTGTATCAAAACGGCCTTTATCTCCTTTTGATGTATTGATTGCAGCTATTAATTCTGATGAGTTAAGGGCAAAGTAGATTCACTAATTGATATAACATAAAGTGATAAGTTTATGCTTATAAAACAGATACTGTCAAGAATTGTACATCTCAAGTAAAGGAATAAATTCTAAGATGGTCAACCCCATGAAATTTAGAATATAGACTTTTGTCATTATTTTATTATATTTCTATGTAAATATATTAGGCTTCTTAAATAAGGATTAGTATATATTATAAGGTAATAAAATATATTTCCACAGAAACACACATACACACACGCACACACATATATATGTATATATACTTTATATATATATATATACGTATATACATATGTAAATATAAACTAATTATATATATACAATATACACAAATATACACATATATATGTATGTGTGTATGTATATATATATATATATATATATATATATACATTAGTATACAATTAACCAACAGACAATTGTTGTATGCACCAAGTTTTCTCCCTCTTAACATATTATGTCCTACAACCTTGTGAAAGAGCGTATGTAGTCGTCATGTAATAATTCAATAGTACTTATACGACGGTATATTACAATTATTTAATAATAATATAGTAATAATTCTATCGAGACATTTGTTGATGACTGAACCCATTTCTCTAACAAGAAATAAATCTTAAGAAGGGCAAAAACAAAACATCTCGAAATGCGCATAAAAATATTAAATGGTAGCGTCATTAAATTAAATATACATTTAGCCTTTATTCTACTTTTTGTAATATGTATATATATATATATATATATATATATATATATATATATATGAGGAATATTTTAGAAAATGGAGATCCGTGTATGTAATGGACAGTGTTATAAAGAAAAATACAAATTTGGGGAAGGGCTATATGTCTTTTATACAAAGGTATTTCGAGGTCTAATGTTTTGAAATAGCAGGATCAACATTTAAATGCTATTTGTACGAATATCTTGCTCAACAACATTAAAAGAAATTTCCGTACTCCTTACCGACCCTTCATTATATATATATATATATATATATATATATATATATATATATATATATATATGTATATATATATACATATATATATATATATATATATATATATATATATATATATATATATATATATATAAAGAGCAAATACTTCAAGTCCCATTGTTTAATTAGTCTTTACCAATCATTTCTTCAGTAAGTAGAATTTCGGTGCATTTCACAGAACCGTTTCGTATATGAGAAACATTCGAATATATGTATGTTAATATCAAATCTTTCTATATGAGACATTGAGACAACCAGAAAATTCTAGGAAAAAGTAAAGTATCGTCATATAATATTGAAAAAAAATATCGTAAAACAGTTGACAATATTTACATTTTTTCATTATTTACAGGTGGCCATTTTTAAAAAAAATATTTGTAGCCACTTTAGATTTTATTTTAGTATATACAGTATCGGCCATAATGTAAGGAACGGAAAAAAAATACAATTATTCATGTATATTTAAAAAATTAGAGCATGGATTTTTCTGAAATACTCAAGATAAACAAATAGAACCAATGTGTTTAAACTAGTACCAAAAACAAAAATTACGATTCAATATTGAGAAATATTTTAGTTTCAAATTATATCTGCGAATTTATCCTGGCCAAAAGTTAAGGAACGAAATAGAAACTTTATTCTTTTTTTAATGCAAATGGTTAAAAAAATAAATTCATTCAATATTTAGTGAACATCCCTTTATTCTTTATGACCTCACTGCATATTCGACCACAAGACTGGATTAGTTTCTTGCAAAATTCAGGATTTATCTTTTCCCACTCTTGCTTCAATAAATCCCACAAATGATTTTGATTTTGGGGATTCCTCGTCTGTGCTTTTTCTCCAATCATTTTCCAAACATTTTCTATCGGATTCAGATCCGGACTCTGCGCTGGCCAGTCCATTACTGTTATTTCTTCTTCCTCGAGGTAACTTAGCACTTTTTTAGCTTTATTGCAAGGGGCGTTATCTTGCATAAAAATGCTTGGCTGATTAGGTGAAAGCGTAAGCTCTCAATTACATGTTGACGGAACTTCTTATAAGTCTCCGCATTAACCCTACCATAGATTCGAACTAGAGGGGCAACTCCTTCCGAGGATATCATACCCCACATCATTACCGAATTTAAGTGTCTTTTTAACACATTTGGAGGATTATCGCTCACCTGCTTTACGCCGTACATGCTTCTTTCCATCAGATCCAAACAAATTGAACTTGGATTCATCGCTGAAGTGAACCATAGCCCATTGTTCATCAGTCCAGACGACATGCTCATGGGCAAACTTCAAACAGCTATTTTTGTTCTTCTTGGAGATCAAGGGTTTAGATACTGACACCCTGGCATGTAATCCGGCAGCTGCTAACCGTCGAGAAACAGTATTTCTAGATATATTTTTCCAAGTCTGTTCATTAAAATCACGAGAAATTGATGTTGCGGATTTGAATCGGTCACTAAGAGCCTGCCTTACCATAATCCTATCTTCTCTTTGAGACGTTTTAGGGGGTCTGCCGGCTTTAGGGGATGCTTCTAATGTATTTTTATTCTTATATCAGCTATCACACGATGCACAACACTTTTTGATCTTCGAACGATATTAGAAATTGTTGAAATTGATTTCTTTTCTTTGTAATTGTCTAAAATTATTATTTTTTCTTGGTGAGACAGAGTGTTGCGAGTCGGTGACGCTATTTTTCTTTGTTGTGCTTATCAGCAGTTCCAATATTAAAAACTAGCTATCTTTATATAAAGTTTAGTGTCTTAAAAATACATTTTCTATTTCGTTCCTTAACTTTTTGCCAGGATAAATCCACAGATATAATTTGAAACTAAAATATTTTTCGATATTGAATCGTAATTTTTGTTTTTGGTACTAGTTTATACACATTGGTTCTATTTGTTTATTTTGAGTATTTCAGAAAAATCCATGCTCTAATATTTTTAAATATACATGAATAATTGTAATTTTTTCCCGTTCCTTATATTATGGCCGATACTGCATTTCAACTACACACTGTTTCTATTTTATAGTAAATTACAATAAAAATGTTATATATCGTACGCACACGTATTCAAAATTTCCTTTCGTTGACCTGTCACCCCAGAACTATAGCTTTGTTCTTTAAAATACTAAAACTCATGGGCAAATACTGCCGTTGTTAAAATCATATTTTGTTCTTATTAGCCCTTTTCATTAAAAGGCGTCATCCTTTACGCGCATCGATTTTCATTAAAAAATCCAAACAACAATATAAATCAAAAACCGTAAATGCTCTGAAATTTTGTAATACAGAGTGTATGTATAGAACCAAGTTGGAGTATAGACTTGTAATAACCTTACTCGCAGGCTACGTGTGCGTCACAAGTGATTAGCTATAATTAAAAAAATACACAACTGTTATATGCTGAAATATTTAATAAAATGATAAAATTTACGCTGACCTAATGTTGAGAATACTGTAAAAAAATGAGGGATATGCATTAGCAATTTCGACAAAATCATCCGGTGTTGATAAACATAAAAGCTTCATATTCTCCCACAAGAATATCCCACCGATCATTGTAAAACCGATTCTATAGAAGTTGAACATATGGAACGACGGCAGTTTGCCTCATCCCCCATACTATCTAGACCACTGGCTTTCCAATTATCCTATTCCAAGCATTTCGACAGTTTTCCATGTGAGAAAGACTTCAAAAACCTAAGCAATATTAAAAACAGCTTCAGCGTAAGATAATTACTTTACAAAACGTAAGATAATTACTTTACAGTTAGCTTTTATTAGTGCAGTTGTCTCATGTGTATTCTTATAGTGCCTTCGATCAAGTTTTATGATAAAACTTTTGTTTCGGTTGAGATATGTGCATCTGAATTTAAAAGTTCCAAGGCACAAAGAAATTTTTGTCCACCTGATATTTCTATGGGTCTATGTTTCTTTAATCATAGTCCGTCTTTACTTACATCAATCCTTTATATATATATATATATAACGCCATCAAAATTCTCTCACTTGTGCAATGTGAATTGGCAGAACCGATAAAGTGATAGGACGAGATACCTTCAGGAATCCATTAAATTTGTTGACGATTACTCAAGTTTAATCATGGTTTATTTCTTAAAAAACAAATCCGACAATATCCTCACTACTAAAAAAAATATTTTGCTGAGATGACCCCGTACGGCTCGATAAAATGTATTCGTTGGTACAATAGAATTAGATCTACTAGTAAAGACATTAATCTGTTATTAATTAACCATCGTATTAAACACGAGAAATCAGTGCCTTATTGCTCGTTTTTAAAAATGCACCGCTGAACGAGCATGGCGGATCTTTATCGAAATAGCAAAATTTATACTTATCGAATCGAAATCAGCCCAAAGTTTATGGACGTAGGCTTTAATCATTAGATCATTCAATAGCAGATAAGACAAAACCCTATATGATGTGATTGGCGGAATAAAACTCCAATCGAATCGAATGCATATAGTTGATTCAAATTGCGTTGCATGCATAGAAATACTCGTAAACTAAATACTAAAAATGACAAAGGTTTTTGCATAGGTTACGATAAAAGCAGCCTGCTATAATTCATCTATTTTCCGGGCTAAAATTGCATAAAAGCGTTTGATGTGAAAAATTCACTGACACATTTAATTTAAAAAATGTCGAACAACTCGACAGAAAGACGTGAGAAAATATTATTTTGTATTTTAGTCAATGACAACGAAAATATTTATACTGAAGACAATTACAGATAGTAAATATTAGTCCACACATCGATATAAAATAAGGGATCGATAAAAAAACAGGTTTCTAAAAAAAATCTACAAGACAACATAGTGGATTACTGTTACTCGTTGAAAAGCGCATCAGTCAGGGGCTTCTTATTGGTTGATTGCCCTTACCCGTAGTAATCAATAAGATCGTCCAACTCTTTCAGCCATACCTTCTTCTTGCGGCTTCAACAGCTTGGAGACTGTGTAGAAATTACTTATCCAGAATCCGTTCGTGATACACAGCCACACAGGCGCAGTCCGGGAGCCGGTCAGTACCTATGGGACTGTAGTACGACGCCTGGACATCACCCAGGAGGTTCACTCGCCCAGGCCTTGCCACTAAGCTTTCGGGTGGGAAATGTTTATTTCTTGTCGCCTTAGGCAGGCCGATCGGGGCATGTCCACAAGGATGCTTCAGCATTTTTCTCAAGAAAATATTACCCTTCAATTAAGGGAGCTTGCTTGTATCCTACTTCCGGACCTTGTGTCACATATTGCTGACGTGGGCGCCAATTAAATATCTGACTTCATTATCGATCAAAATCATTTTAACAGCCCCTTAAATAATGACACTTTATCAAATCTGCAATACTGGCTATTACTACGATAACATCACATTGATTACTGTACACACAATAACCTATATCCCAGAGTGGCTTCTGGGCCTTGATAAGTGGTTACCTCCATGTAAAAAAAACAAAACAAAAGAAAACACACAGACTGTTGTGAAAGACGAGAGGCTTTCTTCTAATCAAATTTAGGCAGTCAGAGATGCTGATTGCAGACCAGTAACAACCAGACGATACTTTCGATGAGTAAAGTCTGGTAAATAAATAGCGTTCACAAATTCCTTGCCTGGTTCCATATCACAAGGTTGGCTGCTTAAGTTTTGGTCGTGAATACCAAACACGGGACGTTATGAAGTGCAAGAATGTCCTGATTTCTGATAGAAAAATTCATTCTAGGTGGCCCTGATTTCTTCCAACGATATTGACATTAGAAAACATTCCTCTTGTAATTTATTGCACAAATAATATTTATTTTGTGGCCTGCTAGATTAGTACACTCTACGATGTGACAGGACGTTTTTTATTAAGTATTATGACATACACACTGCTTACCTTAGTATGTTTAACTGCTTGTGTGAGTATATATATATATATATATATATATATATATATATATATATATATATATATAATCACATTAACACACCAGTTCTCCTCAGATCACCGAAGTAAAGCAACGTTGAGCCTGGCAATTCTAGTCGCTGTATGTGCTTTCCGCTTATCTCGCGATTGTTTCCCATCGTCTTGAACCTCCACTCTTTACACTGGTATTTAACAATGTCGACTGAGGAAATTTGTGGTTGATGATTGCGCAACTGTTGTCTCCAACATATCACGCTTAGGCAACCTTCCAATGGGCATCCCTTGTTTTTTAAGATCGAAAGAAAGCCTTATATATATGTATATATATATATATATTTACATATATATATATATGCATATATATGCATATATATGCATATATATATGCATATATATATGCATACATATATATATATGCATATGTATATATATCCCAATATATATGCATATATTGTTTTATAGTATATATATATATACACACACATATATATACATATGTATATATATGTGTGTGTATATATATATATATATATATATATACTATAAAACAATATACACATTCCAAAACCAACAAAAGCAAACACACACGCACACACACGCGCGCACACACACAAACACACACATGCACACACACACACACCCTACCCCCTAAAGGAAAAGAAAAAAAATTTGCAGAAAGAGATAGCGAGGTCAATAAAAGAGCAATAAAAGAGTAATAAAAATTTAGCATTCCAATGAATAATAAACACTTACAAGCCCTCATCCCTTGGAAAAACTTCAAATTAACTACGAAAATCGCTATTTTTACATCTCCAACACATTTGAAAATAATTTCTGACGAGGACGCATCACAGAACATCTGAAACGCGCGTAAAAACGATTTCAATGACTTAAAAACATTATTACAATGATCCAAACATAATTCTCAATGAAAAACCAAGACACGGAATAATAAAATAATGTTAAAAAATACACATTGTTGGTGACTACTCCCTTATTTAATATATATATATATATATATATATATATATATATATTTGTATCCGACGAGTATATTACTGTTGCTTTAAAGTGGTGTCAGTGTTGGTGCTTGTACAATTTGTTAAGTTTTTCAAGATGCAATTGTCATATAATTTATAGTTTACTGCATTTCACACTTAGCCGTGTCTATTTTATGCTCTTTTCTTTTAATGGGTAGTTTCCTGGATTTTCTGATTATGTAGTTTATTTTTTGTCTTTTTGTTCACAAAGATTTCACTTACTGTTTACTTTTGTCTTGGCGATTCTTACTTGGATCTAGTTAGTTTTCATTGCATTATCTGGTGCAGCTTTTTGTAGGAACTCGGGTTTTTAGTTGGGGTTTCATTTGTTCACACGTTTTATTTGTTTCATTGGAATCCTTATTAATGTATTAAATTAATTCAGGTTTCTCCAGCTGGAGAAAACTGGTCGGAATATTGGAAGCATTCAAGGCTATATCTCATTTCTGATCCTGGAGAAACCTGTCATTGAAGGGTCTGGCGGAGATATGTAATTCTCTAAACTATCCCCCTATCCTATACCGTTTATCTAGACTTCCACTCCTGTAGACCTTAGTAGTCGATCTTGTGCGTACTCTTTTCGCGTTCTTATGACCCGAAAAGCAAACCACGGCAACCCGGGAGTTATGTTACCTATATCCGCCTGAAGGTGGTCTGGCTACGCCTAGTGTGGGAAATTTGTAGACACACACTTCGGCTGATATACCTGAACCCAATAGGTACACATAGTGAGTGAAACGATGTCTTCTGGATGGAAGAAACTAAGAAAGCATTTCAGGATTATGAGAGTGTGCATTCGGCTGAGGGGAGGCACACGAGTGGCCTCGAAACAAGTGTCCTTTCTATTGCGAGTGTCGACAGGCCTTGAGGTTCCGTTTACGGGTGAAAGAAAGCCTCTCTGACACTAAGCTGTCGGCTCGCAAGGCACTATATCGATCGTTAGTGAGTAGATCTTTTCGAGACGAAATGATTGAAGGGTTCGGGTTTACGAAGGAGGAGCGTCGCTTGATATGGCCTTGGGCGCCTGGGTCGAGCTGCTTCGATAACTACGAGGTATCACTCACCTGTTTGGTCATTCGAAATGGGTCGGAAAACTCTTTAGCAGCGGGTTTTACTAATAAACTAGTTGTGTCCGATGCGGAGATTGGGAGGAAGACCTTCGTCATTATTTTTTGCACTTCGCTATGGTTCGACCGTTGTGTTAGTTAGTTGAAGGCTTAAGGGTTCTCATGCTGAACGGGGGGGGGGAGGTTGTACTGGATACGTTTACTCCCAGCTGCAACTGTGCACCGACCACTGTTTTACTGTGTTTAGTAGCAATTATGAGAGGCGTGATTTTGTCGACTTGACAGAAGGTTCACGGAGATGAGACCTTCACTTCTCCACAGACGATCTTTATTTTCAAACACCGATTGAAAATGCGAATTCAGCTGGAGAACTTGAAGTCTCTCCAGTGCAAACTAACGATAGGTGGGTGAAAGTTTTCGCGTTTGTGAAGAGTTTCTTGGGGTTCTTTTTAACTTGGCTAAGGTAATACGATATTGGAAAACTTGAACAAACATTAGACACATTATTCAACCAGTTAGAACAGGTTAGTTAGGTATTTTGGTCTAATTTTTAACAGCTAGAGTATGCATGTTATCACCATCCCACTCCCTTTTTAGATTGTCCCTGCGCCATCCCCCCGTTTTTTTCCTATCTTTTGGTTCGATAATCCACATCACTCGCTCCATTTGGGTGACGGATAGGTTGTTTTCCACTTATGTACGCCCATTTTGTGGTGTTTATTAAATACTATTGGGAGTTGGCTCTTCCTTTTCTTAATCTTCTTCTTCTTCTTCTTCTTCTTCTTTTACTTCCTCTTCTTCTTATGCTTCCTCTGCTTATTATTATTATAACGATACCTCCGCTCAGCTAGAAGAGACAATATATATATATATATATATATATATATATTTATATATATACATATATATATATATATATATATCCCTGTAAGAGTAGATGCGCGTGTAATTGTGATGCAAGCGTTGCGCAATTAACCAACCACATCTCTCGTGATCTTTCTTTACTGACGGGGCAAGAAGTAATCGACAACTAGAAAAAATGTGGAAATAAGTCCAGGAAAATGCACACATAAATTATATTCCATTTTAGTAGTATTCAGGTTCAACGTTTCTTAATTTCGGAGATCTCAGGAGAATCGATGTTTATCGTGTATTATCCTGTACATTATTATTATTATATTATAATAATAATAAATTTTTAATAATAATAATAATAATAATGGAATTATAATAATGATAATAATAATAATTTTATAATAATAATAATAAGTTTATAGTACTCATAATAATAATAATTTTATAATAATGATAATTTTATAATAATAATGATTTTATAATAATAATCATAATAATAATCATTAGTATTATTAATTTATTATTAATATTATCATTATTATTATCATTATTATTATCATCATTATTATCATCATCATCATTACCATCATTATCATTATTATTATTATTATTATTATTATTATTATTATTATGTAGACATATATTAGTTGTGCAATCCTTCGAAATTCTTATAATATGTTTATTTATCTCATTTTATAGCGATTTTGTATATAGAATAGGTCTTATTTTAATACAAAATAACATAATTAAACTGTAAATATCGAGAAAAAAACATTCAAATATATGCAGTTATTTTCTCTTAGTTATTTAAATTTTGAACAACTCTTAAACCTTTTAACATCATCACATGGTAATAATATTTTAGTTTTGTTCTAATAAAAAAATAGGGCGATACAAATTATTTCGTTTATTTATTTTTTTTTTGTAATTAATATTACACTATCAACAATTCCGTTCTGAATAACAAGTGTTTTCTTTAGTAATATTTCTTTCAATTCATATCCAATCGACGGTTCTAACATGGAAAACATAACCTGAATTTAAAATTGCATTTCAAAATTTTGCTATTTCAAACACAACACCGAAGCTAAATATACGCATACTCTTCATTACCTTATTTTTCTTCAACTTAAAATCATGATGAGGAAATATAATAAAATTGTGATAGAGAAATATATGATTTTAAACAAGTAAATACTTGTTTCTTTTAATAATATTGCGTTGTAATTCGATTTTCAACATATTTCATAAGAATTTCAATTTAAATTCAAGTTCAATCAACGATTCTAACACAGAATGCACTTCCCTAAATATCAAATCATGTTGCCAAACACATTTTTTTAAATTCAATTTTCACACCAAACAAGGCACAGTGCCACTTTGAAGCAAGGGGCTACTATCAAGGACTTAATTAGCGGGGTCATTATGAAGGGAGACGAGTAGAAAGTTGTTTGTTAACATTACACTTGAACTTCTGCATATCATTGCAGTTGGGAAAGCAGAATCCCGGAAGGGAGTTCCAAAGACCCGCAGTTCTGGGGAAGAAACTATTGGAGTGAAAGGCGTTCTTGCACCTAGGGATCTCTACTGTAAAGGGATGAGACTAAGTAGCTTGTCGGGTTTGTCGGGGTAGTTACGTCGGGGAGGTAGAAGTGTTTGCAGTTCGTCAGAGCATTCACCATTGAAGTATTTGTAGAACAGGCAGAGGGATGCAACATCTCGTCGATGGGACAGAGGCTGCAGCCTAGATGACAGTTCAGGACCTATCAGGTTGGCGACTCTCTTTTGAACCCTGTCCAGGAGCGAGAGACAAGCAGCAGATGCACCAGCCCAGATGTGACAACAGTACTCCATACATGGGCTAATGGTGGCCTTATAGAGGTATAGGATACTGTCAGGCGTAAGTAGTTTTCTAGCACGGTAGAGGGAGCCAACTTCCTTGCAGCAGCCTTGGCAATGCTCTCAATGTATCTATTCCAGTTCATATTCCCTGTAAACGTTAGGCTAAGGAGTTTAAAAGAAGTACTTTCAGGTAATGTGTTCTTGGCCATTGCTATTGGTGGCAGAGAAGGTTTCTTGGAGTTATTGAAGGAAACAAGCTTAGTCTTAGCAGCATTGAATGTGACCAACCATTTTTGTCCCCATTCCACTACGGATTGGAGGTCATCCTCTAGTGTTTCTGCCATTTGCTTGGATATGTGTTCATTTGTTTTCCCCTCATATCTGTTATAGAGAGTGGTGTCATCGGCAAATATACCCATCTCCGAAACAATTTTATCAGGGAGGTCATTTATGAATATCAGGAACAATAGAGGTCCAAGGATAGACCCCCTGAGGTACTCCCGCATTTATGTCGTATTGTTTGGATGTACGACCGTCGAGGACAGCTTTGATTTTTCTATTACTTAAGAAGGATTTAATTACATTATGAATTCTTCCGGTGATTCCATATGATCTAATTTTCCTTGGAAGACCATCGTGCCATACCCTGTCAAAAGCCTTAGATATATCGAGGGCCCCCGCTCTACTCTCCCCTGTTTTATCCAATGACTGGTATATACGTTCAGAAACTACAGTTAAGATATCTGCTGTTGAACGGGCTTGCCTGAATCCATATTGTTTGTCAGTCAGGAGTTTAGCAGCTGTTAGGTGCTGGACTAGGACTGGATTAACTAAGGACTATAATATTTTGGCGAAAAGGGAGAGGAGGCTAATGGGGCGATAATTTAGTGGGTCAGTTCTTTCACCAGAATTCTTGAAGACTGGTACCACAGAGGCAGTTTTCCAGCAATCGGGAAAACAAGATTCGTTAAGGCATTTATTGTACAGTTAGGACAGAACTAGAGCAATCTCGGCAGAGCATTTTTTTAATAGCACAGCCGGGATGAGATCTGGTCCACATGCTTTTGAAGTGTCTAGGTTTTTTATAATAGCATGTACCTGAGAAGGGGTGATTTTCAAATCGTCTAGTTTGGCGTCTGTTCGCAGAGGAAAATCAGGGAGTGAGTGGTGTACCGAATTCAGTGTGGAGTTTGAGGCAAACTGACTGGGAAGCAGATTAGCCTTGTCAGTTGCCGTGCAAGCAACCTCATGATTATTTGATAGTGGGGGAATAGTTGACTGTCTATTATTTACTACGCTGTTGTAGATTTTCCAAAACTCCCGGGTTCCTAATTTCTGTGCTTCGATGCGCTTTCTGGTGGTTTCATAGTAATCTGACTTAGCTGTCTCTATCACTCTCTTACAATTATTTCTAGCTTCTATAAACTTCTGTTTCTTTGAACTGGACTTATGTCGGTTGAATCTGCGGAACGCATGCTGCCTTTGACAAATGGCAGCTGCACAAACAGAAGTAAACCATTGGGGGAAGTGGGGCTTGCTATAGAACTTCCGTGCAGGAACATGTGCTTCAATAGCAGTTTTGAACCATTCAGTGGACTCATTTGCACACTGTTCCGCTGGAAGAGTAAATATATTTTGCCATGGGGCATCTCTGATGAGCTCCCTGATGGCTTCCCAATCAGCCTTTTTGTAATACCTCGTTGTTTTGAGTAGTGGGTCTTTAGTTTTAGGGCAAGAATTTAGGCTGATTTCTACCATTATCACAGCGTGATCAGCATTTCCGAGTGGGCTGTGGGCATTTGTTGTACAGTCATTGGGAACCGTTGTCGGAAAGAGATCTAGAAGTGAGGCATGTTGATCTTGCTGGTCTGAGAAACGTGTCGGAAATGTAACCAACTGAGATAGGGAATGGGATATAGAGAAGTTATGTGTTGCGCTACCATCTACGTCTGTATGATTAAAGAATCCTAGCAAGTTACTGTGATGGACATTGAAGTCGCCAAATACATATATTTGTGCGCTAGTATCGAGGGAGAGTGCTATATCTATGCTGTCTGAGACTTTGTTTATTAGGGTACAGTCTTGGTTTTAGGGAGAGCGGTAGAGAAAATACAAGTAGCTAATATTGTGTTGCATATTTAGTCTGAAGCACATAAAGGTCTGGTCCTCTGATTCTAGTTTTATTTCTCTAGTCAGGGGGAGGGTGTTACGAATATAGACTCCAAGTCCATGCATATGTCTGTCCGAGTCCTTACGGGTGAGTGGGAGATAACCAGGCATGTTAAAGTGGTTAGAGAGAATGGAGGAGTGAAGGTTAGTTTCACTTAATGCTAAGATATCCGGGGTGTTTACAAGGAGAAATGACTCGACATCATCTAAGTTAGTTCTAAGCCCGCGGATATTAGTAAATGCAAGCCTCAAGGGAGGAGGCAGGTTGGTTTTCTTTGAGTTTGGTCCTGGTTTAAACGTAACTTTTGCTTGAGCTGTCATTTCATTTTATTTTATTTAAAAGTTTCAGTTAGGGTGAGTGAGTGAGGGGGTGCTGGACAAGTAGTTGTGCAGAATACCAGACATGCAATACAAGTAGACCATCAGCTGTCCTCACCCACAGGATTGTGGCCTCAGGAAAACCCACCGGGAATGAGTGCAGCGTCCCTTTCCATGCGCGACATAGCACTACAAACATCCCGATATTTTACAACTGTTGATGGAGCAGCCGCTCTAAGCGCTACCAAAGAGTTAGGGCTCCTGTACTATCAGTCGGAAACAGCAGCCAGAAACTGAACTGTCAATCCGGTACCCTCAATCCGTTAGGCAAAGCCAGCCCAGTCCAACTGCATCGACATATATGGCACTGAAGCACCCCACTGTGTCCAGTTTAGGGGGATGGGATGTGGCGTGAGTGGGGAGAAGCGGCGTTCATTGCCCTAGTCAGGAAACATGGTCAACCACTGGGTGATTCAGCCGAGTCCCTGTGATAGTACCTCTACGCCTGGCCAATAGGCAAAGAAGGAGTATGAAAGCCGGGCGATAGACAGAGCTTATCTTCTCCTTAAGCAGTTTAGGTTTGCCAACCAGTGATTTGTTTGAATCACCAGCTCTAGGAAGGTTGTCGTCCAGGACTGAAGAGGCATCCCTCCCCTAGGTTTAGTTTCAGAGTTTTCCTTCTCCTAGACGGATGACCTGAGAAGAGCTACGGGTCCATCAGCTCCGAGGGGCTCGCCCCGCGCCTGGGTCCTAATCCAGGTATATCTGCGACCCCGCATGGGTAGTTAATATGTATTGGTTATTCAGGTTAATATCTCCTGAAAAAAATCGGGCATTTAGGTTAACTTCTACAGAAAATTTTCACTCCTCAAAACTGGTTAAACATTACTATGCTTCCATTTTCATTTTTACTCGGAGAGGGTATAGGTAAAAATTCGTGCAGTTGAAACGGCTAAATTTGCTACAGTATTAGATTTAGAGAGACGAGTTAATGTATGGTTAGATGAAGTTTTGTAAGTTTAGGAATGGATGATTAGATATGATTTAGTAGGTTTAGGATTAGGATAAAGTGGTAGGGTATGATTTACTTGCTATTAGAAATTCTGATTTGGTACCTAAACCGAATATTTAGTAAGACTGAAAGATAAGATATGCTCAGTATAGATACAAGAGAACATTTGATATGGAGTACAGTTATACCTGATAGATATAGGTTATTGCATATTCTGTAAGTATAGTTAAATATAGTTGGATGGATAAGTAGTATTGTATACGAATGCATGGAATTTTAGACAATTTGAGTAAGTTGCCTTTAGACTACAACGAAGGAGAATGACGTCGCCTTTCTCTTAATATCTGGAATTTTTTTTTTATTCCAATGAGTAACGGTTTAGTTTGTGTAATGATTATTGCAATACTATCTCTTATCAAAGAGATATTAATGGTTGCTGTTCATTATAGATTACTTTAAGTCTGTGTATAGAACTATGGCTAGTAAGTATTTACTAAGAAGCTTGGTTATGGGTTAGGAGTTATTATCAGGAGCATGCCTAGGAAATTTTGGTTGTTAATGGGTATCGATTTACGAGTCTGTTAGGGTCAAAGGCGGAGAGCAAGGGCCCCTCTAAGTAACGTGAACCGGATTAGGTTTAGTGGCAACTTGAGAAATAGAGCAGTTTGATTTGAGAAAGAGAATTTAAGTAAAAATAAAAAGGTTTGTCATGCAAAACAGACAAGGCAGTCATCTTGGAGGTAAAGTATCTATAGGAGGTACTTAGTATACAACCAGCAGTATTTTGCAGTTTTGAGAGGAATTTTAGGTACAATAGTTACATGGTTTGTTGTACAAGTCCGTAGTCTAGGTCAGGGACGAAGCACTTCTAATATTGCAACTGGGTGTATCCAATTTTGAAAGTAGTTGAATAGAGTATTATGAGGTGTTCTACTTAGCTTAGGGATAGAATGAAAATTTTAGGTAATATTCAGAGAGATATAAGCAATTTCATGAGGATTAGATATATGATCACTGGATGTTGAGCTGCTCAAGAGAATTCTTGTATCTATTCAGAAGGATGTCTTGGTGATATAAGATTTGAGAAATCAAGAGTCTGGGGATACAGAAAGCTGTGAGCTGATGAGGATTCAGTATAGGCGATTATATATAGTTAGCAAAGGCATTTAAAAAACAATACCACAGACAACAGAACACAGATCCTTCATTAACTTTTTTCTTCAAGTTAATATTATGGCGAGGTAAAAAAAAAATAATATAAAATTTTGTCTATTGAGTATAACTCGGAGATATATTCATTTTAAACAAGTAAGTATATATTTATGTTATAATATTGCGTTGTAATCTATCTTTTACGCGTATTTCATTCGTATTTAATTTAATATATTGCAGAAGACTATTCTATTCAGTTCTTCCCTCGGACTGTCCGTTTCTTCCTGACCTCGATTCGCGATACTGAGTCTTTTTCCTTATTCACCCTTTTTTTCTGAAACAAACACAGGAAATCTCTTTCACCGAATGAAGCAAATGAATGTGTGCCACCCACAAAAAAAAAAAAAAAAAAAAAAAAAAAATCCGACGTCTTTTATCTCCGTGTGGGCGCAAACTGATGGAAATCAGTACACACCGGATTTCCTGCACCATCGTGTAGGCTCAATGCCATTTGTGCATTAGGCGTGATAGCGTTTGGCTCGTCATATATATATATATATATATATATATATATATATATATATATATATATATATATATATATATATATATATATATATATATATATATACACAAGTATCTATATATACACACAAGTATGTATATATATATATATATATTTATATATATACACAAGTATATATATACACAAGTATATATATATATATATATTTATATATATATATATATATATATTTATATATATACACAAGTATATATATATATTTTACTTTGAAATTTCACTCATTGTATGTAAATTCCACAGGCAATTTCACGACGAAAATGATTGCAGAATGTTTCATTTATTTCTCTTTCTTCGCATGAATCAACCTTTTGGTTTATTTATAGTCTCGGCTTGATAGGTCTTCATTTATCTTTTTTCTAATTCATCACTTTAGATATTCTATCAATTATAGAACTTTGCTTATTTTTGTATAGATTTCTTACTAGATCAGTTGTCTTCTGAAATGCTTGCGAGCCAGTTGTATATCATAAACAAAACTCAAATCGAATCGGATGAATATCAGCATAGTGTCACTAGTGTCGCATTTTTATCCAAATGAATTACAACTGCCATTTTTTAGAAAACAGAATACTACTTATCTTAACATTTCAATGTCTTGCTTACAGATTCTGATTTTTTTTTGTTTACACAGTGATCACCACTTATCAAGGCCCGGAAGCCACTCAGGGATAAGGGTTATTGCAAGTACATTAAATTAGTGAGGAGATATGATGAAGTGTTTACTTAAGGGGGCGGTTCATTAGGAATTTGTTAAAATTGGACTTGAAGACATCCAAGTTGTAGTCCGGAGGGAAGCAGGCAGACGGAACAGAGTTCCACAGGCGTGCAGTTCTAAGAAAGAAGCTTTGTTCATGGAATCCGCGTTTTGATTTAGGCACAGATATAGAGTGGGGGAAATTTTTCACATTGGATTCAGCTAGACGGGTGTTTTTCGTGAAAGATTGGCGAGGGGGGACCAGAGATTGGAGTTCAGACGAGCATCTGCCATGGAAATCACGATAAAACAAGGACAGGCTCGCAACGTGTCTATTGTGGGTAAGAGGTTGCATGGTATAGAAAAGGGCATCCCCCACTAAGCCACGAAGTCTATTTTGTACTCTGTCAAGGCAGGATAGGCTGTTTTTAGCAGCTCCTGCCCAAATATGGCAACAGTATTCCATCCTTGGACGTACTTGGCTTTTATATAGATAGAGAATTGCATCAGTAGTGAGGTATCTTCTCGAGCGGTAGAAGGATCCCACCATCTTTCCAGCGACCTTGGCAACAGACTTGACGTCAGGAAGACAGTTGGGGGACTCCAGCATTTATATTGCAGGCCTTCGATTTTTGTCCATCGACCACTACTCTTATGAGCCTATCGGAGAGAAATGATTTAATGATTGAGAAAACATTTCCCGTTGTACCGTAGCTGGAAATCTTGTGAAGTAGACCCTTATGCCATACCTTGTCAAAGGCCTTTGATATTTCAAGAGCAATTGCCCTAGAAAGGAAGGTTTTGTCAAGAGATGCACTTATCCTGTGGGATATAACCGTCAGCACATCTACGGTAGATCTTGCAGAGCGGAAACCATACTGTGTGTCACTAAGTAGGTTATTCCTACTGAGGTGGTTGATTATTTCTCTATTTAATATGGATTCCAGCAACTTACTCATAACACACAGGAGACTTATAGGTCTGTATCGAGAGGGAGATGACTTATCACCTGAATTCTTAAATATAGGGCAAACTGAAGAGGTCTTCCAGGGAGTCGGAAAGCACTTCTCCTTAAGGCAGCGCTTAAATAGTTTCGTAAGTATGGGGGCAAGTTCTGGTTGAAGCTTTTTTTACACTATAATTGGGATGCCATCAGGGCCAGTTGCTTTACTGGAATCTAGGTTCTTTATTAGTTTGGCGACCTCCTGCACGGATATTTGTATGTTACCTAGCTTGTTCTGTGTTATAGGAGGAAATATGGGGAGTTGATGGCCTTCGTCGCATAGGGTAGAATTAGCTGCAAAGTTCTTTGCAAATAGTTTGGCCTTGTCTGACGCTGACGAGATGACCTCTGGTGCATTGATAATGGTTGGTATAGAACGCACACTTCTGTTCAGGATTTTATTTGTTATTTGCCAAAACTGGTGGGATCCAAGCCGCTGATCAGCTACCTTGGATTTAACAGACTGGGCATATAGCTCTCTTGCATTTTTGATTACTCTTTTACAGTGGTTGCTCGCAGACCTGAAAGCAGCTTTAGTTTCAGTGCATCTATTAGATCTGATACTATAGAGGACACATCCTTTTTAAACATGGAGTGCAGAGGTAAATCAGATATGAATGTACGGAAGCTATCCCAGTCAGCCAGCGAATATCGGTATACAGTACGGTGGAGGGGTACGTCTGGGGGCTTCTTACATTTCGTTTTTATCTTAACTGATACGACGGAGTGGTCGGAGGATCCTAGAGGAGAATTAACAGAACATGAACATAGCTCAGGGGAAGTTGAGAGAAAAAGGTCTAAGAGGCTTGCATACTGACCGGGTGTATCTGGCACACGGGTGAGTTCGCGAACAATCTGAGTGAGGTCATAAGCAATGGCAAAATCATGACAAAACCTTCCCTCATCATCTGTCTTATTTGAATGGGTCAGCCATTCCACGTTATGGACGTTGAAATCACCACATATGTGGATGTTAGCCGAGGGATGTGAAGACAGTATGTGGTCAATTTTCTCAGATATGCTCTTAAAGATAGTAACTCCGCTGTTGTGGGGCCTATAGAGGGCAAATATAAATGCAGTGGTGTTAGCAAGTGCAACCCTGAAGCACATATAGTGTAAATTAGGATCTTCTCTAGAGATATCCCTACCACACGGGAAGCCGTCCTTAATGTAGGCACATATTCCATGCCCATGGCGATCTTGGGGGTCAGATTTAGCTGTTAAATTTTAGTATCCGTTAATTATGAACTCGTCTAGGGTAGTGGTCGGTCCTATTCCAGTTTCACTTAGAAATAATATGTCCGGTTTTGTCTCCTGTAATTGGGTTTCAACCTCTGGAAGGTTGGAACGTAGACCCCTGATGTTGGAGAAGGAGACCTGGTAGTAGGGGTCTACGTTGAAAGATGGGGTTCTAGGTTTAATCGAGTTTTTATTCTGGATATATTTCATGTTGAGGTTTGGGGATTTGTGGAATAGGTCGGCATACTTGGTTAGAGCAGTACAGAGAGGGAAAGTAAGAGAGAAAAAGACAGGAAATTTTTTTTGTAGCACACGTAAAGGTAAAGCCGTAACAATTACCCACTAGTATGGCATCGAGAGGCCCCACCAGAGACTACTGCATGGTCCAGATCCACTCACCAAATGGCAATACAGCAGTCCACGTACTTAGCGCCTGCTGATAGTGGTTAATCCAAGGTTCGGGTCCCTGACTATCAGGCGGATAACGTCAGCCCAGACAAAACGTTTACCTCCAGCACCCTTACTAGTGACATGGCCACAAGGACAGACAGAGACAGAAAATTTTCCGACATCTCAGACTACTGGTCACCAAGTACTATCGACCTTTAAGCAGCTATTTCTTCACCCTTTGTCAGAAAAATCACCCATTGAATGAGGACTGAATGACAAAATAGGAGAAGCGAGAGTTACTGGAGCTGCCGATAACACATCCACTGTATTATCTACTCTCCAACAAGTTGAAAATGTGACAACTTTCATGGCATTTGTTGTATAGATTGAGTACATATTTATAATAAAAGGCTGAGGAATGTGAAGAGATATGTAAATGAATAGTTATTTTTAATACGGAGGCGGAGATACATTATTGATGAGGGGGGATATAGTCAACACTTTGGAAGGGGATTAATGTAAAGTTTATTATGCAATAGATACAACACATTGCCTTGCGGTTGATGACAAACAAAGTGAAAGACTTCATAACAATATGAAGGCATTTATTTCCAGCTGGTGATTAGAATGATGAGGATTTGATGCATGGCAGAATTTCTGCACTGTACTCTATTCCTCACTACCTCCGAAAGGGGCTTAAGCTAACTTAACTCTAACTGAAATCTGGCTCCTTTACTCTGACTTTCTTCCCTCAACTGCCCTCTCTCTCTCTCTCCCTCTCTTAACTGTAAAACTCTCGTGTAACCTTACTGTATATATTAAACTATATTTTTGTGAAAAACAGCCTATCCTGCCTTGACAGAGTACAAAATAGACTTCTCGGCTTAGTGGGGGATGCCCTTTTCTCTACCCTGCAACCTCTCTACCACAGAAGAGACGTTGCGAGGCTATCCTTGTTTTATAGTAATTTCCATGGCAGGTGCTCGTCTGAACTCCAATCTCTGGTCCCCTCTCGCCAATATTTCACGAAAAACACCCGTCTAGCCGAATCCACTGTGAAAAACTTCCCCCACTTTTTTCTGTGCCTAAAGCAAAACGTGGATTCCATGAACAAAGCTTCTTTCTTAGAACTGAACGCCTGTGGAACTCTGTTCCGTCTGCATGCTTCCCACCGGACTACAACTTGGATGTGTTCAAGTCCAACGTTAACAAATTCCTGATGAACCGCCCCCTTAAGTAGACACTTTATTAAATCTCCACACTAACGCAATGTACTTGCAATAACCCTTATCCCTGAGTGGCTTCAGGGCCTTGATAAGTGGTGACCACTGTGTAAAAAAAAAGACGTCAGAACGCGGCCAAACGTGCCTGGTTTTCACGTTGCTCACAGCATATGCTCTTAACACGTGTTCTGGAAGCCCAAGATACATTCTTTATTTGATTGTTAATTATTTCTCTGACCTAATTTTTTTTTTTTATTTATTTTCAACGACAATAGATAATTCACTACATTCCTGAAATCGCATATAAATAGCAATGTGTATTAATTTTAACTTTTATCCCCACGGTCAATTACAGTATTCACCTTTAATAAATAGTAGTTTCGATTCTAATTACTTCATTTCTCTAAATACCGGGAACCGCTATCTTCAATATACAACACAATTATTGTTTAGACCTTAGAATGTGTTGTTCACTATTTTCGCTATATGTAAATTTAATTATAATTTGCCTTTATTTATGTATCTTTATATGGCCCAGTCTCGCTCTGCAGGTATGATTTTTTTACTAATAATATTCGGAGTAAATATTTTTTTAAACCTTGAAAATATGATCGAGGGAAATCTGAGTATTTTCGGACATATTACAAATTTCAATTAATATACTGTAAGTGAAATTAAGGACCAGATATATCCTCAGCAGTCCTTAAAACACAAAACTTTAGTGAGGTATAAACGGTTGGATTGCATATGTCCTATATTCCAATCTAATTTATATCAAACAAATATTCCCGTTTTAAAATTTAGCTACTATCAACATTAACATATACCCTACTATAGATTTTACATACCACCAAAAATACGCGTCTTTTAGAACGCAATCACTGAATATTTTTCATCTTTTACGAAAACAAAACAATGAATAATAATTTGCATTGGGTTTTTTTAATATTTAGAAAATAGAAACACAATAATGATTTGCAAGCTGTTATTGTGACACTTTCTGTAACATTATAACAAAATAATAATGTATTCATATATTAATAACATACGCATATATTTCTCAAAATAATTTTCTCTCAAAAAGCTGGAATTCTTTTTATTGATTTGTTTTGATGTATCTTATTTTGCATTAAATTCTACCCATGTATATCAGATACCATTTCGTATCTTAATATCATCAGATATAATAGCGCAAAATCAAAACTTTGTCTTAATTGCTTGTCTGAGAAAATACCGACACTATTTATCATTCTCATTTAAACTTGTCCTCATTGAATAATACACAAAACAACAATACTCATGTGTTTTTAGATATTACGGACACAAACTTCTGTGTAAATATTGCCCTGAAAAAACTATGTCTTGTTAATATACCTTTATGTATGTAAGGCAACCATGGGGCTTTATAATTAGAAATCGTTAATCCTTTAGAAATAACCAAGTAGATATTGACTTTGAATATTTCATTTTGTTCCAAGAGAAACAATTCGAACAACCTCTTTAAAATCAATGATTTACTTCAGAGCTTGCACTGCATACATTTTCTTTTTCTACTTTTTTTTCGTATCTAGGTTTTTTATTCGTTTCACAGGAACACTTGTCTTCCGACATTGATGCAACGATTAATTTCAATCTCAATAGATTCTACTTATTTATCTACTCGTATGTCTCTCAACATACAATCAATCTGTGTCACATTAACTTCGAGCATTTTAATGTAATTTCGATTTATCTGTGTGGTCTGCTGACATGAAACTCTATTGGTTTTTCGCCTTTTTTAATAGAAGAGTGCGATCAATAATAGTATAAACATAGTCGTATTGACAGCAAGAGAAATAGTAGTAGTAGTTCGAGTAAGATCAATAGTGACGTTCTTTTCAGTCATATGTAGGTGGCCAGCTAAAATCAAATTACTTCTCTATCATAGATAACCGAGTGGTTAAAGATCGATTCTTTGACAGCGAAATTTTTGTTGTTAATGTTAAAGTTGTGATAAATGCGCAGTCTCATGACGTTCCGTCTGCAAGAAAAAACGCAACACATGTATAATATTAACGTTCATGTATATGTCTCTTGCTACACAATATATGAAATCTACTGTGAAAATCAGAAAGTACAAGAAGGCAACCGATAATTAAATGAAACTTATAATTTTAAATATAATATATATTTGTTGCAACATTCTAAATTATTAACAAAGGAAAAATAATGTTAGTTAGTAAATGCAATCAGTATCATCATCATCATATGTCTCATAGTAAAATGACAGATAGGAAAGCAGATTTCTAAAACTTTTCTGAATTTCTGAGCGTGCTATACATAGACAGCATTTTCTATTTTTATGGTGTCCTCCCATGTCTAACTCTTTATACTTCTCTGCCTCTAAAGGGTACAATTCTTTAAAAAAAACTGTCTTTCTGAGGCATTATAAACGTGTTACACGGATTTACTAATTCATTTTCTTCCTTTTATCAATAGTCATTAGATCTGTCAGCTTTTATAAGCTTTCTATTATATTCCTCACTCGAATCACTTAAGCCTATATTTATCTCTCCAGATATGCATTGGTCATTTACGACTCACAGGAATAAAAAAAAATTCAAGATAAGAAGAGAACGCATAAGTGATTTTTATTTTTTTTCTTCAGGAACTTTAAAATCTGTGCCTATGAAATTATTATAAATAATTCAAGTCTCTATCCATTATCCGTCACAAAACCCCCACGCTATTTCAATTTAAATTTGTTGTCTCTGGTTAGTATATTATTAATTAATTTCATCTGGTTTATTGTTTATCACGTTTTTTATCATTTATGAATTGATCAACATGTTGTAGTACTTTTTCTTCTCTCTCTTGCAACATCTGACTTTGTTGACCCCAGATTTACACTATTTTCGTTTTTTCAGTTTATAAAAAATTGTTTTATTTCTTTCAGAAGTATATTTTAAAATACTCCTTCTCTCTATATTTACTCTATCTTCTACACTAAGAAACGCCTAACCACATTCTTTTCTAAATAAATACAATCGATCTGTATCATTCGTAGCCGAAGTTTAATAAATGTACGTTTTTACGCGTTTTTTTTTTCTGTTCAAACATTTTAATTCATCTACATTCTAGTAAACTTTCCTAGCGGTATATCGAATGATGGCGAATAGTCTGGCATTGATGGCCTATATAGCATTCTGGCTGTTGAGGTGCGATTAAAGAGTAACCCTTAATGTTTACTTGCACTAAACTGGGAGTTTGTTTCTCATTTGCTTATCTTATGGTAGTTCCGTAAATATGTCCCCCAAAAGGTTGTAACCTTTCTCGCGATCAATATTATTAATCAGATTATTGGGAGTCAAACGGAATCCAAGTGAACGAGCTTTTAATCACAGGGATTTTGTGGTGCAAGTTCAATCCTCATGTTATTATTAAATAATCTGCTCGTATTGATTAGAGTATCACATTGGTTTTCAACTTTTGCAAAAGCTTTAAGGTAATCAATAGCTAATAAATGATTGATTTTCAGAGTTCATATTTTGCTTGTACATTCCGTAAAACTAATGTCAACGAGACCAAGCATATAACAAAACGAAAAATGGAAAGAGTATCACACTACAAAATATATTTTTTTTTTACTTCACCTAATGTAAAATATCCTGCCGTTAAAATAGTTTCCCAATCGTCCTTACAATTCCTAATAGATTTTCGGTGTTCGAAACTAGCTATTCCGTACATCTTTCATCATTTGAACACGCATAAATGAGGCACCATGTAAATGGCTGCTTACAAAATTTCCAGATTATGTTAAACTTAGTAGAATTCGGTTTGCAGTTTCTTAAGATTATTTTATCGATCAGAAGCTGACCCTGTGTTAGTCATCATCTGTTCATCAGTCTTTCTCCCTCCGGCAACAAATTGTTTGGCTATAAATAACCATATATACTTTCAGATATTATGCTGAAGAAAAGTATCTATATAACTTAGAGACAAGTACTTTCTTTTTACAATTATGTCGCACAAAAAACACAATGTCCCTTTGTCGTACGGGGTTACGATTTGGGACCAAATTCATGGAAATACGACGTATGGAGTGAGGCACTGAGATAAATTATACTTGAACTTCTGCATGTCAGTATAATCGAAAAATCATGGACCGTGGAATTTCTCATACGTCTAGCTTTTAGAGGGAAGAACTTATTTGAGTAAAATGCTATACATAATGTAAGGATCTCTCCAGTTTAGGGGTATAATTGTGCAGCTTGATGGGTTTGTAAGGAGGTATCTGGCAGGAGCGAATACAAGTGCTTTGAGTTCGTCAGATCACATTTTATTGAAATTCCTGTAGAATTTGCATATAGATGAAGCGTTTAGGGAAGAAAACAAAGGTTACAATTTGGTTGCTGCTACGGAACCTGTTGGGTTGAGAGCTCTGATTTACACCCTGCTGGGCGTTAGAGACGAATTGTAGAGGCACTAGCTCCCTGTAGCAACACTCCTCCATGCATAGGCATTAGTGGTTTTATAGAGGTGTTCGATGTTTTCCGATGTGAGTAATCTTCTAGCACGGAAGAGGGGGCCCTCCTTCTTTGCAGCACCCTTGGCAATTATCCAAGGTATTTTCCTAATCCATGTTTCCTGTGAATATAACGCATAGGAGATTGGACGAAGTAATTTCAGGTAGTGTATAATTAGCATTGAAATCATTGGTTGAGAAAGGTTTACGTATAATTAAAGGAAGAATGTTAATCCTGATAGCATTGGACGTTACTATTAATTCACTGCAGAATCGAACTACAAACCGGAAGTCATCCCCTAAGGTGTTGCCATTTTCTAAGATAAGTGTTTATTCGTTTTCCCCTTCAGTTATTTCCAAAGTTAGTCAAGTCTATCCCTTTCATCTCATCGTTTTTTTATCAATACTATAATAAAGTATAATTATTATGTATATATACGCATATTATAACTTTTATAATAATAATAATAATAATAGTAATAATAATAATAATAATTGTACTTATTACATTAAGTAAGTATTATTATTATCATCATCATTCTTCTTCTTCTTCTTCTTCTTCTTCTTATTATTATTATTATTATTATTATTATTATTATTACACCGATCTACAGATGTTGGTGGTGTAATATTCCATGTCGAATAGTTCCTTTGATTCGAAATGATTATTTTATGAAAAGAAGTATTCACGTCCGATAGGTCCGGGTTAGCATGTCGACAAGTATTCAGTTTGAGGTTAGAAAATCTCAAAATCTTACAAAAACTGATACTCAGCATACATAAGGAAAGACTGGGCTGCATCGGAGGAATGTATTCCTTGCGAAAACAGGGGACATTATCAATAACTTTCTTGAAGACAGAAACAAAATAATATTTACACAGTTGCATGTTAAGTGTTCTAAACTTGAGGAGGAGGGAAATACTTCCCCCAAAATTAAACCTTGATAATTGTTATCAGCAGACCCACCCGAAAATTCTTAAAACAAATGGCGCGTGGCAGTGTTGGTAGAAAAGAAGTAGATTTGTTTGTCGTGCGTGCGTACAAATATGTCAGGCAGTGAATTTCAGTGCATAATACAGATCTTTATATTTCTAAATGTACTTATCTCCGCTAAATTTGAATGAAATGTTCTTAATCAGCATAGTCAAATACCCTCAAAAGTCATCTTTCCTAAGAAAATTGAGGAGATGGGCCTAATGTACAAATTTACCACAAAGCCCCAAAAATAAGCTGTGCGGAATCAGCCCAGAAAAAACAGAAATAAAATTCTCCACTGAATTCAAAACCCTATTTATGAAATTTACACTAAAACTATATTGTAGTTTATCTGTGAAAAATCAGTAAGTGTGCCTAAAATCAGACTTTAACTTTAAAACACACCTGGAAGTCTGTCATTTGAGGTGTGGAAGTACAAAATGGATACAATGATTCCCAATATCTTCCAAACTGTTTACTTACATATTTGCGCAATATTAATATATTAATATAATAGATATTTTTGTGGGTATCATTCTTAGGCCATATTTTATTGTTACGTTAGCATTCGTTAAGCATATAGATAACTTTTATCCGCAGTAAAAGAATGATTAGATTTCTGCCTCTCGGAAGGAGCGAAATTAGTCTGGGGAGATTTTTTTAATATTGTTATCGGAAAAAGGAAAGCTTATGTTATTTGTATGAGTTTATTATTCAGTAACGAAAGGGTGAAACCCCATACATTCTGAAAGTGTAGAATTTCTCCCAGTGATGAATGGGCGCGGCGGTATGGGCACTTGAAATTTAGAGCAAAATATAGACACTACATCCTCTAAAAATGGTTGCGATGTTGATGTTGTCACTCTTAAGATGTAATGTAGTGTTTTATTATAACGAGAAAACGAGTCTAAAATTGCATGGTAAGTTACACCTGATAGTGGCTAATAGTCTAGACATTAGTCTAGAAATTTGTATGTGGCATCTTTTGTTTTAAACCTACATTACTTTGAACCAGAGAGGAATTTCTGCAGTCTAAATAAACTCTAAGTGTTACATTTTTTAATTAAAATTATTATAGATATGACATGATAAGGGCTGTCCCCTTTTCATGTAAGTATATAAATAGATAGATTTAGTTAATGTAAAAATGAAATAGAATAGACGAAATTCGAACTTCGTAATTTAGGTTTAGAAATAGATTGCGAGAGGAAATTAGAAAATGGAATGTAAAAACAAACCATTGTTTAACTTAGAGATAAAATAGTTTTAAGAAAAGGAATGTCCATTTGTCAATTCTGTTATGAAATTGAATGAGGAACGCAACTATATGATAACTTAATAAACATGTTTTAACATATTGGAAATATATGTTACTGGTAATATAGGTTAAAATTCCTTTTGTAAACAAAGGAAAAAGTTTTGGACACGCATTTCCAGAACACGTGAAAGAAGACACATGTTTTAACATGTGTATGACGACATGGAAAATGGGAAGTTCTCGATATAGTTAGAAACTTTAGAGTTAAGCAGAGAGAGTCTCAGAGAGAGTCTGAGGACAGACGACAGTCTGGAGTCGAGAGATGGACAGTCGAACGTCTGGAAGCGAGACGGTCACCTTTGAAACATAGAATGTAAAACTTTGAATTCCTGACTAAGAAAACCACCGACCAGTCCATGGAAATAAACGCGTCATGTGTTTTTGTAAACGTCGTCTTTGTGTTGTAATTCTACCAAAAGGTAAAGTGAAATTATCATTATATGTCTTAAATATCCAGTGTTTTAAAATGTCTTCACATACAATGTCTCGACATCTCATATCAACAATGTGAACACGAAGACTGTCTCAACACTGTCTCCTCACTACACTTCTAAGTATGAACATTTTATATATATGAATCTCTTCATAACACGAACACAGAACGCAACATCTCTTTTAATAAGACTCTCTAAGACTCTCTTTTAATAACAAATAACAACGAACAAATATACCAACAACAATAATAATAATAATAATGATAATAATAATAATAATAATAATATTAATAATAATAATAATAATAATACTAATAATACTACTAATAATAGTAATAATAATGAAACTACTATATAACATAAGGAGATCACATTCATTTAAATTTATTGCTGGCATTGTTCGTCTTACACGTGCTTTGTATAATGAGATATTCTGTGAACTTATACCATTCAACAGAACATACTATGAATACAATAACATGAATGTTATATAAATATATTTGTGGTGTTAAATATCTGCTAATGAGAAAGTATGTATGTGAATATTCATTTGTATTGAGCTTAATTCTGGCAATGGTGAAATAACTAAATTGAATATATATATATAAAAAGCGTATATACTTTTTACTGTCAAACGCATATATATATATATATATATATATATATATATATTATAGATGGTGAAGAAAGGGAGAAAGTCCCTACGTGAGAACGTAAAATATGAAATACGTATTAATGTTTGAGTAAACATAGTCATATATAGTATAATTGCTTAAAGAACCCCAGCAATTGCTTCTACGTAACGAAAGAGAATATTTCTATACACATGCATATATAAACTGATACACACACATGTATATATATATATATATATATATATATATATATATATATATAATCTCCCAACGTATGCATTTACACTAGCATTTATGCAATATGTAATAGAAATAGACATCAAACAATATACGTATCTCGTAATAATAGTTCTATGAAATAATGATTTTTAAACAGACGCGCAAGGATTGTGAGAGAAACTCGAAAGTAAAAGCGCATTACGATTATTTTATCGATCGATATCAATTCGAACACGTTTTTATGTGTCTAGTTGTTTATTCGACTAATGCTGATTACTCATTATTAATTCATGTTATGGCAGTAAAACGGAAAAACAAAATCGGGGAATTTGCTATGCCTTTATGAGTAACTATGATGAAGTAAACATTGACTCCCGTGTTAACTATCTTACACAATACATTTTTTCATTTATTTTTCTTTCATAAAACTCATATATGATACAATTGGCAAGCAGTATATACCTAAAATAGTTGGTTATCTATCGCTGTTTGTGGGTGAGTTGATCAACTATCTTTAACTTCATTTAATAGAATCATTTCGGATTGATTAATAATCTTATGTTGTCTACACGTTTCCAGAATCAGTCTAACTTTGCCTGAGGATATCATTATGATACGCTTTTTTATACTATATTTATTTATGAAAATCATGTGAATTAATTGAAACCGAATAAAAGTTTACTTAACACCGCGATTAAATAGTAACACTTTCTTTTGTGTTCTTGTCAACATCAGCATCATAATAGATTTGACGGAGTAAAATGCTTTTATATATAAGTGATCATATATTATTCAAACACGGTAGTGTTCAATATATGATTAGCTGGCCTTCTTAGTCATTCCGATCTGCTTCAAACCGTCACCGCTCAACCATTTTTGGGGCCGAATTTCCAACAATTATTACAGTTTATATATCGACTTCTCAGCTATATCTTAAGAAAAAAATGTAAATAAACAAAAGTTATGATAAATTTACCGGTGTTAAAAATCGTAAACTACATAAGAACGTGAACCACGTTATTTAGGACTGGTTTCATTGGGAACCAGGTCATTCACCGACTACTGTTGCTTTCAGTTCACAGCTCTCTCAAAAAGAGAAACAAGAAGTTAAACAAAGAGAATTAAAGAATGGGAAGGAGATCATTAGGGGAATTTAGTGAAAGCAGACGAGTGCCGTATATTGTTATTATATATGTGTATATTATGTTTATGGGGGCAAAAATAGGACAAAAATTAAAAAAAGAACATATACATTTTTAAATTACATTTAACATATACAATTAATTCTAAATAGTGCAATATTTGAAGCCATGAATCAATTATATTTCTTACTAGAATATATTGTCCTTTTTTTCCAGTTTTAACAAATACTCCTTTACTTTTCCATGTTTACGATTAACCATATAGCTTTTCATGCTCGCATTGTTCTATTGGCCTGTCTATCTATCATATATATATATATATATATATATATATATATATATATATATATATATATATATATATATATATATATACAGGATGATAAAAAAAACAAAACAAAAGCTAAATGGTAACCATCTAGAACATATACTGTAGAACGGAGAAAAAAAGTCTTTTGATGTGATGTTTTGAATATATAAACTAGTTATCACCAAAGTTTCATTTCATTCGAACAAATCATTAAGAAACAGGGGATAATTACAGTTGGAACCGGTCTTTTTTTTGAGGGGGTCACCCTATATATATATATATATATATATATATATATAGATAGATAGATAGATAGATAGATAGATAGATAGCTTCCATGCTCTTTTTATTTTAAATAAATGTATATAGCATTCTCCTAGCCGAACTAATTGGGTACGTTTTCAAAGGTAAATGTGTATTGATAACGTTTTATTGTGCAATTTGTCATAGTTTTACAGTCCTGGTGCACATTTTTGTATGCAGAACACAAGGATCTTTTAAATCGACTAATTATTAAGTAGTTGTTTCGTTACCAATAACAAGTGGCTGTTTCTAGGTAATTGCTCCATACTCTTATCTATTTAAGTGGTTAAGTCAAGGTATTGAACAGACGGTACTAGAATTACTCCGAGAAAATGTTATCCTGTTAATTAACCCATAGAACAAAAGAAACTTTACAAGTAAGAAATAACCAAAACTCAAGTCTTGACTTTCAGAATAAACACTATTAACATAAACATTTTTTTTAAATATTATGTTTACTTAATAGATGTGTGATATTTTGGACGTTGGGTTATTTGGTTACCAAATATAACGCAAGACTTTTACCGTAATACCAATTTGTAAAGCATTTTTGTCACTCCGTTCCCATTCCAAACACGGCACAATGCAACTTTGAAGTAGAGGCTAATGTCGGGGACCAAAGTCTCAAGAATATTATGAAAGGTGATGAGCAGCAGATGTCTGTTCACATAAAAATACATTTCTGTATGTCAGTATAGTTGAGAAGGAAGAATCCCGGAACAGAGTTTCAAATCTAGCAGTTCTTGCTAGGAAACTATTGGAGTAGAAGTATTTCATAAATCTAGGGATCTCTGTGTAGGTGTGGGATTTAGTTGCTTGTCAGGTCTGTCGGGGGTATTTACGTCGACGGGGTTCATGTGCTTTTCGTTTTTTACCATTAAAATACGTGTATCACAAGCAGAGGGATGCAACATTTCGTCGATGAGACACATGCTGAAGCGGAGATGACAGTTCAGGACCTATCAAGTGTACGAGTCTCCTTTAAACCCCATCCAAAAGTAGGAGACAGGTAGTAGATTCACCAGCTCAAATTTGAACTTAATACCCCATGGATGAACGAATGGTTGCTTTGTTGATGTACAGGATACTTTCAGGCAGAAGTGGATTTCTAGCACGGTAGAGAGAGCCCACTTTCTTCGCAGCGGCCTTGGCAATGCTCACAATGTAGCTCTTTTAATCATGTTTCCGGTAAATATTAGGCTGAGGCGTTTTTAATTAATTTGTTAATGCATAATTGATAATAAATATAAAGCGCAAACACTGTATAGTAAATAGAAGATTATAAAACATGAACAGAATAAATTAGTTTTACAGAAAGAGGTAAGATAATATTAGACATGCAAATAAAATAAACATGTATATAGAAATAAATTGATGTTTCCAAGTGTCCAATAGAAAAAGAGAAGTGGGTATGGACAAATGATATTTATTTGCGCGTAGAACGGCGAGTAGGATAGAAATGAAACTAATCTATCGAGAAAGCGATAATATCTTATATAATAAAATAAAACTGATACGTATAAGCACTTGTCAGCCAACGAATACGTGGCTAAATAGTGTGATTGATACGAGAAATGAACACCGATGTAATATGATCGCAAATCTTATATCATTTTACAACTAAACGAAAATCTAAGAGAGAAACACTCATTGACCTACACGGAACACGCGATCTTTTAGACGATCAGATGTGTCGCAGCAGAAAAATGAGAACGTTATCGATTATTTATTTATACGTTTCTTCCTCTTCATTTGGCCGTCTTCTATTTTAATCAATATTTCCTCATCGATTTTTTATTAAAAAAGCAAATAAATAAATAGTGGTATGCATGTTAAATACTCAACTTGTCAGTAACGGAAGAACACACAGGAAAATATTTAATATGATAAGAGATAACCTGTTGCATGTTGAGTCCATGTTGATTATTACTGAAAAAGGTGAGAACAAAATAAATGAAAGTGAATAAATGAAGGCTAGAACAAAATAAAAAATATTTAAAGGACATAAAAATTTCTAAAAATGGTATTATATATATTTATATATCCCCCTTTAACACATATATTTATATATCCCCCTTTAACACATATATTTATATATCCCCCTTTAACACATATATTTATATATCCCCCTTTAACACATATATTTATATATCCCCCTTTAACACATATATTTATATATCCCCCTTTAACACATATATTTATATATCCCCCTTTAACACATATATTTATATATCCCCCTTTAACACATAATGAGCAATTAAAGAAAATTAGTAATATTTCGTGAATTGAATACATAATGTAGTGTTCCGCCCGTTTTATAGTCTTATAGGTTTCTTAAAACATGCCCTTTTGTAGAGATATGAAAAGCTTTATATGTTTCACCTTCCCCAGGGATGTCTAATCGGTTGCACAGAAGAATATTAGCAGGATAGAAGAATATGACATGAGTCTGGGATTCTCCCTGTCGACAAAATAAAAATGGCATTCACATTCTGATTTTCGAAAAGGTACGAAACATATCTTTATCGAAATAACAATCAAATATGAATATATATCATAATATCTGTCTAAAATCCTTTTTAACACAGGATATTTTACGAGAATTAATAATAATCTATTGTGGGTGTGTCATACATTATGACAGCTCTAAGGCATAACAGATATATATATATGCATATATATATATATATATATATATATATACTCACATATATATATATATATTTCTGTAAAGGTTTGAGGAAGCTACAGACGGCCAAAAGACGGCCGAGTAGCTGAAACAATAACGTAACTTAACAGAATAAGGTAATAAAAAATAAAAGGCATATTTGCTCTACAACAGTATTGAGCACTTTCTTCAGTTTTTATTAATTACCATTTCTACTAAATATATATATATGCATATATATATATATATATACACATACTCCTATGAATTCGGTTTTCTTTTGTATGTATTGATATTTATATTAAAACACTCTTTTGTATTTATTTAAAAAGAAGATACAATTAGGTGTGGAAATGCATTCACTAGCAAATATCTAGCTAATTTGCATATTATTTTATACATTCATTTTAATTAATCGCCTCTTAGTTTTTTCGATTTTCTTATGGGATGATCATCTAGAGTTAACTATTACGTGTAATTATATTCATGCAGATATTCTACATCATGTATACTTCCATAATATTTGCGTAAAATCTTTACAGTAAACAAAACATTGTTTCCGTATATATTTATGTATACGTATATATTTTTGTTTAATCTATTAGTCTATCTATCTATCTATATATATATATATATCTATAAAAGTTCAGGTGCATGTGTGGGTGTGTCTGTCTGTGTACGCAATAACTCTCTCAATTTTAAGTCTACAGGCTCCAAATTTGGTATTCAGAGTAGTGAGATTTGGAAAACATATTTGTGATCGGTTTTCGGCCGGAAATTTGGCTGTTAAGGTGCCAAAGTTAAACTCTACCAAACTCCTCCGACAATTTTGGGTCCAAACACTTGAAATTTGTGATATAGGTTGCTTTGACATGGATCTAATTTAAAAACTTGAGTTGAACCCAAAACAATAAATGTTAAAGGGCCATAGTAGCAGTCAAATTAAAAAAAAATTGATCTCTGTTGTCTCTACCAAATTACTCAAACAATTTCTGGTCTAAACATTTGAAATTTTACATAAAGGGTATTCAGAGATAGGACAAGCTTTTTCATCGGTTTCGGTCGAAACTTTTTAGTTCCAATATATAAATGTATGTATGTATGTATGTATAGATATGCAGATCTGCGTAAAACTTTCGACAGATGAAACGGAATTTACCAAGATCAGTATCGTTTTGAAGTTCCACCTTTCAGACGACAAATATCGAATAATTGGCTAAAATCATTAATACGTTCACCTTCACCTGGGCACTACAAGGGGTCGCTTTTTTCGCCGATATTTTTGAATGTCATCCTCTCCTTTCGAGTGTCTAACCTTAATTTAAACCTACATCACTTCCAGGTTGGCGGTGGTCGTAAGAGCAAAGACGTCACGTTTTCCCCATTCTTTCCTCATTGCGGTACGGGTTAAAGCCTGCCTTCCTTCTACCACTTTTGATTTTGCTCAGAATACATCTCCAAACACCCGGGCAAATCTCAGTACCCTGTATATCAATTTTTTAGTCTGTAGACTCTAAATTGACAGAGTTATTGCGTAGGGAAATGTATACAAACACACAGACGGACACACAAAAAGACACACAGACACGTTCACTTATATATATATATATATATATATATATATATATATATATATATATATATATATATATATAGTAAGTTATAAAATATATATGGCGATTAAGCTACACTGACTATTCCGCGTTTCATCCAGGACTCCTAGAGTGGATGAAATGCGGAATATTCAGTGTAGTTTAAGTTTACGCATAAATTTATACTTTCGTATATCAATTGTATGTGAGTAAATTAAGTAGTTATATATGCCAACTTGTCTTTCCAAGTGGGTGTGTGCGAAACGGTTATTAAAAAATTGCTGTGCGATTTTTTTGTCTTCCAGCGTGAAATATAATATTTGTTTAATTTAGACATGTGAATCAAACTCGATTTGGTATTTTAGCCGTTACAATTTCTACTGCGTGGGCAAATTAGAAAGAATAATTGGAACTTGGTAAGCGCAAGTAGAAAGATCGTGTTACTTCTATGCATTCGTAAATATACATTTTTAATTACAGTCGGTTATTTTTCAGATTTTATATCAATCTGTAACTAGCACAAATAGAAACAAATAATGGTGGGCGGGGCAAAGAATGGTCCTTAAAAGTCAAATTGTTTGAGGTCCCTAGCTACTTTAAATTTTGGAAGAGATAGATTGAAAATATGGCGACAGAAAGACAAAAAGATAGACAGACAGGAAGACAGGCAGACGAATCGACTGACACACATACCTCATTTTATATATAAGATACGTATCTATGTGTTTGTGAATCTTCTTCACATATATATATTTGTGAATCTTTTCACACACACACACACACACACACACACACACATATATATATATATATATATATATATCTATATATCTATATATATATATATATGGTAATTTCTTAATCGCACCATTTATACGTAATCATGTTTTTCAAAGAATACGGAGCAAAATGTTTCACAGATTATAGAATCCATTGCGATTGCAAAATAGAACTTTGACCTCCCTTGTCCCTATCGTTTTTTTTTTACGTTAGGTTACTTGTTTCTCTGTTTCCGTTTTTTTTTCTTTAGATTTCATTTTCGTTCCGATTTTCATATTTATATTTTTGCAAATCTTATAACATTTCTTTTATAATTCTCATATGTTTACGTAAATTACCCTTTTTACTAGATCTAAAATGCAATAGATATTCACAAGGATTGTTCACACAGTATAGTGTGAAATGAACAAGCTGTCGACCTAAAGAAAACAACACTACAACTTTATTTTAAAACTTTTATTTAAAAAAAACAATTCCAGTAATTTATTATGTAGTAGAGCTGGCAACAATTCAATGTTGCCGCCTCTAGAATAAATCACCGCATCGATACAGGTTCGTAACTGGGAGTATGTTTTTTCCACAAATGCCAGCGGGAGCTCGTCGGCTCGCAGCGATCAGGCAAGCTTAGGTGTTGTGGTATGGTCATGTTAGTGTTATGCACGACTTTTTTTTTTTTACAAAGTCATAACCACTTATCAAGGCCAAGACGCCACTCTAGAATAAGGGTTAAAGAGTGCACAGTAGACAATTGGACAATATAGTAATTCGGTAAATTTGTTAACTTATATGGAACGGCTCATCAAACACTTGTTTACGTTAGACTTGAAGACAACCATATTGTAGTCAGCTGGAAAGCAGGCAATCGGAAGACAATTCCATAGGCGTGCAGTTCGAAGAAAGGAGCTTTGTTCATGGAATCTACGTTAAGGTTAAGGCACAGATAAAGAATGGGGGAAATTATTGTTATTGTTTCCTGCTAGACGGGCGTTTCTTGTTAAAGTTTGGCGAGAGGACGCCATAGATTGGAGTTCAGTCGCGCACTTGCCATAAAAAATATAAAGCTGAGAAAAACTCGCAACATCTCTTCTGTGAGAAAGAGGTTGCAGGGAAGAGAAAAATACATCCCCTACGAGGCTACGAAGTCTAATTTGAATTCTATCAAGTCAGTAATAGTGTTTTCTAGCAGCTCCTTCCCAGATGTTGCAACAGTCCTCCATCCTTGGACGTACATTGGTCTTATGTACATAGAGAATTGCATCGGGAGTGAGATATCTACTAAATCGATAGAAGGATCCGACCATTTTCCAGCAGCCTTAGCAACGGATAATATGTATGTGTTCCATTGCAGATCAGGAGAAAATGGCAAGCCCAGAAGCTTGTCAAAACTACTGAATGGTCCAGAGTCCATTCACCAAATGGCAATACAGCAGCTCCAGTACTTTGCACCTGCTGATATGACAGCCTCCTTAGTGGTTAATCCAAGATTTGGGTCGCTGACTATCAGGCGGTAACGTCAACCATATAAAACCTTTACCTCCAGAACCCTTACTAGTAACATGGCTACAAGGTTAGACATAGAAACAAATAATTTTTAGACATCTCTGGCAGCTTTTTCGCAAAATACTGCCAACTTAGAATACGGCTTTTCTTCTCCCTTTGTCAGAAAACTCACTAATTAAAAATGAGGACTGAGTGACAAATATAGAGAAGCGAGAGTAACATCCACAATGCAAAAAAAATATATATATCATGAAAAAAGCATTAATACATATTCAAAATTAACTTTCCATATAGAATCGGCATATATCTCACGAGAAAACCTATGACACAATTAATAAACAATGAAGAAAAGATAAATATTAAAAACTGAAATAAATATAATATTAACACTTGCATCTAGAATGGGGAAAAATGAAATTAGAAAAATCACAACTTATTTGCTAATACCTCCTTCGTGACTGCAAATAAGAATTGATTTTGCTAAAAAAAAAACTTTAGCGTATCCTTTTTGAAAAGAAAACGGGCATCACGTGATATAGCCAGCTACTTTGACAAACATGTTTGTTTATAAGTAGTAAGTGGTGGAAAGAGAAGGGTAAGACAACAGTATTTTCGGAATCTATTTATGCTCTTTTTAAAATGAACTTGCCATATAGAATTGGCACATTTTTGGACGAGAAAACCTATTACACAATTAATATAACAATCGAATAAAGATAAATATTAAAATTGAAATAAATATAATATTAGCACTTGCATCTACGTATGAAAAAAAACCCGAAGAAGTCCAGCGTGTTCAGGTCAGGTGAAGATGTGGGGCAGTGAGCAAAGAGTATGAAGTCGTATCATTCCTTTAGAAAATAAGGCTGGGTATCTCTGGATTTGTAGGCACTTTCCGTCCTGCTGCAACGCCCAAGTTTACCAGTGATCACCTACTGGGCATCAGTGCACTCTTCAATACATCGTGATACACTTTGGGGTATACTATAAGCCGATTTTTAAAAGGTGATGTGGCATTATGTGACCCTCGCTGAAAGCCAATGATCATAACCGTGATCAGAAACTTTGCTTTCATAACGCGAGAATTCAGTGATGCATTTTGAGGGTGCTGGCAATGATCCTGTTGTAATAAGTTGAACAGGTAGAGAGCATAATTTGTACAACGGCGCATCGCCGATCTCACTCGTTGAACATTATTTCAATTTAAGACATGGCAGAAGGCTACTGTCGCTTTTGAAATGTACACAACTGGCCAACTAGTCGATGATCTGCAAAAAAAGATCAAACGAGAATTGAATAATGTTGTCACTTCGCTCGCGAAAATTTATCGTTCCACCTTGTAAATTGTTAAATTTTGAATTAAAAACGTTGTAGAGCTAGGACCACGTGAATGGTACAATAGCAACTAGCGACGTTTTGTACTACCGAATTAATATTTCTGCAGAGCCATAAAGATTCTCAATGCACGATGCAAGATACCGCAATGTTATACAAGGGTCGTTCGAAAAGTAAAAAAAAAAAAATTGAAGATCTCTAAAGAGTAATCAAGTAAAAATCAACTATCGCATTTATTTTACTTTATATGTTATCCAATTTTTCAGTGCATTGTTTCCATGATTCAAACAAGAAAGTTCTGCTTCTGACGCACGTCTATAACAGAGGTTATTTTTCCTTCGTAAATATATAAAACCAAAGAGATCAAATTATCAGGTTACGAATACATATGTTCAGTCATCACAACAATGCAATGTGCAATCTCATCTAATCCATTCTAGCGGAATAAAAAGTAGAAGGTGTTACGTTTGGAACACCCTTTGAATTTCATTCAATGTGACATACATTACGCACGTTAACAACTCAGTATTTATTTGAGAATATATAGGAATTTTCATTTAATAGCTGTTTCAAGGATAACATTGTTTGTATATATTTAACGAGGTATTTGCACGAGATGAGTATTTATCGTTAAATACAGAGACGGTTTTTAAAACCACATCGCTATCTACGAAACTAAATTGTTCGGACCATTTCCTTGAAAACATGTAACAGTAGTTTTCCTTAAGTGAGTCCCTTTATTTTAAATTCTGAGTTGAAATTGAATACTAATGTATTATCCGTTTATAAGACGTTTTAAAACACTTAAACGTCCCTTAATATATTTACTGTATAACACAACCCTTTCTTTTTATAAAAATCACATACGTTCTCAGATGGAGTATGTTTTCTACAATTGGACAGGCGCTGCTTAGAGTAAACTTTCGTGTCTTGACACAGTACACATCCGATATGCAATTTATTCCAAACTTCCTTTCCATGCAGTTACATGCTAAACCATGGTATGTGCTTAATTAGACTCTGATACATTGCACATGTTACATATATAACAAATAATTGTCTAGTTACAACGTTGTTAAAACAGTCCCACTCCTCTCTTTTAAAAAATAACATTTAATGAAACTTTCCTGGGCATTTTATCTTCGGAATAGTCGCCAATGAACACAAAATAACAGGTACACTTTTCTCCTGGCTACAACAAGAGACGATTCTAAATGAAATATAATTTTGAGAAAACAACCTGGTTCGAACTTGGAAACAGCAGGCAATATACGTCGTTAACCACTTGGCCAGATTTACTATCGACATGTCTAATACACTTGCGCATACATTGCCAAACTATCCAACTTAAATAGGTCACTACGTGAAATACCAAATCGTCTGTATATTTCAATATTTTCTTATTATTCCATTACTGCCTTTCAAAGTCGTAATCTATCGGTCTACGTTGAGCGACCGTTGTTTCCAATGTTTGAAGGCAATCCATAAGATCTCGTACTAGAGAGAAGATGAAAGCAAAAGTTGGTAATGATAAATCTGTGTCTTGAACATATAGACAACAGAATAGTTTGATAAAAGTGAGTCGGTATTTTGTGTTGTCTTAAGAGCCGATCAATCTGCCTCAGAACACACAATTTTGGATAAATAAGTCACAATGTAAATCTTAGTGAAATATATTACGTTGCATTTTAATTTGAAATGTTATACTTCTCAACAAAAGTTTTCAAACTCTTTATTTATAAGCTAACATTATTTCCATAGCTGTGAGCCAGGTTAAGATCAACTTTTGCTTGGTGTATTTTACCGGATATTCGTACGGAAAAAAAACTGATTATATAGCAAATAAAATAAGAGAACCGGGTATATATATATATATATATATATATATATATATATATATATATATATATATATATATATATACATATTTATTTATACATATGTATATGTATACATATGTATATGTATACATATGTATAGGATATGCATGTATGGGTATGCGGGTATACCTAATACCTCAGGGAGATGAACGCCTCTGCCTTGCATAGTTCCAGGTCACTCTTGGGCAAGGTGTAGTACCTGTTAGCCTCCCTCTCAAGTTCTGGAGGGGTACTATATTGTGAGAACTAGGGATTTTTATATATATATTCATATATATATATATATATGCATGTTTGCTTATGTGTATGTGTGTATATATGTCCAGCTGCCAGAGTTTAAAACTCCGTGGTAATAAAACATGCACACTCTGCCACTGCTCAGTCAACCCACTATTTCAGTTTGTCACTGTGCAACCAGTGGGAGGGTGCGAGATGGTACAATATGTTTAGCACAAGCATGCTGTGTAGCGATGCTTATATGCAGATATCTGTCGAAGAGAAAAACGAGTCCTATGGCGATAGGTGAGTGGCGACGTGTACAGGCTTAGGGGACTTGAAGTGCATAGCTGCAAATCTGCACATAGGCAGCCAGTGATTTATCTAACATCGTCGACATAATAGCTTCAAGCGTGGAAGCAACTTCGGTGAATGATCTGGCGGCTGATCAGCCTTATTTAAGGGATACACTGCTCACCCATGACTTTGGGAAGGTTCTAGAAAAGGGGACCTATAAATTGTCCACCCTTTTATTAGCTGGTCGGATTCCTGCGGTCGGTGGCTGCTCTATATATGCAGGAGAAACAAGATAAAGCTGAAGAAAAATAATAAACAAGGGAAATCAAAATTTTATCAGGAGAGGAATAACCTAACTGTTTCTACGTGGAATGTGAGAAGTTTGCTAGATATCATGGATTGTGAAAGACCTGAGCGTAGGACAGCTATTGTCGCAAGAGAGCTCGCTAGGTACAGCATAGACATTGTGGCATTGTCTGAAACACAATTGAGTGGTGAGGATCAATTGGTAGAAGTGGGCTCGGGATACACCTTTTTTTTAAAGGAAAATCATCGGGGCTTAGACGAGAAGGTGGAATTGACTTTGCAGTGCGTTCTGATTTGGTGAAGAGGATTGAACAGCCAATCTGTGTCAGTGACATAATTATTATGACACGCTTCCGTCTTGCACACATTAGGTATATGACAATTTTATCTGTGCATGCCACTACCATGGGGCATGATAAAGACACAATCACATCGCTTTACCGAGATCTCAGTTGTACCATTTCCTCTAGTTATTTGTCTGAGAAGATCTTAATTTAAATGCAAGGGTTGGCAAGGATCATCACACCTGGGACTCACTCAGCCGGTTTGGTGTAGGTTGGATCAATAGTAACGATCTGCATCTTCTCCATCTATGCACTCAGTTTGACCCCTTGCTATCTGTGACACTTTCTTCCGCCAAAAAGAGGTCCCTAGGTTTACTTGGACCCATCCTCGTTCAAAACAATGTCACTTGATTGATTACATTATTTTCAGGAAGGCAGATCTGCAGGACGTATCAAAAAGAAAATCCTCCTCCCCCTTTCTCTCTTACCTTCTCTCTCTGTCCTGCTCTAACCAAGTTCGTCGACCTGTTCCACAAATCCCAATCCTCAACATGAAATACCTCCAGAAAAATAACACGTGCAAACCTAGAACCCCATCCTCCAACGTATACCCCTACTACCAGGTCTCCCTCTCTAACACCAAGGGTCTACGTTCCAACCTTCTAGAGTTTGAAATCCAATTACAGGAGAAAAAAACAGACATATTCTTCCTAAGTTAAACTGGCATTAGGCCAGCCGCTTCTCTTAACGAATTCATAATTAAAGGATACTTTAACTTAACATCTAAATCTGACCCTCATGATCGCCATGGACATGGAATATGTGCTTAAATTAAAGATGTTTTTCCGTGTGGTAGGCATATCTCCAGAGAAGACCATAATTTACCTTATATGTGCTTCCGGGTTGAACTTGCTTACACCACTACATTCACATTCGCTCTCTATCGTCCCCACAATAGCGGAGTTATGCTCAAGAGCATATCTGAAAAAATAGACCACATCCTGTCTGCTCACCCTTGAGCTAACATCCACGTTTGTGGTGACTTCAATGCCCACAATGCGGAATTACTGACCAACTGATGATGAGAGGAGGTTCTGTCATGATTTTGCGATTGTCTATGCCCTCACCCAGATTATCCACGAACCCACCCGAGTGCCCGATACGTCCGCTCAGTATGCTAGCCTTCTAGACCTTTTTCTCATAACTTCGCCTGAGTTATGTTCAAGTTCCGTTCTGTCTCCTCTGGGATCTTCAGACCACGCAGTTGTATCAGTAAAGATCAAAACGAAACGAAATACGCCTGGAGATGTACATCTCCACCGTACTGTATATCGATACTCTACCGCTGACTGGGATGGCTTCCGTACATTCATATCTGATCTACCGCTGCATTCCATGTTGAAAAAGGATGTGACCTCTATAGTATCAGACCTGGCCGAATTGTTAATTGTAAGCATAGAACGATTCATACCATCCAAAACATTCCAACAAAAACCTAACAGCCAGCCATGGTTCCCCCAGAATGTGCTGCTGCCATCGCGCACAGAAATCACCTTTTCCATAGCTACCAACGTAATAGATGCACTGAGACTAAAGCTGCCTTCAGGACTGCCAGCACCCACTGTAAAAGAGTAATAAAAAAGTAAGCGAGCTATATGCTCAGTTCGATAAATCCAAAGTAGCTGAGCAGCGGCTTTGTTCACACCAGTTTTGTCAAATAGCAAACAGGATCCTGAACAGAAGCGTACGTTCTATCCCAACCATCATCAATGGATATGAGGTCATCTCACCAGCATCAGACAGGGCAAAATATTTACCAAGAACTTTACAGCTACATCTACCCTATGCGACGAAGATATTCAACTCCCCGTATTTCCTCCTTTACCGGACAACACGCTCTTCAACATACAAATATCTGTGCGCGCTGTTGCCAAGCTTATCAAGAAACTTGATTCTAGTAAAGACACTGGCCCTGACGGCATTCCAATCATTGTGTGGAAAAAGTTTCAACTATAACTTGCCCTCATACTTACAACACTCTTTAAGCGTTGCCTTAAAGAGAAGTGCTTCCCAACACCCTGGAAATTCTCATGAGTATGCCCTGTATTAAAGAACTCAGGCGATAAGTCCTCTCCCTCTTAGTACAGACCAATAAGCTGCTGGAATCCATATTAAATAGAAAAGTAGTAAACCACCTCAGCAGAAATAACCTTTTTAGTGACACGCAATATGGTTTCCGTTCTGCCAGATCTACAGCAGATGTGCTAACTGTTGTACCTCATAGGATTAGCGAATCTCTTGACAGTCTTCCTCTCTGGGGCAATTACTCTTAACATATCAAAGGCCTTCGATAAGGTATGGCATACGAGCCTACTTCACAAGATGTCCAGCTACCGTATAACTGGAAATCTTTTCTCGATAATAAAATCATTTCTCTCCGATAGGTTCATAAGAGTAGTAGTTCATGGAAAGTAATCTGAGGCCATCAATATTAATGCTGGAGTCAGTCAGGGGCCCATCTCAGGCCCAACTCTCTTCCTGATATACATCAATGATCTCCCAAAACACATACTTAAATCATTCGTTGACATCTATGCTGATGACACGACCATTTACGGCAACATATCAAAGGCCGTAAATGACAAAGTTCTCTCAGATTATCTCTTCTCTGATCTTGAGCGCGTGGTACGATGGGGAAGGAGGTGGCTGGTTACTTTTTCTGCATCTAAAACCAAACTCCTATCCTTACATCATCAACGCTGTGATCCCCATCTGATGTAATGATCTATCCATATAAAAGCCAAGTACGTCCAAGGATGGAGTACTGCTGCCACATCTGGGCAGGAGCTGCTAAAAACACTATCCTGCCTTGACAGATTACAAAATTGGATTCGTGGCTTAGTGGATGATGCCATTTTCTCTTCTCTGCAACCTCTCTCCCACAGAAGAGACGTTGCGAGCCTGTCTTTGTGTTATTGTTACTACCATTGCAGGTGCTCGTCTGAACTCCAATCTTTGGTCTCCCTCGCCAATCTTTCACGAAAAACACCGGTCTAGCTGAAACCACTGCCAAAAATTGCCTATGAATAATTCTGGGGAATTTGATATGCCCACCTCAATTTCTACGATTAATCAGGGAGCTCCATACTAAGATAAAGGCTCGCCTGAACGTCAATGGATGCATATAAGAACCCATCTCAGTTGACAATGGTGTGAAGCAGGGTGATATCCCAGCACCTACGCTTTTTTCTATTTATTTTGCAACTATGCTCTCCTGTGCCTTTAGGGAATGGTTCTTGGGGGGTCATTTGCGTTTCAAAACCACAGGTAGAGGTTTTGATCTTCGTCGTTTTCATGCTTCTACAAGGACCTTTAAGCACCTGGGTGGTGAATTTCTTTATGCGGGTGACGCCGATGTCGTAGCTCATAGTGAGAGAGATATGCAGGGTATCATGGATCCGTTTTCAGTGGCCTGTGCGTCTTTTGGGCTTACTATTAGTCTTAATAAGACTAAGGTCATGTTCATACCTCCACCCGGTGGATTGTATGTGGAACCAAATATTTTTGTCAACAACCACAGACTTGCCGTGGTTGACCCATTCGTGTATTTGGGTACTACTCTTGCCAGAGACGGAACCCTGGATGCTGAGGTCAACTATAGAATACAGCATGCCACTAAGGCTTTTGGTGGGTTAGTGAAGCGAGTGTGATCTAACAGGGGTATAACTTTTCATACAAAGATCAGTGTCTATCAATCTTGTATTTTACCATCCTTGCTTTACGATTCTGAGGCCTGGGCAACTTGTGGTAGACACATAAAAGCCATGGAGATAGTGCACCAGAAATTCCTGAGACACATTCTGGGAATCAGGTGGAGCTCTTTTATACCTGATATAGATGTTCTCATGTGAGCTGTCGTACCTTGTATCGCGAAGTTGATTATACGCAACCAGATGAGATGGGCTGGACATCTGACAAGGATGGACGACGAAAGATTGCCAAAGCGCCTGTTCTATGGTGAAATTACACAAGGAAAGCGTTCACAACATAAACATAGGAAACGCTTTAGGGATAACATCAAAGATAACCTTAAAGCTTTTGGAATTGACGTGTTCAGTTGGGAAAGTGCTTCCAATAATATGAGCATACAAAAATGAAGCGTGGTAACTGGGAAAAATTATGTCAGATCTATTAAGTCTGTTGGAGGTTTTCGTGCTGACCAAATTTGTGATTTATGCGGTAAAAATACTTTATCCGGAGCTGGCCTAGCTTGCCACAAGCGATCACATGGAGATCCATATTTCTTTTATGGGAAAAACGCTGCGGGGCACAGATGTTCTGTTTGCTCTGTGGTCTGTAAAATATAAGAATATGAACGTCCACAGTAGAGCAGCACCAGTTGGCATCCCTCAATATCGGCTTAAGTGCGACCTTTGAAACAGATTGTGTAAGAGCACGGTGGTCTGAAGGGCCACCTTCGGTCCCACAGTAGATAGAAATTGATGCATCTTGATCACATCCCTACATGTATATATGTATGTGTGCATAAATGTATATATATATATATATATATATATAATAATAATAATAATAATAATAATAATAATAATAATAAAAATCAAATAAAATAAAGAATAACAATATTTCAAAAGTACATGAAAATTAATGAATAATCAAAAATAAAGCAAGGTAAAGACGATCTACTTCTACCAAGTAGTCACATTCACCATATATATATATATATATATATATATATATATATATATATATATATATATATATTGTGAAAATGACCGAAAAACTACAATATAGATATATACCAATGCATGTAAATTGAATCCTCATTTCATAGAGAGCTTACATCAATTAGCTGTACGGTATAAGGCTGATGCATTTTGTTAGAGACGCCCCTCAATGGATCCATCGAATATCTTATGACATCACTCCCTCTTGTGACGTCACTTCCGGTATCGAGATTGTGCAAACGCCCCCTTTTGCCTGTAATTATGTGAATACATATTTCGTTCCTAAAAATTCTGCGTTCTTTTTGTTCTTATCACCCTTTAATCTCATAACAACTGGCGGCGAGGATTCCGTTTTCACACGTGTTAAGTTCACAAAAAGAAAAAAAACAAAATTCTAATTGACTTCAAAAGAACGACGGATTTAGAACCTAAGAAGTCCTTTGGCAATTACGTTCGAAAAACAAAAATAAAAAAGAAAGGCGAACGAACACATGGCAAAGGTATCGACGAAATTGTAAGTTAATCTTTTTGTCTCTATATTTGAATTGAAAAGCACTGTTTTAAACGCATTTGTGTAATGCTTAAAAATTAATTTGTTTGCTTGTTGAAAGAAGAAAGAAAAAGAAAAGAAGAAAATGTTGAACCAATTTTCACCGCGAGAACAATTCTATTGTAACTGTCTACGATTTGTTCTCATGGAAATTTGAACATTTTTCAGATGAAGTGAAACGTTTGTTTTTAATTTGTTTTTTGCTGCTAATTAATGTAATATTTTTACGAGAAAGAAATGTTTCTTTTTTTCTTTTTCTTTTTACTTGGACTAAATGGAATACTTTTTTCATTGAGTGGAATTTAATGAAATATTCTATTTTTAATGTCGATTCTAAAAGGATTTTTTTCTGCCGCGTGGGGACAACCTCCCACCCCCCACATACACATAAGAAAAAAAAACGGTTATTTTCGTTAACTTGCAGATAATTCCACAATTATTTTTATACTTTGCAACTGTAGTGTACTACGGTAATATGTTTTTTACTTTCGCAAGTAAAAAAAGTAAAAACAAAATTGTCACCCCTCACATTAGGTTATATCTAAGGTTTTTACCAAGAAGTAAGGGATACATTGCTCCCACCTAAAGAAAGGGCATTTTCTTTTTTTCTTTTTTATTATTTTATCTCTCTTCTCCAGTCAAAAACGGATATAATTTTTGTTCGTGCGTTTGGAAAAGCCATTAAAAGATAGAGGACGTAAAAACAGTATTAATACAGCTAATAAAGGCACAGAGGTACCAGCAACAGAAAGCTGAGGAATATTTAAAAGAACGTGATAAACAGTTACAATTTGAAGAAAGACAATGAGCGTTGGAGGAAAGAATGTTACTTCAACAACAGAGAAAAGAGGAGCTATTGTTAAAAATATTCAATAGAATGGAACACAGGGACGACAGTTTTGCTTTTTCCCAATCTATAATATGGAACGCTATAGAAGCGTGCAACTACTAAGCGACGTTGGATGTGACGTTTGACGCTTTCTATCGGAGATATGAAGACCTATTCACCCTGGGTTGTCAAGAGTGGAGCAATGTTAAGAAAGTTCACCTACTTTTGAGGAAATTAGGGACCACAGAACATAACAAGTTTGTGGATTATATTTTCGCTAAGAAGACGAGTGAATTGGAATTTTCGGATGCGGTCAAACTTTTATCCGAACTATCCAGCCCGAATTCTACGCTCTTACATAGAAAATGGAAATGATTGAACCTGCCAAAAACGACGACGACGATTACCTAACATTCGCCTCCGTGGTAAATAAATACTGCGATGATTTCCGTCCATCTGACTTATCGGCAGATGATTTCAAGTATTTAATTTTTGCGCAAGATCCAATCTCATCCGAAAAAGCTGAGATTAGACAACGTGTTCTCTCTCGACTTGAGAGCGAACAGGGCCTCACTCTCCAAAAGTTTGCCGAGGATTGTCAACAGGTGGTTTTCGTTCGTACGGAACAACTCGGGACACTTCGAGCATTAAGCTGCAACTGTCATTAGAAGGACGACCTTCAGACCGGAAAAGTATTCACCCCGAAAAAGCAAAGCTGGAGGAAAGAAAACTCAGGTTACACCCAATAAGTACAACCCAGTCAAAAGACCCGGCCCCCTACAATCCGTGCTATCACTACGGCGGGAAACATTGGTCGAGTCAATGTTTTTACAAAGATACGTATTGCAATGAATTTTGCAGGAAGAGCCACAAAGCGACCCAGTGCACGAAGAACAAGGTGAATAACAGCGTCCGACAGACTAGATTGGACTTGGATTCGGATAAGAACCGGCGCAAATATGTCACAGTTAACATCGCAAATAAAACATCTTGTGCATCTACAATTGGATTCAGGATCAGACCTGTCCATCATTAACCTTAAGATGTGGAAAATGTTAAGGATACCAACCATGCGGAATACGAACAAATCAGCTCAAGCAGTAATAGGCGATAAAGTGGAATTTGAAGGAGAGCTCACACTCCTGGTGACCTTAAATGGTGTTACTAAAAATTCAAGTGTATGTACATAGGACATCCGAAAACCTCTTCGGTACTGATTGGATGGAGCGATTCGAATTGTGGGACCAACCTATGAATACATTCTGTCATAGGGTAGAAGACTCGTCTACGAAGGAAAAACAAATAAGGGACACATTAAAAGAGGAATTTCCAGAAGTATTCTCACCAGGACTAGGAAAATGTACAAATGCTATAACAAGATTGTAATTAAAAGAAAACACTATAATAAATTCGCAAATAACTGCATTTTTCTTTTAAATTAGCTTATTGTATCTATCTTCAATTTGTGATATATAAAGTTGAGATGCGAAAATAAAATTTTTCATTTTAATAGACATTTTAAAATGGGGGGGGTGAATTTTAACAATAAAACCATTTCTAGAATATTATATTCGATTTATAGGAAAAGGCATAAAATTTCACATTGCAGCTGAAAATATTTGGATAGATTTTTAAAGTAGAAAAATAATATTTCTATTATTTTTTAAATGACTTAAATAGTTTATTTTAGAAGTATATTCAATAAAAAAAATAAACAACCCACTTTAAAAAGAGAAATTACGAGTTTTCTAAAAATATTTTATTCGCAGTTTTTTTTTGTTATGGGTGTTAAAAATACCCCCAAAATTCTGTCTGACACACCTAGTGATATGCATTTTGGCTGTGAATTTGTCCACACTATGGGGTTTGTTACATTGTCCTGTAGAGAACCTACTTTTGATTTTACAAAATTATTTTATACATAATGAATTAAATTACAGTTAAAATATAAATTATTGATAGTGGTTTGGGCTGTATGAGTGTGTTTCGTGAAAGTTTGGCGAGAGAGGACTATAGATTGAAGGTCAGATGAGCACTAGCCATGAAAATAAGGTTAAAGCAGAGACGGGCTCGCAACGTCTCTTCTGTGGGAAAGAAGTTGCCGGGAAGAGAAAAGGGCATCCCCCACTATGCTACGAAATCTATTTTGAACTCAAGACAGGACAGGCTGCTTCAAGTAGCTCCTGTAAACGTGTGGCAACAGTACTCCATCGTTGGCCTGGCTTTTATATAAGTAGAGAATTGCATCAGGAGTGAGATATCTACTGGAGCGGTAGAAGGATCCCACCATTTTCCCAGCGACATTCGCAATGTATTTGATATACGTATTCCATTTCAGATCGGGGGTAAATGCCAAGCCAAGAAGCTTGTCAAAACATGAGAGCCGTTCATTTCAACTGATGCCAGATAGGCATCAGAGCGTTGATGATGTAAAGATAGAAGCTTTAATTTAAATGCATTAAAAGTAACCAGCCATCTCTTTCCTCATTGTACCACTAGGTGTGTCAGAATTTGGGGGGAATTTTGACACCACTAACAAAAATATGTCTATGGATGCCACCGTAACAATGCTTTGTTTAAAAAATATTTTATTTAAAGAATACATGGAATTTAAAATATAAATATATAAATATAAATTCTTAACAATGAAAAATGGAAGTGCCCATTGAATAGTATGTTTTCTAGCTAAGTGATTTTTTTTTAAATTTATATATACATATATTTTTCTAAGGAAGTAAAAATCCGTTGATTTTCTTGAAATCCTTTTAAGAAAACCGAACAAATATTGCATAAGTTGATATTAAACCTGTTATTTTTTTGCTTGAATTACATTTTTCAAGTAGTTTTAAGCTTGGAAAGATAGGAGGTCGAATTATTCAATTTTTTATCACGCATTTTTAATGTCGGTTCTGAGACTGCTATTGTACCACGTGCTCAAGATAAGAGGAGAGAGAATCGGAAATAGCTTGGTCGTTTACGGTCTTTGTTGTGCTACTATAGATTGTAGTGTCATAAGCATAAATATCTACGAATGATGTACGGATGTTATTTGAAAGATCATTAATGTAGATGAGCAAGCGACTTGGGCTCAGGATGGACCCCTGGGGGACTCCATTATAAATACTGTGAGCTTCTGATCTCTGCCCATCAACCACTACTCTCATGAACCTATCCGAGAGAAATTATTTAATAATCGAGAAATTGAGAAGTCATTTCCAGCTATACCATAGCCAGAGGTATTTGGGAAATGACCTTTAAGCCATACCTTATTAAAGGCGTTTGATAAGTCAAGGGTAATTGCCGTAGAAATGAAACCTTCGTCGAGAGATTCGCTAATTCTATGAGATATATACGTTTATATATATATATATATATATATATATATATATATACATATATATATATATACATATATATATATATATATAAATATATATAAATATAACACGGAAAATTACATAATTGTCGATGCAATAATTTATTTAAACCTCCTGGTATTTTCAAGCATCTAAAATAGACAATTACATTTTGGAGTATCCAAAATGTAATTATCTAGTTTAGATGCTTGAAAATACCATAAGGTTTAAATAAATTATTGCATCGACAATTATGTAATTTTCCGTGTTATATTTTTATGTTATTGCTCTGTTTACCACATTGAGCTCTCATACCCGGATTTCCTCCTGGAATTATTCCATTATAACACTATATATATATATATACATATATATATATATATATATATATACATATATACATATATAGATAGATAGATAGATAGATAGATAGATAGGGTGAGAGACAAAGAGAGAGAGAGAGAGATGTTTGTTCTTCCAAGACCTTTATACGCAAATATTAGGCAAACATAAATCATGTAGAATATCTGCATGAATATGATTGCACCTAAAATAAGTTAAATATGATCATTCTATAAGAAAACCGATAAAACTAAAAGGAATTAATTCAAATGAATGTGTAAAACAATATGCAAATTTACTAGATCAGTTGAAGATGAATGCAATTCCACGACACATATTTAACGAAGAAAAATGAGTTTTAATACGAATACCTATACGCAAAAAATATTGCGGAATAGATTATCGAAGAAAAAAATACACTCAGATTTTTTTACAGTGGATAATATTTTGAAATATATTCTAAGCGGATGAGTTAGTCCTGATTTTTATGTACTTGTTATTTTTCTTATATCCAGTCACTATTCGAAATGATTTCGTCCAAGTGCAATAGATAGACGTGCTTGCTCGCAAACTTTTTTAGCTAGGGAATGAAACTACACAGGCGTACACATTAACTCACACACACCCACACACATACACATACACACACACACATATATATATATATATGTGTGTGTGTGTGTGTCTGTGTGGGTCTGTGTATGAGTAACATATTTGTGTGTAAACATATATATAAATATATGTGTGTACGTGTGTGAATGTATGTCTGTGTATTTTTTTTTATTATAAATTACAGGATTTTTCGTGGGTGAGGAGTATATGAATTTAACCCGGATAAAATATGCTGTATTCAAGATAGCAATATTGCAAATACAAATGACCAAGAGTTGAGCTTTTAACTTTCCTTCACTGTTCGAGTTGATTTGGTTCCAGTGCATTAAGAAGACATGTTTTTTACTCGCTCATTTTGCGGTCAAAACATATATCTATATAAATAAAAATGTAAAATGTATGTTGGTTTGTAATCGATAATCTAAATAACCACTGGCCCGATTGCCTCGACATATTGATATAGTATTTTCATCGTGCCCATATGTGTTTTTATATATCTCTTTTTAATTAGGGGTTTATACTTAATTTTTATTTAATAATCTTGTTTGTCTCCTTTGTAACGATGTTGCCATTCTCTATTTGATTTGAGGAAATATCACCACCTGCCAGTGATTCATCAGTCATGTGACATCACTAAAAAGAACTTTAGTTCTCGCTTAATGTCAACAGAATGTGTTTTCAATATGGGTATATGAGAAATGTTTCACAAATTTTAAATGGGTAAAACGTAATTTTGATGATTGAAAATGTAATGATGTGATTAAAACTTACTTTAAATTAACATATTGTCGCTTACCTGTGAATTATTAATCGAAAATAGATATTAGTCGCAAAGCGACCATTGTCGATCATGTTTTTACCATTCATGAAATTAAAGGTTCACTTGGAATTAGACGAATTTTTGGTCAGAGACTAATGTTGTTCCTATTTCAGTCACTTAAATTATTTAGAGTGAAATGCTTAAGGAATTTATATTAAAACGTAAACATATATTTTACTTAAAAAGATAACATTAATACACTAAGCTATAACAATATTCATCGTGGAACAATCACAAACACCTATATCTACATAAGTTATATTAGAAACTGAACGACCCCTAAAAATCTTTAAATATTTAATAATAGACATTTTGCCAAATTTGGGGAATCTGGTAGCTGAGTGGCAAATCAATAATAATCTGCTAAAAATATTGAACGAAAAACGAAAGGAACGTCTCCCGAACATACTTGAAATAATTTGTTTTCGTTTTCTCGCTTGAGTGTTTCCAATAATGGGAATCGATTTAATAGGACCTTGTATTAGAAACTGAGCGCCCTTCAAAAATCGGTTATAATTGAATTTAGAGGATTTTTGTTGAATTTGTGCGTTTACAATCGCTGATAATCTACTCCAAACATTGAAAAAAAGACGCAATTAAAAGAATGGTACTCCTGTATGATTTGACCTGAATTTTGAGGATTTTCCATTAATTATAGCCAGGACTTGATTGACAATTTCGGGAGAATGTTGTGTTATCAACCACAAATAAAATACATATATGTGCTTAGTGTTTTAGTCTTTTTACGACATATGTCATTTCTAAATATATTTGCGTGTAATTTTCTATTATTCAATATTAAAAAACGTATATTAATGCATTACCTATTAAAATATTAGTATATATGTGTGTGCGTATGAAACATTTAATCTTCGCGCGTGCCGAATGTGATAATGCAATGAATCTCTTTATTATCACGTGTATTCAAATACTTTGTTTAGCCCCCTAGCTATATAATTAGATATCTTGGGAAGTGAGATAATCACGTTATATTCTCGTTATTATAACTCTATTTGCTCTTCATTTTCCCGTACATACAATGCCGATTGTTATTCTCCTTCCACGGTATATATATATATATATATATATATATATATATATATATATATATATATATATATGTGTGTGTGTGTGTGTGTGTGTGTGTGTGTGTGTGTGCGCGTGTGTGTATATATATATGTATATATATGGGTGTGCATATATATGTGTATATATGTGTGTATATATATGTGTATATATATATATATATATATATATATATATATATATATATATATATATATATATATATATATATATATATATATATAATGGAGTCACAATTACTAAAGGGGCGACGCGAATTGTAGGATAATTTTATTCAAGTTAGGGTGGTACTGATTACGGTGGTAGTGGGTAAAATTTGACTTTTAATGGTGATAACTAAACTAAGATATATTCATATCTGTCTCATAAACTTGTTTTAGTCACCTTTAAAGCTGACAATGTATACAGGGTTCTAACATAAAGTTTCTTTATAGAATGTCTGGTATTATTTTGTTTGAGACAAAAAACTTGATAGCAAGTGTAGCTAGATGAGTGTTTATTGTTAACGTTTATAAAGGGGACTATTAATTGGACCTTAGACGAGTGTTTACCATGAAAGTAAGGATAGGCAAAAGCTAGTGTTGCAGCCTATATATATATATATATATCGAAAATCCTTATATTTTTTTGCAAAAATCGACTCCACAAGCCCTCGTTACTTAGCCCCGTACATCAACGTCATGTTCTCCCCAATCTTACGAAATTATAATCTTAGCACACGCCACCCTCACATTTTAATTAATTTCATAACATTATACCATAAGCCATAGTCCTCTTATAAGTACTGTTGTGATCGCCTCTAAAGTGCAATATAGACAAAAAGTAGTCACTGTGACGAGGCATGTGAAACTTCCGTCTTTTCCACCTCGATCGTTCACCTACTAGCGCAGGCAGTATATAGATTTGATTAGCATTTGCCTATTTCACCGATTTCGATGTCAATAAAAGAATTTCAAGTGGTGGGCCTCATTGAATTCCGGGTCATCTTTCTAGCGTATATATATATATATATATATATATATATATATATATATATATATATATATATATATATATATATAATATGTATGTATATATGTTTTATTTTTTTAGCGGGGATTCGATCTGGAGTCTAAAGAGCAGATTTTGTTTTAATGTATTAGTAAATGTATTAATACTATTCCAATAAAACAGTGGTCATTACTGTAGATATAAATCAAGTTCAATATGTATAGATATCCTAGAGCTATATTAATATTGAGTATAAAGATTCATAGTTTTTACTTCAACATTATGAATCCTTTTACTATATATATATATATATATATATATATATATATATATATATATATATATATATATATATATATAGTCACCCACATACAATATTGTTTCATGGAATCACAGCTCAATAAATTCGGCAAGATATGTAACTAGCTCAAGTAAGATTTAAAACTAGACTATACGACAGTCGGCACTCACAATCGTATCGCTTTACGCCTGCTACTATGGCAGGCATGTTAATTAACGATATTCAAACAGTGGCCAAACTCCTAAGCTCAATTTGTTTACACACAGAGCATCGCTTAATAGGCTAATGGCAATTTGTTTATCATTTTTTAATATGCTCAACACAAGAGAGCGAGCATTATACTTATCCACATACAAGACTGCCTTACTGTATCACAGCTTATCAGCGAGGCTAGACACGCTATTACATCAAGCAAGGTAAACTCGATCGCCTAGTACAGTCAGCGCTTACAATCGTTACGCTATTCGACTGCTGCTATGACAGGCATGTCAATTAACAATGTTCAAGCATTTTATAAACTAATAAGCTAGATTTATTTACACGAAGAGAATCACTCAATATGCTAATGAAAATGTGTGTATCATTTCCAAATATGCTCATACCAAGATGTGTGCGCATATGTGTGTGTGTATGTGGGGCCAGATTTTAATTTTTTTCTCTATGTCATCATTTTGGCGAACATCGCGTCCTCATTTTACTATATATATATATATATATATATATATATATATATATATATATATATATATATATATAAACCTAGATTTAAAGCACATCAAGCCACTAGATATTAACGCGAAATAGCAAACACAAAGGAACGGGTGTAAACCTTAGGTAAAAAGGGGCCTTTGTCCTGTAAGTACCTGCTCATTGGCTGATTAGAAAGGGTGCGGTTGATACTAGAAAGCTGATTGGCTAATAAAACTCTCAATAGAAGGTGCGTATATAAAAACGCGAGACAACCACAAAATTCACGCATGAGCCTGAAGAATCCTAGAATGGATGACACGCGGAATAATCAGTGTAGCTTAATCGACATATATATTTTTATAATTTAATATATATATTTTATAATTTACAATATATATATATATATATATATATATATATGTGTGTGTGTGTGTGTGTGTGTGTGTGTCGGTTTGTTATATTTATACGTATATGGATGTGTTTTTGCGAGTTAGTGTGCGCGTTTGTGTGTGTCCATGCTTTCCTATTCTTCTCCATGTCATTATCTTCCATCTCATCTATCAATAAACGAATGGTAAAATTAGGTCAGAGTGATGTATCATTATTTCCTGAGCAGAACTTTTATTTCTTATTTGGTGTAGGAAAATAATAAGGAAGCATCATTAGCAGCATTAATGCCTTCGCAGCAAAAATATAAACGAGTGCTTCTGTTAGCGTAAATCTTTGAATTGCAAATTAATTGCTGGAAAAAATAGGTTTAAAATATTCGAAAAAGCAAAAATGTTCTTTTTCTAATTAAGACGAAAATCTCTTTTGCTAACCGCTGCGTTTGTAGTCAATCATTTCTTTGGACAAAATACAAGCGCTTCCCTCTGAAGACGGTTTTGATAAAACGCAAAGGAAAGTAGGAGATGGTGGCCGTGAATTAATGAGCCAAAAATGAAAATGCAGGAATTAAAGAGAATGAAATATAATAATGATAAATAGAAATATTTAGAAATACAAGGAGTGATATTCGTGTTGGTGCAGTAGAAAAATACGGGTGAATACATGTATTTAAAATAAAAAGGAATAATAGTAGAATTTTTGAAAACAAAAGAGTATAGTCTGCAGTAGCGAAATGGAAAAGAAGTAATAAGGAAGGAAAATGAAAAAAGAGGAATTCAAAGACGACAAACAAGAGGCCAAAACAGATTGAAGAATTCAAAAAGAAACATAAATAAATAAAATAATTAAATGTAAAAGTATTAAATATAATTTTAGTCAAAGTTTGCAAAAATGTAAGAATTATTTAAGAGTGAAGTTTTTTTTTGTTTTTTTTACAAGGATGTCACCACTTATCAAGGTCCGGAAGCCACTCAGGGATAAGGGGTATTGCATGCACAGTACGTTGTACGTTAGTGTTGAGATTTCATAAAGTGTCTACTTAAGGGGCGATTCATCAGGAATGTGTTTACGTTGGATTTGAAGACATCCAAGTTGTAGTCAGGTGGAAAACAGGCAGATGGAACAGAGTTCCTCTGGCGTGCTGTATTATTTAGATGTTTCTTAGTGTTGTTTACATATTGAATGTCATTTTCATAATGTTTTGCTCGATGTAAACTCCGACTTTCTGCACGTATATTGTTTCGACCCTGGGAAAATTTATGTCAACCTCAGGTATATACAGATCATTATGAACATATTGCTATATTTATTTCGCGAGTGCTACGTGCACTCGAGCCATCAAGGTAGAAATCTTTAGTAAATCCTAATTATATATTTCTCGTACACTTTGAAACTTTGGCCTTCAGAAAAATGTCACATTTATAACAGTTTTTCCTCAAGTAATCTATCACGTACGTCATGCGGACAATGCAAATAGTATTCTTAGAAAACTCTAACCTATTTTACGTATACATGTAAATATTACTACTTTTATTATACATATATATATATGTGTGTGTGTGTGGGGGGGGGGTGCGTATTGAGTGTGTGTTTTGGGTGTATGTTGGGCGAAGCACAATGTGTGCGTGTGTGTGAATAAAAATCAATACGAAAGATATATATTTTTTTATGGAGAGAGGGTAATTTAACCTATAGATTTTTTTATAAAATTCTGAACATTCGTCGCCATTTTCGTAGGGTTTTCTCAGGAGAATTATGAGGGTTATTGAGGAAAATAAAATATATCCAAGATTTCCTCACTCATCCTATCATTCTCCTGAGGAAGTCCCCTGAATATGGGGATGAAACACTCAGCATTTTCTAAAAAGGCCACAGATTTTCTTTCCCATTTTTCCATAATGTTATAATACCAGCTTTTATTTTCACATCAGTTTATATAATGTCTGCATGTGTGTCCTATTTCTTGACGTATAGGAATACAAACGATCTTTCGAATAAAACGAAAACGTTTTTTTTTTATTTAAAAGCACACATTTTTAACCGATCCTTCGGTCTTCTTCAGTTTGAATTATAGAAACACGATTTTAAAACAGACAGAGTAAACAGCAAGAGAAAAACAGGTAGAGACAATAATATTTTTTACTTGGAATGGTCAGCAACTTATGTGGCATTTATTCACAAACCGAGTCTTTCATAAAATGTTGAAGTGGACACCCATGCCCCCTTATGTATACACTCACATATATAAACGTACATGTATGTACACGCGTACATTACCACACACACTTCAACATATATCATAAACACACAGATTACGCTCACACACGTTTATGAACTTACGTACAGGCACATGAAGAATGATTAGAGAAATATATAGGCAGATAAGATAAGTGAAATGTTCTGACCAAAACCTGGTAATTTTCATTGATATCCTGATTTTTTACTGTTCGATGTATGGGATGGGTGCAGGGGAAACGTCTTCTATGCTTGTCTGAGTCTCATGAATGCTCATCCAATCACCCATATGCACACACACCCACACTCATACACACACACACACACACGCACACGGGCATACGCGTACACAGGGAACGTGTAGTGGATTTTGATAGTTGCATATATTTATAGAGTAATTCTCTTTCACTCTTCCCGTCTTCCTTGTTTTCTTAAGTTTATGCATGAATTTTATTTGCCTCCCATCCATATCTGAACCCAGCGTTCATGGACACACACACACTCACCTGTATAACATATACATAAATAAATACACACATACAGTGTATCAGAAAAGTGAGTATACCTCTCACATTTCATCAAATATTTAATTGTATCTCTTCATGAACAACATGGAAAGAAGTATTTTTTGACACAACGAAAAGTAGTCTGCCTGCAGCATTTATAACTAATTAAATTTATTTTCCCTTAAAACACCCTCAAAGTATAGTCATTTAAAGTCAAATCTCTGACAACAAATATCAATACACCGCTTACGAAAAGTTGTCAATATTAGCATACAACACGTCAACTGTTAATAGTTTAATATTTTGTGTGACCAGCAATCATTATCTAAAACTACCTTTTCTCTCCTGGCATGGGGTTTACCAGAAAACACATGTAGACACTGCAATGCTCCTTCACTCTTCAATTATGACGTCGCGGAGCTGGCGGATATTTGTGACTTTGCGAACCCGCACGTTCTCTTTGAGGATGGCCTCGAGATCTATTGGGTTCAAGTTTAGATACTTGGTTGGTCAGTCCACAAGCTTTACCCTCAGCTGTTTCAGTAAGCAGTGGTTGTTCTTAGATGTGTATTTCGGGTCATTGCCCTGCTAGAACACTGCTCTGCGACCCAGTTTCTTGAGGGAGGGAATCATGCTCTGCTACGATACTTGACAGTACATGTTGGAGTTCATGTTTCCTTCAAGGAAATGCAACTCCCTAATGCCAGCAACACTTATGCAACCTCATACCATGACATTTATAACACAACTTTGTATTCCTCAAATTTGTGTGCATGGCTGTTACCCCAGGAGGAAGACTTTTCTAAAGGCAATACACAAGAAAGCATGCAAACAGTTTGCCAAGGACATGCCAACAAAGCCCAAAGATTACTAGAACCCTGCCTTAAGGTCTAATGAGACGAAATTTAATTTGATTGGTTCTGATGATGCATGTGTGGCGGCCACCAGGTGAGGCGTACAAAGATACGTGTGCCATGCCTACAGTCAACTATGGTAGTGGGAATGTCATGGTCTGGGGCTGCATGAGTACTGCAGGTATTGGAGTGTTACATTTCATTGAGAGAGACATGAACCACGCCATTAATTGTAAATGAAGCACAACAACACACTCTTTCTAAACCCCCCATCAACGCCGGTATATGTACTACCGCTGCAATGGCTGCCATCAATTGCACATAGGAGAACGGAAACGCGAATTAAAAATAAAAAGACGCGCCGAACAGAAAACGATATAAGAAATAGCAACCCCCTAAATGCACTGTTCCGCATATCTCACAGCGAAAGAACTCATTTATTTTCTTAGGAAGTAAAGTAATTAAATTAAACCTCGATTCGGTGCTTATTCTATATTCTGACAAAAGAAAACAGCAAGACAATTTTTTCTGATGTATCTCCTTTTGTCAGAAAATTAATAATACAAAAACAGAACATAAATGTTGTATCTGATTAGTTAATCCACACATTTTCGCTCACTTTTTTCCGGCCAATAAAAAAATGTATAGATGTATAACGGCTTTTTTCGCATATTCTAACTTTAAAGAAAGATAGCACGAGAATCCTTGGGCTCATCATTGTGTTAACTTTCATTTCCTTAATTATTGTATCATCCTGAAGAAGTCGCTCGAAACTAAGGATGAAACGTTCATATTATTCTTTTTTATGTCTTTTTTCCATAACGTCATGTCTGTGCGTTTGAGATGAAGTTGTCTGCACAATTCGTAGTGTACTGCTATCGCCACTAGGCTGTGCCGGTTCTTGTATTCCTTTGGGTCAATTGGCTGCATTCGTTTACTATATGATTTATCGTTTGCTCTCTTTGTCTACAGAGACTGCATTTACTGTTTCCTCGTGTTTTGCAGATCTTTGCTTTGATATGGTTAGTTCTTGTCGAGTTGTCCTCTGCAGTTATTAGGGATTCAGTTTTTCGGTTTACGTGTCCTTTTCGCATCCATGCCCAAGTATTTTCGATATTCACTATTTTTTTAATTATCTTAATGACTCTTCCGTGTAGATATCAATGTTCTCATGTTTCTTTTCTTTTTTAATCCTTTGTCTCTGTTTTGTTGCTTTTTTTTCATTGCTACTTACTGACATAATTTTCTTTTCACTGTTCTGCATAATGCATTTTTCTAGTACATTTTGTTAATCAGACAGCCTTCTATACGAACCAGTCATCACCCATCGTCAGTCCTTTGCGCGTAGATTCGGTCAACATCATCATTTGGGCGTAATGCATTTTTATTATTATTATTTTTATTATTATTATTATTATTATTATTATTATTATTAATAATTTTTGTTCAATACATTATTTACAGTTTCTAATAATTATATATATATATATATATATATATATATATATATATATATATTGACTAAGTGCATTTAATGTTGAGGAAAATTGAGATGAATCCACATGCGTACAAAAAGTAACAAAATAAAATAAAATTGGATAAAAAGAGGACAATTTTAACCCTGTGAAGGCGCGTTCAGCCTACGCCAAAAATCTGCATGAACATTTATTTCACCCATCATTTTGACACCAAGACATTTGGGGCAACCTAGGCACTGTATTCTTTTGTTGATAGATTACCGATATGTTTCAGTCGAACTTTTTTAATGAAAAGTTGCGAATTCTTTAAAATACTGGTTGTATATTTAACTTATAGTTCCCTGGCCATTTTTGTGTATCTCCTTAGACCCGGTGGGAATATTTATATAAATTCCCTTTTTAAGTTCGTGATTAAATTCTCTGTGTCAGATCGAGTTGAACCTGTTTTTTAACATCGATATTTGCAGATCCGTAAAGTAAGGTTATGTATCTAATCCAAACCCAATTGGCACGTTGTATTTCTTAGTACAGAGGCTGTTAAGCATTTTTTTCTAAGTAATGCCAATTTATTTAAAAATTCTCTTTCGAAGTAAAGATGTGTATCGCAAACAGTATTTACTGATTGTGTGATGTCAAAATTGTGGATCTATTTAATTTTTTTTCGATGTATTTATATTTAGCTAATATACACGTTTGCCCTTAAGGGATAAAATAAACATTTTTGAAAATAGAAAAGTGATTTGGAGATTATATTTTCTTTTACTGTCTTGAGAAAGCATTGTTTTAGTGATGAGTGAAAAAATAAAACTGAGCAAGCTTCGAGGGCAGTACTATGGACACTAACTAAAATTAAAGAGGCCCAGGTAAAATCACTATTAAAACCAAGTTTTTACTTATCCTCTCCTTGAAGAGAAAATTTAAGTAAGACCTGAAAAAACTGTCTCAATCTACAGTAGTGCTACTAAAAGCAGTAAATATGGTTATTAATATGACTAAAGTTATATATTCTATATTTATATTACAATTATTTGTTTTAACTCAACGGGATAATAGTATCTTTATTTGTAAGGATAAAACAGTAAAATAATCATTAATAAGGCACTCTTGCATAATTTGTCCCAGATTCTCGGGAATTCCTGTCACGTATCGATACGGCGCGACTGGCAATCATCAGTTTAAGCCGGGTGCTGTAACAGAGGCAAACTAATTTCGAAACAAAGAGAATGGAAAAATACAAATAATAAAAATAACAAAAACGTACGTTAGAGTGACTGAAAATTTTTAATTATTATTTATTTATTATGATTATTTATTTTATTTATTTATTTTGTTTTGTTGCAAATTATTTATCAACAATTTTTTTCTTTTTCTTCAAGAAAAGGTTAATGTTTTTATTTTTTACCGTAAGTACAAGGTTTTTTTTTCTTTCCAAGTTCAGGGAAGTATCTCTATAAGTTTTATGCATATCAAGACAAAACGCTAAAACGTTACAATGTCTGTCTCCAAGAAATGTGTACCAATATTGTTACTAGCTGTGGAAAAGCTAGAACGTTTAATGTAAATTAGATATTCTTTACACATAGGAACGTATCGACTTTAATTCTATAGATAGGCACTCGACCAAGTTATCCGGAAATAGACTCTTCTCTCACTTTAGAAAGGCATATGCTAGCTTACAGTTGATAAAAACAGCAGGCGGAATCTCTAGTGCAAACACGTTAAGTATTTTTATTTGTGATTTTTATTTTTTTTTCTCTAAACTAATCCTAAATGTTTTGTTACATTGTTTTAAATTTGCATTTCGTGTTTTATGTATTTTGTCTGTAATTCTCCTGTCTTTTCGTCTGTATTCCGTATTATCCGTCCCCCCTCCTGCTACAAAGCTGAACGTTTTAAAACAAACAAAATGCCGGCAACTAACGATAAAAAAATGCCGGAAATTATTCTCTAGAGTAGATAAACTTAGGACTTTATAAAAAAAAAAAAGCTAGAACTTTTTTTTTTAACAAAAAAAATGTGAATTAGCTATTCTTTACACATAGGAACGTATCGACTTTTATTCTATAGATAGGCACTCGAACAAGTTATCCGGAAATAGAACTCTTCTGTCCCTCTAGAAAGGCATATGCTAGCTTACAGTTGATAAAACAGCAGGCGGAATCTCTAGTGCAAAAACGTTAAGTATTTTTATTTTTTATTTTTATTTTTTTTTCTCTAAACTAATCCTAAATGTTTTGTTACATTGTTTTAAATTTGCTTTTCGTGTTTTATGTATTGTGTCTGTAATTCTCCTGTCTTTTTGTCTGTATTCCGTATTATCCGTCCCCCCTCCTGCTACAAAGCTGAACGTTTTAAAACAAACAAAATGCCGGCAACTAACGATAAAAAAAAATGCCGGCAATTATTCCCTAGAGTAGATAAACTTAGGACTTAATAAAAAAAAAGCTAGAACTTTTTTTTTTAACAAAAAAAATGTAAATTAAATATTCTTTACACATAGGAACGTATCGACTTTTATTCTATAGATAGGCACTCGACCAAGTTATCCGGAAATAGAACTCTTCTGTCACTCTTGAAAGGCATATGCTAGCTAACAGTTGATAAAAACAGCAGGCGGAATCTCTAGTGCAAAAACGTTAAGTATTTTTATTTTTTATTTTTTTTTCTCTAAACTAATCCTAAATGTTTTGTTACATTGTTTTAAATTTGCATTTCGTGTTTTATGTATTTTGTCTGTAATTCTCCTGTCTTTTTGTCTGTATTCCGTATTATCCGTCCCCCCTTCTGCTACAAAGCTGAACGTTTTAAAACAAACAAAATGCCGGCAAATAACGATAAAAAAAATGCCGGAAATTATTCTCTAGAGTAGATAAACTTAGGACTTTATATATAAAAAATGCTAGAACTTTTTTTTTTAACAAAAAAAATGTAAATTAGATATTCTTTACACATAGGAACGTATCGACTTTTATTCTATAGATAGGCACTCGACCAAGTTATCCGGAAATAGAACTCTTCTGTCACTCTAGAAAGGCATATGCAAGCTAACAGTTGATAAAAACAGCAGGCGGAATCTCTAGTGCAAAAACGTAAAGTATTTTTTTTTTCTCTAAACTAATCCTAAATGTTTTGTTACATTGTTTTAAATTTGCTTTTCGTGTTTTATGTATTTTGTCTATAATTCTCCTGTCTTTTTGTCTGTATTCCGTATTATCCGTCCCCCCTCCTGCTACAAAGCTGAACGTTTTAAAACAAACAAACTGCCGGCAACTAACGATAAAAAAAATGCCGGAAATTATTCTCTAAAGTAGATAAACTTAGGACTGTAAGTAGTATACTTAATATATACTATTACTGCAAGCTTGCCTGTATTGAAAACACTTTCTTCTTGCTTTCGAATCCTACCTTATATAGTTATCCTTATGTTCAAGTACATTAGAAATATAATACAGTGCAAAGAAGTCACTCATGAAAACGGACCTCCTAAATTAAAACCTTGAATAATTATTTAAACTCTAATGTAAATTAATATTAAGCAGTCTTTACAAATTGATAATAGTTAATTATTGGATTTTAATTAATTATAAGATGAAACTTTAATGATTCAAACTAGATAGATAACGACAAACTTCCACCCATTAATATGGGAGGGGAGATTATCACCAAAAGTGCCATAAATTATTAAGTTCGCACCGGACTTACTACTTAGATATAAGTCACTTGTACCAATTCCCCTTTCTCCTCCCCCCCTTTTTTTAATGGAGAGTAGATAATACAGTGGATGTGTACCCATTCCCCTTTCTCCTCCCCGCCTTTTTTTTTAATGGAGAGTAGATAATACAGTGGATGTGTTATCGGCAGCTCCAGTAACTCTCGCTTCTCCTATTTTGTCATTCAGTCCTCATTCAATGAGTGATGTTTCTGACAAAGGGTGAAGAAAAAGCTGCTTAAAGGTCGGTACTACTTGGTGACCAGTAGTCTGAGATGTCGGATATTTTTCTGTCTTTGTCTGTCCTTGTTGCCATGTCACTAGTAAGGGTGCTGGAGGTAAACGTTTTGTCTGGGCTGACGTTATCCGCCTGATAGTCAGGGACCCGAACCTTGGATTAACCACTAAGGAGGCTGTCCTATCAGCAGGCGCAAAGTACTGGGACTGCTGTATTGCCATTTGGTGAGTGGATCTGGACCATGCAGTAGTCTCTTGTGGGGCCTCTTGATGCCATACTAGTGGGTAATTGTTACGGCTTTACCTTTTCGTGTGCTACAAATAAAAAAAAACATTTTCCTGTCTTTTTCTCTCTTACTTACCCTCTCTGTACTGCTCTAACCAAGTATGCCGGCCTATTCCACAAATCCCTACACCTCAACATAGAATATCTCCAGAATAAAAACTCGATTAAACCTAGAACCCCATCTTCCAGCGTAGACCCCTACTACCAGGTCTCCTTCTCCAATATCAGGGGTCTACGTTCCAACCTTCCAGAGGTTGAAACCCAATTACAGGAGACGAAACCGGACATATTATTTCTATGTGAAACTGGAATAGGGCAGACCACTTCCCTAGATGAGTTCATAATTAATGGATACTCCAATTTAACAGCTAAATCTGACTCCCAAGATCGCCATGGGCATGGAATATGTGCCTACATTAAGGATGGCTTCCCATGTGGCAGGGATATCTCTAGAGATGATCCTAATTTACACTATATGTGCTTCAGGGTTGCACTTGCTAACACCACTGCATTTATATTTGCCCTCTATAGGCGCCACAACAGCGGAGTTACTATCTTTAAGAGCATATCTGAGAAAATAGACCACATACTGTCTTCACATCCCTCGGCTAACATCCACATCTGTGGTGACTTCAACGTCCATAACGTGGAATGGTTGACCCATTCAAATAAGACAGATGATGAGGGGAGGTTTTGTCATGATTTTGCCATTGCTTATGACCTCACTCAGATTGTTCGTGAACCCACCCGTGTGCCCGATACACCCAATCAATATGCAAGCCTCTTAGACCTTTTTCTCTCAACTTCTCCTGAGCTATGTTCATGTACCGTTCATTCTCCTCTAGGATCCTCCGACCACTCCGACCAAGATAAAAACGAAATGTAAGAAGCCATCAGACGTACCCCTCCACCGTACTGTATACCGATACTCTATGGCTGACTGGGATAGCTTCCTTACACTCATATCTGATTTACCTCTGCACTCCATGTTTAAAAAGGAAGTGTCCTCTATAGTATCAGATCTGACCGAATGGTTGATTGTAGGCATAGACCAATTCATACCATCTAAAAATGTCAACAAAAACCTAACAGCCAGCCATGGTTCTCCCCAGAATGTGCTGCTGCTATCGCGCACAGAAATCACTTTTTCCATAGCTACCAACGTAATAGATGCACTGACACTAAAGCCGCTTTCAGGACTGCCAGCAACCACTGTAAAAAAGTAATAAAAAATGCAAGAGAGCTATATGCCCAGTCTGTTAAATCCAAGGTAGCTGATCAGCGGCTTGGTTCCCACCAGTTTTGGCAAATAACAAATAGGATCCTGAACAGAAGTGTGCGTTCTATCCCAACCATTATCAATGGACCAGAGGTTATCTCGTCAGCGCCAGAAAAGGCCAAACTATTTGCAAAGAACTTTGCAGCTAATTCTACTTATGCGACGAAGGCCATCAACTCCCCATATTTCCTCCTATTACACAGAACAAGCTAGGTAACATACAAATATCCGTGCATGAGGTCGCCAAGCTAATAAAGAACCTAGATTCCAGTAAAGCAACTGGCCCTGATGGCATCCCAATTATAGTGTTAAAAAAGCTTCAACCAGAACTTGCCCCCATACTTACGAAACTATTTAAGCGTTGCCTTAAGGAGAAGTGCTTTCCGACCCCCTGGAAGACCTCATCAGTTTGCCCTGTATTTAAGAATTCAGGTGATAAGTCATCTCCCTCTCAGTACAGACCAATAAGTCTTCTCTGTGTTATGAGTAAGTTGCTGGAATCAATATTAAATAGAGAAATAGTCAACCACCTCAGCCGGAATAACATTCTTAGTGACACACAATATGGTTTCCGCTCTGCAAGATCTACCGCAGATGTGCTTACGGTTATATCCCACAGGATTAGTGAATCTCTTGACAAAGGCTTCCTTTCTAGGGCAATTTCTCTGGACATATCAAAGGCCTTTGACAAAGTATGGCATAAGGGTCTACTTCACAAGATTTCCAGCTACGGTATAACTGGAAATGTTTTCTCAATCATTAAATCATTTCTCTCCGATAGGCTCATAAGAGTAGTGGTAGATGGACAAAAATCGGAGGCCTGCAATATAAATGCTGGAGTCCCTCAGGGGTCAATACTGGGCCAAAATCTCTTCCTGATCTACATCAATGACCTCCCTAAACACATACTTAAATCATTCGTTGACATCTATGCTGATGACACGACCATCTACGGCAACACATCAAAGGCTGTAAATGACGAAGTTCTCTCGGATTCTCTCTCCTCTGATCTCGAGCGCGTGGTTCAGTGGGGGAAGATGTGGCTAGTTACCTTTAATGCATCCAAAACCAAACTCCTATCCTTACATCATCAACGCTCTGATCCCCAGCTGGCATCAATTGTGATGGATGGCTCTCGTCTGGGTGAGGCCCCGTGTTTTGACAAGCTTCTGGGTTTGACCTTTACTCCTGATCTGAAATGGAACACGTACATCAAGTCTGTTGCCAAGGTCGCTGGAAAGATGGTGGGATCCATCTACCGCTCCAGAAGATATCTCACTACTGATGCAATTATCTATCTATATAAAAGCCAAGTACGGCCAAGGATGGAATACTGTTGCCATATCTGGGCAGGAGCTGCCAAAAACAGCCTATCATGCCTTGACAGAGTACAAAATAGACTTTGTGGTTTAGTGGGGATGCCCTTTTCTCTACCCTGCAACCCCTCTCCCACAGAAGAGACGTTGCGAGCCTATCCTTGTTTTATCGTTATTTTCATGGCAGGTGCTCGTCTGAACTCCAATCCCTGGCCCCCCCTCGCCAATCTTTCACGAAAAAAACCCTCTAGCTGAATCCACTGTGAAAATTTTTCTCCACTCTATATCTGTGCCTAAATCAAAACGTGGATTTCATGAGCAAAGCTTCTTTCTTAGAACTGCACGCCTGTGGAACTCTGTTCCGTCTGCCTGCTTCCCTCCGGACTACAACTTGGATGTCTTCAAGTCTAATGTTAACAAATTCCTAATGAACCGCCCCCCGTATTAAACACTTCATAAAATCTCCTCACTAACGTAATGTACTTGCAATAACCCTTATCCCTGAGTGGCTTCCGGGCCTTGATAAGTGGTGATCACTGTGTAAAAAAAAAAAAAAAGGTCCTGTCGTAAATTGATATTTCTAGAAAGAATGCTTTGCGTTGCTTATCAACATAAAAACCCGAATGAATTTAGCTCCAAAAGATTGTATACAAATCATTCATAAATATAGACATTTAAGGTTAAAATCATACAAAACAACGCCTATGCAAACGCTTATTTTATGTGAAACAAAATTAAAACGAAATAGTTAACTTTCCTAATAGTTTTGTATGCAATATATATATATATATATATATATATATATATATATATATATATATATATATATGTATATATATATATAGATATATATCAAAATTAATATTTTCTTATTTAAAATACAATACCCACTGTGCACTTTATAATTTAAAAAAAAAAAACTGAACAAAAAATTTTCTAATTTATCTCATGTAAGAACACCAGAATATATTGTTGATAAAAGACTAGGCAATAGACATTTTTACGAGGAAACCCCGTATTTATAGCTAAGAATTTTTATTTTACAAAAATGAAATAAACTCTCTCTCTTCTTTATCTCTCTCCCCCTCTCTGTATCTCTCTCTCTCTCTCTCTCTCTGTAATACCATGTTGCTTTGCATTCAAATTTGGAAACAATATCATATTTACACATTTCTCTATATTATTTATAAAAGGTTGATGTTATTATCAACAAGACATCCGATAGCACAGCACGTAGGCCAATCTAAGAAAATATGAAAAATATGCGAGCGGTCAAATATCGTTTATATCAGATTAAATGTAGCGAGTGTTTCAACATATAATGACTAAAATTAATATAATTCAGAAAAATAAGAAAATAGAATACACATAAAAAACTGGGTGAACTGTGCAATATAAGAGCTTACTTACATTCTTGTAAAAATAATTAAGACGATCATAAGTTATAAGCATATATTTTAATTGAGATTCTTATTATGAATTAAATATCACGTAACCTTATATATACATAACCATATATATTAAAACAGAGAAATACATTTTCGTTCTACAAGTTTTCACATATATATATATATATATATATATATATATATATATATATATGAAAACTGGTACAACGAAAATGTCTTTCTTTATTTGAATATATTTGATATGTATATGTATTTTAATGTGAATATTTTATCCACAGAAAACATGGTTCAGACAAACGCTTGAATAATAAATAAATAAAATTACGAAACTTACGACATAATCAATATTGAATGTGTTAGTACCATCCTAAAACGCATGCCTTTGGGAGATGTCGATCAAACACACCAAACACATTTTGACGACGAAAATTGAATAATAAAGAAAACTATGAAGTAAAGTCAGGCTTCAGTTTTTCCTGTATGAATTTAATTAGTCAATGATTTTTACGTGTTCTAATATTATTATTTTGCACTCATTTCTCTTATGTAAGAACATATACTGCAGTTATGAGAAATGTAAAACATATTCATATATATGTCGACACTAACAAACTAAATGGACACACTGAAAAGAAATGTCACTATTTCAACTACGCTTATTTGTATTAATTTATTTAATTGCACACTATTATCCTCATCTTTATTAGTTGTTGTTTCACGACGTTTCGGCCAACTACACCTCTGTCCTTCGGATAGGAACGTCAAATCTCCTTACTGCATTCTCAGCAATCACTGCCGTCTGTAGTTGTTGTCGTCTCACCACGTTTTTGGCCAAGTAAGCCTCTGGACGGCTTTGGGTAGGATTGAAACCACTATCTTCAGACAATACTCATCTGGAACCGCAGATGTTCAACGTCTCTTCGTGGCCCGTGGCGAAGTTGATAGAGACGTTGAATATCTACGGTTCCAGATGAGCATTTAACCAAAAAAATGTCAAAGATTATTCAAAGTCTGATTTTGTTTAGCAATGATTTGACTGGATTTGTTGGATTTTTATTTTTATATTTGAAACTGTATTCTTGCACATCAAATATTGAACACTTCAACAATGCTTGTGAAAATAAAACAAAATAATTGCTACTAAAACAGTTCACTGAGTTTTTGTTTTACTTTGAACCTGTTAAAATATATTTTACAAATGATAAAAAAGAAAGAATAAAGACACATATCTGTGAAAAAGTGTAAAATCGAAATATCGAACAGACTACATAGCAAGCCATTTCTATTTGGTGTTAATTATTTATGTTTTATTGTTTAAACTTTTGAGATCTCCTGTTTTACTTTTATTATATTAGACTGATTTAATTTATTTCTTATAAAGATTCTTTTGGAAAGGAATATATATAACAGTTCATCGTGTGGGGAAAAAACCGCAACAGTTAAGTCTAGCCTGCTTGCGAAGGGATTAGCAGCAGCAGCAGAGATGAAATAAAACGCATATTAAAATTAGGCAGTGTGCGCGATTAGAAAAAAAAACAAATGGAGAAATATGCACGTGGTCGAGAGAAGAAAAATGAGCGTCGATAAAAATAAATGTGTTAAGTCAATAGGGCTGTTGCCGGTATGGGGACAAAGAAAGAGAAACGCGAATTACGCGAAGTGGACATGTTGTAACGAGAGATGTAATAAGTGGTTTCGAGATGGGAGAGTTACAATAATAAGAGCTATTGTTAAAAAAGAAAAAAATGTCGACCAATATTTATTTATTTGTATTTATTTGTGTTTGTTCCTGGACACGTCGAGATTGTAAAAGCAATTTTACTCAAGCAACTAATATTAAATACGTGGGTTTTGCAGATATAATTGGTGTCACACATTAATAATAACATATCTGTTCTGTTGCCTTTAACGGGGACTTCATTTAAATACACCAATCTTGAGACACGATATTAATGGCCGAAATACTAGCATAATACCGACAATAATTTTCAGACACTTTGAAAACAGTACTTCAAGATGGTTACTAGTGCCAAAAGCTTTTGAGATTGTAAGTACGTATTTGAGGAGTGAAAATCCACTACTGGTGTTATCATTTCTTTTAGTTTGGCTTTAATAATTTTTGTTTTATGTGATTTTTTTCCAAAACTTGTGCGACATTATATTTCAGACGTGACGAAAAATCCTATTTTATTAATAGCATGGTCATGTATATGTTGCTGTCTTCAAATTTTTTGCTTGTACAGTTAGCTGTCATCATTAGAATCAATTATCTGATCTATTCTACTGGGAAACAAAATAAGTTCAACGAGGCAAAATGAATTCAAAAGAAGTTATTTGTTTGGGACAGGAGACGCGGGAAGATGGCCTCAGCATAAGAAGGATCGCCATGGATTTGAAGCTGTCGAAATCAACGGTCGAATACATGTAAAGTGTATAAAATATAATATGTATTTATCATAAAGAATACAGGAGCCACTTAAATGGTACTAGAGGAACGTGTTCGTAGTATGCGGTAAAACATGGTATGAATGTCTCCATTTAGTATCTGAAACCAGAGGTATTCATAGGAGGGGGTGATTCCACAGTTCTGAAATAGGCGTGATTTATACCCCACAAACATGCTGAAGACAAACTTTGAGCGGAAAAAGAAGAGAGGACGAAAAAAATCAATAGACAAGAGGACTGAAAGGAAAATACAGAGGACTGTAACACGCCTTTTGACACCGGAATGAAAAGTTACAGTAAAAAAAGTGAAGGAAAATGTGAATTGGATGTAAACGTCCGAACAGTACAAAGACACGGCATAGGATTTAACGTATGCAAAAGCTACGAAAAAAATGAACCAACACACAAGCATAAAGGGACAAGATTGGAGTGTGCTAAAAGTGGTTAACAAAGCATGTTGACTTTAAGGTTATATTTACTGATGAGAAGTATTTATAGTTTGATGGGCCCGATTGATGGCGTACTTGGTCGAGAAGGGGTGAGCCTGTTGTATTGAACAAACGACAGATTGGAGAAGGAGGAGTTATGGTTTGGGGCATGATCTTTGTTAATGGAAATATATGGTTGTAATCGCTAAAAGGACGTCAGAACAGCGAGAGCTACAAGCAGTTGCTGGACAAGAAATCCCTACCAAGTATAAGAAGAGAGATGAGGAATGATTCGTTTTACAGCAAGACAATTCCAGCATCCGTGTGGCAAGACACGTGACAGAATGGATGGTTAAAGTGAATATTACTTTGGAATAGCCTGCAAAAAGCGCAGATCTAAATTTTATAGGAAATGCTTGCGCAATATGTCTATGATGGACCTGAGAAACCCGGAGAGGCTCAAATTTTTGAAAATTTATATATATATATATATACAGGAACAAACCTTCACCCCCATTTGGTGTATTATTTCAGTTGCTTTAGTGGTCAGTATTTTTTGCCTCTTTGGCTGTGTCCCCCCTCAGCCTGTCCTTTAGGGGTACTTCACTTGGAAGTAGCGCCATGCCAGTTCCCTCCACCAGATGCTTATTGCATCTGCTGCCTCAATCATAAGGTGACTGGTGATGTCCGGGAGTCACTCCCCCCCGTTCTCTGCGACAATCGTTCTTTCAATAAGGATGGGATATCTCATCCTCCTCCTCCCAAGCACCGTCAGAATCGCTTGGAGTCTCACTCTCGCCATTCGACCCCTCCCCAGGGTCATCCGCACCGCTAACGCCTTCTGTGATTTTCTGATCAGGAATCCGTTCGGACTAGCGCCGATTTCTGTTTGCTTGAGGGTCTCGCAAGGCTGACGTCGCCCCACTATTACCCCGGTTTCTAAGCGTTCTCATAACAGCCACGTCTAATTGAATGGACTCCCTTCTTTATCGGAGTTTTTTGTTTCCTAGGGGTGTTCTTCCCCGACTTTTGCGGGGCGGTTTTGTATCAAATTCCAAGTTGTCCAACGTAAGGTCATTGGAGTGCACTCTCTTTATCTTTCCAGGGACTAGTCTCAGATTATAAAAGAAAGTGGGCTGACCTGCTCTACTATAAGGATTCCAACGTCTATCTAGCTTCCCTTCTCGGGCTTGCACTTTATAGTAAACGGGCTCTCCCTCCTTGAACTCCACCTCCCTTCTATCTTTATTCACGCGAACATTCCACTTCTTTTGTACTCGTTTAATACAACCCCTGGTCTGGACAAATCTCTTGTGTTGCTGTTTTAACAATAATTGGTGGTGCTCCTCCCCCACATACTTTCTACGCAGCTCCAAGAGATTGTCAATCGGAAGAATCATATCCCTCCCGAATACCAACTCAAATGGCGAAAATTCCGATGTTTCATTCATCGTAAATTTCACCGTTGCTTAGGCCTGTGTGAGGAATTGATCCCACTCCGCCGGATTAGCAGTAACCAGTTTACTCAAGATATCCATCAGCGTCTTATGAAATCACTGAATATTGGAGTTACTCTGGGGGTGGTATAGTAGGGATCAACACATCTTGCACTCCCAGTCCTTCCAGTACCTCCTTCATAACTTTATTCACGTTCTCTGCACCATTGTCGATGACTAATTGCTCTGTGGACCCATACCTAGGATAGATCTTCCCCAGGATTATATCGGCCACCGACTAGGATAAAGGCCTATATCTAAGATTTCCAGCTAGGGTATAATTGAAACTGTTTTCCCAATTATTAAATCGTTTCTGTCAGATAGGCTCATAAGAGTAGTGGTTGATGGGCAGAAACCAAAGGCCCACATTATTAATGCTGGAGTCCCTCAGGGGTCCATCATAGACCCAACTCTCTTCCATATCTAAATTAATCATCTCCCAAAACACATATTTAAATCATTCGCTGACATATATGCTCATGAACCGACCATCTATGGCAAAACATCTAAGGCCGTTAATGACAAAGTTCTCTCTGATTTTCTCTACTCTGATCTTGAGTGCGTGGTACAGTAGGGGAAGAATTGCAGATAAAGTATATGAAAGTTTTTTTTAGATCCAGCTTGCTTGGTAAAATTGTATCAAGCAAGCTGGATCTAAAAACCTTTCATATCCTTTATCTGCAATTCCTCCTACTACAGGACTTCTGATGAATTTATTATTTTGACTTTGAATTTCCATGTCTCAATGACTTTAGCAAATAGGGTGCATACCTTATAAATATTTGCTAATATTTTCTCTCCTCTGATGAGATGGTAGACATCGAAACCCTATAGGTTAAGGAAACTAACTTTCTAAAGCATTTTTTGTCTTACTGAGAATAATAAAAATTCTTTGATATGAAATTCATTTCAATGAGAGTTTTTTGAAATCCATTGAATTCCAATTTAATTTATTTGCTCTATCTTGCATATCGAGCAATTCTTGTTTAGATGGGATAACTTCTAGAATATTACTGCCAGTAATATTTCGTAAACCTTACAATCTCACGTTTCCATAACAAATGATTGTTAAATAAAAAACTATTCTGAAGTATATATATATATATATATATATATATATATATATATATATATACATGTGTGTAAGGGGGTGTTTATGTGCATGTGGGTGTATTAAAACAAGACCAATCGTAAGGTCAACATGCATATTAGTTTGATGATACCTACGGGATGTAACATAGAACCTTCTTTCTTACTCACACTATCTTTTATAACTCAATACCTAAATGTTTTAACGTATTGAATAATTTTAATTTTCGTATTACGTATTAAAAATTGATGGATGAAATATTAGGTATGGTTATAAAATCATGAACGCTGTATTCTATATGATTCGGAAACTTTAAAAATCTAAGTGCATCTACAAATCATCACTAGATCTAAATATCCAATCGTTCAGCCGGTGACTTAAAAATATAAATTGAAAAAAAAAACGTTAGATAAGATAAGCAGTAGTATTATATAATTTGCGAGAACATAAATTATGAATATTTTTGTTTAATAAAAAATTATATATCTACTTTATGGTTCATTTTGATATTTAAAACAAAATATTTTAAGAAAATGCAACAAACTTATTCGTATTTAAAAAAATCTCTTTGAAACTAATTTTTCAGGTTATTTTGTTTTCTGTTCTTCATGTCTGATTAAAGGCAGGATAAGTGTATACAAGTTTTGTATGATTTGACACTGTGTCTTCTTGTCTTTTCTCTCGGTTTCTAAAAGGGTTTCTTAGTTTATTTGAATAAGCAGAAATTGACTTTAAGTAATCGAAAAATACTGGTTTGATTTATGCATAAACTGAAATTAAATAGTATCAAAAAAATAAAAAGTACCTTTGAAACTATTCTAAAATATCCTGTAATGATTTTGATGTAAAGGAAAATGTCTACAAAATACGAAAAAAAAGCCCAATATATGTAAAAATTACATGAACGAAAACCCACAGCTGTTTAAAAAGATACTCTAAAAGTTACACCGTTTAAAGAAGAAAAAACAATATATATATATATATATATATATATATATATATATATATATATATATATATATATATATATACCCCATATTACTGCCAGCGCATTATAACGAGCATAAAACTGATATATATATATATATATATATATATATATATATATATTCTTATGTGAATATATATATATATATATATATATTGATAACATAATAATTTCTGCTAGTAATATATATATATATATATATATATATAAAAGAAGAATTATTATATATATAATAGAAGGAATTATTATATTATCAATATATATATATATATATTGATAATATAATAATTCCTTCTAGTCAGGTATTGATGCCTGTTAAGGTAAATATGGAAAACATTGCGGAAAATATAATATACTAATAAAGAATTTATTATGAATGAAATAGAATATTAACATTTGCCATGAGATCTCTCCCTTTCAATAGCCTGTGCTGTTCCTTGAAAGTTAGTAACAACAAGTCGCAACAGCTGCTTGCCATAATTTCTCATTGGCAGCGGCTATTGGTCTTCGCTGGAATTTTAGCTTCAATAAGCCTCCCCAAGGTCCGGGTTCTTTTCGAACTTATTTGGATAAGGTCTGGTCAGTTTATCGGTCTTTCCTTCCTCCTTGAGTCTACTTTGTTATTTGGTCACCCTCTTGTTGATGGCGGGAAGTGAGTAGCAATGGGGGAACGGAGTAGGGTTGGGTTAGAGAACTTATATATATGCGGCTTCAGTGTTTTTGGTTCTATGTAGTGTCTCATGGTTCTCCTTTGCAGCATATTGGCTGGCTCTGGCTTGTTGCTCCTGTCTGCTAGTTTCCACATTCAAGGGGTTTTCTTAATATTTCAGCTGTTTTAATTATTGTTGTTCGTTGTATTTTTCCAGTCATTTCTTTGATTCAATTTTCTCCGATTTTTTTCAAAGTTTTTCGGGATTGTGCCTAGTGCTCCGACCATTATAGGTATTATTTGGATTTCCCTTATCTTCCATATCCCTTTAGCTCTCTGGCTAGCTCGTTGTATTTGTTTCGTATCTCCTTTACTTTGATATTCACCTTGTGGTTAGCTGGAACAGCCAAGTCTACGATTTGAACGGAGCTTTTCTTTCGTGTTAATTATTACGGTATCCAGTCTTCTTACCTGGATGGGTTTATAAATTTCTGTGTCCATATCCTATGCGACTTTGTGATTCTTGTTTTCAACTAGTGTTGCCGGGTTATATTTGTACTACTTGTCTCTGCCTTCCAGATGTAGTTGTTAGCATAATTCCCAGTGTAATATCCTTCCCACTTGGTTGTGTCTGTTCGTTTATTCATTTTGGGCCAGTTCGCTGCATACAGATATTATATGGTTTACCGTATCGTCTCTTTGTCCACATAGGCTGCATTTGCTGCTTTTTTGTGTTTTGTCGATCTTTGCGTATATGTGGAAGTTTCTTATCGAGTTGTTCTGTGCTGCAGTTTGCCTTTTCCTATCCATGCCCAAGGATTTCCGTTATATTCATCTTTTGTCATCTTTATGAATCTTCCGTGTAGTTGTTTCTCTTCTCACTTTTCTTTTTTTTTTGTCTGTCTGTTTTCTATTTTATTAATTTTTTTTCAGTGTCTCTCGCTGCTATGATTATTCTTTGAGTGTTTTGAATTATGTATTTTTATAGTTCTTTTTGCTGTCATTCACACAGTCTTCTATACTAACCAGTCCCCTCCTACCGTCTTTCCTTTTTACGTATATTCGGTCAGCATCGTCCTTCGGATGCAGTGGTTTGTTCATATTTATGAGTTTCCTGGTCTTCTGATCGAGCAGTCTCAGTTCTTTTTTAGTCGACCCTATGAACGGTCCATAGCATCTTACTAGTGATACCGCCCATGTATTTATTCATTTTATTTGGTTTCTGCTATATAATTTTGTTTCGGTATTTTTTCTTGTTCTCCTGAGGTATTTCTTTTCAATTCTCTCTTTCATTTCTGTTGCTTTCATGGTGTCTGCTTCCAGTACTCCTAGGTATTTATAGGCGTCTCGTTCCCCTTGTGCCCCCATCTGCGTTTAGTTTGGTAGTTCCATGCCTTCTGTCGTTTCTAGTTTTCCCTTTCTTATAATTAGTAGTGCGCACTTTTCCATACCAAACTCCATAAGATTATCCTGGCTGAAGATCCTGGTGGTGTTTATTAATGTTTCGAATTCATTTTTGGTCCTTGCATAAAGTTTTAGATTGATCATGTACATTAGGTGGTTCATTTATTCGTCCGTGTTAGAGAACTTGTATCTGACTTACCACATTCTCACTATATTGTTCAGGGGCATCCTGGCTATGATGAGCAGTAATTGTGATAGTGAATCTCTATTATGTTGATTTCTGTTATGTGTTGTACATAAGCTGTAAATTCCAGTCTCCATGTTCTCAACTCGCATTTTCAACTACGTTGATTATCCTGGTTGGTATTTTATACATTTTGAAGCTTTCTACTATCCATGCTTGAGAATCCTACCGTACGCGTTTTTGTGATCAATCCATGCCATTGCAAAATTCTTTCTTGTTCTTTTTACCTGCGTTAGGGTGTTTTCTTCTATATATACGTTCCTATTGTTTTGTGGCATCATTTCTGTTCCTCGGGGAGAAGGCCACAATTAATAAGGAAGCGTAGGTTTGTTCCCTTAGTTGAGCTGTCAGTATTTTCCACGTATTGGGTATGCACTTGAGAGGCCTATAGTTGCTGGAGGCGGTTCCTTTATCTGTGTCTTTCTGCATCAACATCGTTATATTTTTGTCATCCAATCATGTACGTTTGTTTCCTGTATACCTCTTTTCATGTTTTGAGCTAGTCTTTCGTGTAGAGTTGTAAATTTCTTGAACCCGTGTGCATGTATCCCGTCGTGTTCTGGTGCTTTCCAATTCGCTATTTTTCCTATGGTTTTCTTTATGGTCTCTTTGCTGATTTCATTTACTGTTCCTTCTAAGAGTTCATGTTTTTAAGCCATTTGGAATTTCTGATGTAGTCTTATCCTTCTCTCCATATCTTACTCCAATAGAGGTTTTGTTTTCTTTTGTTGGGTTTTGTCCTTCTGTTTTTGTCTTTCTTCCGTTCACGTTTTGGTATAAATGGCTTTCATTGTTTTAAATGTTCTGTTTTGATTGTTTAGATTAATATCTATATCGTCTTAATCTTCCTTCTTTTGCTGCTTTTTTTTGTTCAGATCTTCGTGTTTATTGTTTAGTCTCTCCCTATTAAGCACATTTCTAATTTTCAATTTTCTCCACGTCACTTTCTTCCTTTTTATTGTTTTGGCTTCTTTTTTATGTTTGTTTATTAATGGTTTCTAACCTTATTTCCCATCCAGGTTTTGTCAATGAATCATTCCCCGACTGTCTTTCTGATTGGAACTTCATACTTACGATTCTGGCATGAATTACATTTTTCGGGCTATGATTGTATCTGCTGTGATTTGTGGGAGGAGCTGTTAATCTTCTCTGTTTCTGTTTGTAATTTCTTCTGTTCTGGATTCCTTAGAGATTGGAACTTTTTTTCCCTTTCATGAACTGTATTCTTTTTCCTGTTTCATCTGCTTCTTCTTTTGTTAGCTCTGTTTCATTGTTCTCGGTTACCTTGTTTGTAGAATTCAGTCTTCTCAGGTTCTCCTTCTGTCGTGTTTTATTTATGTGCCTTCTACACGTGCAGTTCAAGTGGGAGCTGCCCCATGCTCAATTTCCTCATTTACTTTTCGTTGTATTTCTGTTAGGTTCAGTTTTCAGAGCCAGCTTCTCTTCAATATCAGTCTTGCTTGGTCTGCAAGTCTTTGTTCTGTCGTATGGTAATCAGTGGACTTGCCTCATAGCTATTTCATTCGTTTCCGGTAGCCTCCACATCTACATTTAGGATTGCTACTATAATAGCATTCCATTATGAGTCCTCTTTCGTTGTCTATTTCTTTCTTTCCGGGTGTTCTTTTTGATGGTAACCTTGGCTGTGCTGTGTTAGGCTTGTATCATTTTGATACCAGAGATTAAACGTTATACTTACCTGTTCAGCGTCCATATTATCTGTGTTTCTGAAATGAGAAAGTGAGCCAACATTCGCAGGATGGCGACCGGCTCCCCCATGCTGGCTACCGAATGAAACACCTGCCAATCATGACACTTAGATCTTTCCTTGGAGTCCCAACTTTTATAATATTTGTATTAAACATTTTCCCTGTTGTGGTGTTTGTGGCAGCACCGACCCCAGAATTGTTTTACCTGTGATCCTGTTGCAGGGATAGTGTTTATCTCTCATGTATATGAGAGATATCGAGCACTATCACACATAGGACATGGACAGACAGACAGACATGGCAACGTTTCTAAACACGGAACGACTTAGTATAAGTCCGCAGTTCTATTTAAACTAAAAAGTATATTTGAAGATAGTTTCCCCTGAAATGAGATGTCGAACTGAGACTTTTTTTTCTTCGCCTTCTTACTTGCTAGGCTAATATTTTTCAGACACAGTAAAACGTTCTCTCAGACATTTTTAAATGGCCGCGTTTATTAGAATATTATTTCCCAGTTCATTTGGCATTCGTTTCTTCAAATTATGCGAGTTGAGGACCCCACATTTTCTTCTTCTTCTTCTTCTTCTTCTTCTTATTATTATTATTATTATTATTATTATTATTATTATTATTATTATTATTATTACTACTACTAGCAAATAAGTAGTTTCAGTTATGAAGAATGTGTTTTCACGAATGTGTTAGTTACAATAAACTAACAAAATTCTAGTACCTTCCGCTTCTTTTGTTACTCATTCCAAACGCGTTTGTGTTATATTGTAGTGTATATGGGTTAGTTTTATATTCAAGCATTTTCTTTAAAATTACCTCATTGCAGTCTACTGTGTACAATCAGACCGCATTTTATTCCAATTGTTTACACTATCTCTTTACTTGTGTTCTTACAATTATTCGTATTGTATTGAGTTCGTCTTGTTCTATATGGTTCCCGTTCACTTTTATTGTTTTGAGTTATACATAGTGTTTGCATGAGTATCTTGTAATTTTCGATTTACATTACTGTCCTTTATTGGTCTGCGCGTGTAAGATACCGACGTTTGCATATTTCTCTGTTTATTGCATTTATCACACAGACGGTATCTCTTATTGTATGTCTTTTACGCAGTTGCTTTGTCTAATATGATTTACGTTTTGTCCTTTGTTTACAGTCTTTATTTGCTTCTAGAATGATATTTTTTTTATCTTGGATTTGATTAAAAGTAGATAACTTCTTATTGTTCCATAAAATTGTAAGTAATGGGTTCGTATCTCTCTTTAGCTACCCTTTCCGGGTGTTTTCGAGTGTCTTTTCTATTGATTTTTTTATCACTCATTTGTGTAGTTGTTTGTGATTTTGCTTATTTTATCTTGCTTCTCATTGCTCGATTTATTTTCTACTACACTTTTAAAGTGTCTATTTCATTGCTTTGTTCTGAGTGATATTATGTCCATCAATATAATCCCCAGCCTGTAGTCTATTGTGGATTGCCATTTGTTTCCTATTATTTGTTTGAATGACTAATATACTCGGTAGACTTCTGGTGCCCGGTAGTATGGTTCATTTCCAACGACAGTAAAAGCATAAGAAAATTAAGAAACAGAGAATAAGTACTAAACTATTATTATTTTTAAATATCCTTTAGCAGTAGTTACTAAAATATATTCAGGCGTTTCTATTCAGCAGACAAATTAATTAATGACATTTAATTCTAGCAGACATTTTTTGAAATACTGCACTACAATCATCATTGGTTCTATTCTCTGACTTAAGAAAAGCTGCACTTCTAAAATACCTCTTTCTGCATGAATTATTTTGCAATAAAATCACAAAAATAACTAGTCTTTAATTCTTCTCATGTATTATATACGTCAAAGTGAAACTGGATTGTGTTAAAGTTGGTGGTATATGTTCTATCTATGCCTATCTATCAAGCATAGGTTATTTGAAATCCAATTATATGCAGCCATTTGATTGGTAGAATAAAACCGGATATACGAAGATTATAGCCTGTTTATTCATGGAAAGGTAACAGGATGTATTAAGTCTGGAGTAATTATCATTGAATTGATTGCAAGTGTAATCCAATGCGACAGCTCGGAGATAAGTGTTCTGTCATGTACTGACTGCAAAGAGTCCGTTTACAATGGCAATCATATTTGACGAATATAAAAAAGCAGTCCCTCAATCAGATAAGAAGGATTTATTGTTGACAGGTAGCATCTCGTCATGTGCCTTACATGCACGATTGTTTCAGAAGCGGTTAATTAAAAATAAGTGACTTATGTACAACTAGCTCCGGTTTTATATCGCCGTGATGCAAAGTCAATTCTTTACAAAACACGTGCATTATCTATTGTAGGAAATCTGTAGGAAATACCGATTTAAAGAGCGAACTCGACGAATTGCTCCTGCATATGGCCAACATACGTTGCCAGCATAATATAAACAAATTAAGATGTTGTTTTATCTTAATAATTTCTTATTTGTGCAGACATAATAAAACATATGTACATATTAATATTTTATATAAAGGAGAGTCGTCTGCGTGTTTGTTGGTTTATATGTCTGCTAAAAGTTTGCAGATTCGCATTCGTCAAAATCGGTAGCATCTGAAAAGGCTATGCCTCGGGTGCATAATATGATAAAATTGCATAATATGATAACATTGCATAATATGATAAAATTGCATAATATGATAACATTGCATAATATGATAAAATAGCAAAAACGTATAATTTACTATAGAAATAGTGTTTTAACTTAAACCTGGTTAAGTTAAAATCGTTTGTTTCTAAATCGTCTGTTCTTAAACGATTTCTACAAGTGCGCAATCGTCAAGCACTTTTTGAATTTGTTTAAATAAAGAATTTCCAACCTGATTTCACCATTAGCGACATGGTTCAGTGGATTAGAATGGTTGTCTCATATACATTAGTTTTAAGGTGTGCTTATTTGGAATTTAAACAGAGTTGTTTTGTAATTTCGGCGGATCACTATATTAAAACAAACACAATTTCGTTATTTAGATTTTTATCAGATGGTTTTAATCAACTGAGAGTATATATATATATATATATATATATATATATATATATATATATATATATATATATTTATTTATTTAAAAAAACAAAAATTCCAATAAAATTACGATTCTTTTAATGAAAAAAAACAAAAAACTTTCTTTCATTTACAGTTTTTAACAATTTGTCTTTTGCATTCAAACATGGTTTAAAAAATTTAAACAGTTTTGCTTTGATCTTTGTATTATTTATTTGGCATTTTTACTAGTGGTTTATTAAATTAAAACAAAACAGTTTTTCTTATTTCGAAGGTGACATAAATCACATTTTTACATCGTAACTGCATTGACAGTTAAAAAAGGAATCACACAAAGTAATCTATTTGTTTGGGAGTGTACTGATATAAGCTTTTCCTCTTAATGTGACCGATTAGTATGGTAAGTCAAAAAAAGACGATTAAAGAAGAGATTGCCCAATGTTTACCAAAAGTTACACGCATATAACATACGAAGGGTGTGCAATAAGTAATGCCCCTTACCCACTTCCCATAGCAGTAGAGCAAGAAAACTTGCCACAGTTATTAGTATTTCTCTACATGAACAGCACCCAGAGTTATGTATTCTCCATCCATTTAATGCGCCTCTGGAGACCGTTTTTATAGAACACCCCAAGTTGATCCTCCAACCACGACGTGACTTCAGAACTCCAGACTGCATCCTCTGGTAAACGATTTCCTTTCAAAAACAACTTTATGGCTTGGAAGAGGTTAAAGTCAGAGGGTGCAAGGTCAGGAGAGTAGGGAGGATTGGGAAGGATCTAATAACCACATGCCCGTGCTTCTGATCTAGCGACATGCGAGTTGTGGAGCGGAGCGTTGTCCTGCAGGAGAAGGGTACATTTGCTGATCTTGCCCCGCCTCTTGAAGTTGACATATTCCCTTAATTTTCTCAAAAGTGAAGCATATTAGGCTCCTGTATTTGTGGTACTGTCTGTCAGGAAATCTGTCATCACTACTCCGTCCTGGTGCCAGAAGACTGTGAGCATGACCTTGCCAGCGGAGGGCTGCACCCTTGCCTACTTTGGAGGTGGTGAGTCCAAGTGCTTCCACTGCATTGACTGGGCGTTGGTCTCTGGATCATAGAAATGGAGCCAGGTTTCATCCTGTGTAATCTCGATTTTGAAAAACTTTGACTCATCTTCTTGGCACATCTCCAGAGTCACCCTCGAGCAGTCAACGCGTTCTCGCTTCTGGAATGGTGTGAGCAACATGTGAGTACATCAACAGGCTCCATTCCACACCTGATTCAGTTCAAACACCTGTAAAACAGAAACCTCAATTAGTTCAGAGCTGTAATTTGCCACATATGCCGTAGAGATATAAATCACTGCACTTGCAAAATTTCAGCTATATCAGACAAATGGAAGTGTGTCAGCTGCATTACTTATTGCACGCCCCTCGTAATATCAGAAGCGCATTTTAAAAGTTTATCATCCCAGAATCAGAAGAAAGATCATTTAAAATAAACAGTACGTTGCTTGATAAGAGATTGAGACATTCAAAATTACTATATCTATGTAGAGTTACATTTTAGCATGATACTTGACTTTTACATTAAAATTTTTATTTGAATCACCGTTTGAAAACGGTTGTATAAAAACAGCAGGTTCTCTACAGTGCAATATGGATTAACTTAAAAGAAGTGTAAAATTACTACAGGTGTGCATGTGAAACCGTTTCACGCGCTCCACAATAGGTTTGCGATTAAAGAACAAATTCATTCAATGCCATTGCAAAATAGACGATTTCGCCGATTTTGATGACGACTTAAACATTAGAAATATAGCACTTGCTTCAATTCATTTTCATCCCTGGCAATCCTAGGTCTCATTGGCATATAATTGCACGAACACTTTTTCTATTGCAAATGAAATATAGGAAATAAAATAGAAAACTAATGCTAGAAGTGAAATGTAATATAAATTTGAACTTGTTTAGATGAGAAAATTATTTAAAATGGAAATAACTTTTAAAATCCAAATTGCTTTTCATAATTATTTCGGAAAGCGATACAATAATGTATCTGAAGTAACCGCTAGGTAAGGATCAAAAGTAAATAAACTCGAAACTATCAATTTTCTTTTTCTTTCATACACTATTATTATCAATATTATTTTCTAATTTAAATTATATGTTAATATATATATATATATACATATATACATTATATAGATAAATATGAGACATTGGATATCAAATAAAATAAATTAATGTGTCTCGATCTGATTTCCAATCAATTCGGTCATCCATTAACCGGGTCGTGACATTGGGCACTGCAATATTCCAGATATCAAAACGTTGTCGAACGTGGTTGACGGAATGAAAATAAATAAAACTTCAAAACTTAATCAACTCTGACAAAAACGACAAAGTAGCAAAACAATATGCTAGAAATGAAGTGCACAAAAATTACTATCACTTGTAGATTGTGACATGCACGGTACTGTGGAACGGATGGGGCGAGAAAACTATAATTATGCTTTACATTTTGTAGAAGATTAATCCGGTTTAATAATGGTTTAATTCTGAAACAACCAACCTGATACCGTGTTACCAACAAAAAATAATTAGCTGATATAGTGCAGTAAAGTGTATTTGCTGTGGCAATAGAACAGAATTCACTAATAAGTTTAAAATTTTTATTAATTACTCATTGTATCAAACATGAAAAATCGGCCCCTATGTCACATCACTAACACGGAACAGCTGTATTGTCATGGCGGACACTTTTTGAAATGGAAAACTGTCTATTCATTGAATTAAACCTCCCCAAAAAACTCTGGACGTATGTAGATATATACGCAACCGGTTCTTTAACAAAGGACTAAACCCAATATGGAGCTTTCTATGGTAGAAAAACAAATTTTAGAAAAATGCGTGTATTTGGTTAACTTTCTTTGCATTTATAGATAAAAAGAGCAAATGAAAGTAGCAGTATATTTCCTGTGTACGATAAAAAAAACAGCCCAGAGAAACATTAAACTAAAAGAATCCGATGTGTAAAATGCACATACACTTTTAATTTCCAAAACGAAAGTCCATCATATAAAGAGGATGGATTTATATTTCCTCAAGTATTTAAAGCAAAAGACGAGAATGAAGTCGACAAGAGTATTCATAATGCTGACAGCGATGAGGCTGGTGTTAAAGTCGAACGTTACCCCAAAAGAAATAGAAGACAACCCGATTATTTTGTGGTCGACACTTTTTAAGATTATTAGATCGGCTATTGGTATTCCATGAATAATACGCCAAAAAGCCTTAACGAAGCAATTAATTCAGAACATTTTAAGCAACGGAAAATACCCATATAATACGAGATAGATGCACAGAGACAAAAAACATCTATACGTTAGTACCTCTCCCAAAAGATAAACGATTTTACGAGATGTGTATTTACAAAACAGACTACAGCGTCAAACTTTGAGCAGTAAAAAGTTAGATTTTTTGCTAAACGATACTTCCAGATTTACGGTATAGAATATTTTTCTACGTTTTCACCGACCCCAACCCTAAAGAAAATCAGAATTTTATTGATCGCAATATATTCATCAAATGGGCGTGATAAATTCCTATTTAAATGCTCCAATAGAATGTGATATATATATATATATATATATATATATATATATATATATATATATATATATATATATATATATTACCCTTCCAATGAAAAATGAAACTTGCGTGTGGGATCGCTTTATAAATAAATGTGCAGCCTAAATCAAATCGGCCGATATTGGATTACAGTATTTCATGATAATATGATTGGAAAATTCAAACAATGCTCTGTAGACCCCTGTTTGCATATCTAATACAAAAACAATAACTACTGATTTGGTTTTATGAGTCGATAACATTGTGACATAAGTAAAACAACGTTAAGAACAGATTAAATGATAATCAAAATGAGCGATCATGGCAAAATATAATGGTTTCTGGGCATAAGATTTACTCATGAAGAAGGTATTATTAAAATAACTCAATCAAGGCTCATGGATAAACTCCTATTAACTTTAGGAATCCAAGATAGCGAGAAATACTTTACACCGGTCGGACATGATTTAAGTAAAAATACAAACACAGAGTCTTAAATAATTTACGATAATTATACCGTAAAATGATAGGATGTTTTATCTACTTAATGATAGGAAGTTTTATTTACTTAATGATAGGAAGTTTTTTTCTACTTAATGATAGGAAGTTTTATCTACTTAATGATAGGAAGTTTTTTCTACTTAATAAGAGGAAATTTTATCTACTTTATGATAGGAAGTTTTATCTACTTAATGATAGCTTCTAGACCCGACATATGCTGCACTAATAACACTTTCACAAAAATTATCGAGACCGAAAACGAAGAATTTAACCAGGGTTAAACATCTCATTTGTTATTTAAGAGGAACTAAGGAACAGCATTTAGTATTCAAAAAATGCACAAGCTCCCTAAAATTAGAGGGGTGTACAGATTCAGATTAAGAAGACGATGAAAATTACATTCAAAAATAAAAACCACCGTATAAAAACAACACTAGCGAATAAATACTGAGAACTCAAAGAAAGCGGACAGTCGCCGGTAATCGAATGGACAATAATAAGACAAGCTACAACGTGCAGGCATTTAGACGACCCATGTAAATTATGCCTCCATGAAAAATTTGCTATCCTGTACTTTAAAGAACCCCAAAATCTATAAAACTGTAGATGAGAAATAGCAAACAACTGTGTTCACAAAATAAAACTTACTCTAGGATAGCGATACAAAATAGCTTTAGAACTAACAAAAATAATAGAAAACAAACAAATAAATAAATTAAATAGACATGATTATACATAAACGATCACACATATATGTATATATATGTATGTATATGTGCATGAATGTGTACACATATATATATTTATTATATTTATATATATATAAAAAGGAAAACGTCTACCTTAAACCACTAACATAGTTCTAAAACAGATCCTTTGTTCGATAAAATGCATCCCCATTGGCTGATAGGACGGGGCGCGGTGGTTACTAGAAAGCTGATTGGCTAACTAAAAATCCTCAACATATATAAAAACAAGAATCAGCCACAGAATTCGCGCATAAGCCTGACGAATCCTATAGTGGATGAAACGCAGAATATTCAGTTTAGCTTAATCGCCATATATATTTTATAAATTACTATATATATATATATATATATATATATATATATATATATATATATATATACCTATATATAAAAAAGTTAAGTCTTATACTCCAGGCTCTAAGTCATGTCGTCTCTGTACAACCGAAGCTATAACTATAATTACTTTCCCTCTAAGTAACAATATAACTTCTAAAAATAAACTGATCTTTTTCTGTAAACATAAGTCCATATTTAATTATGGCAATTTTGAAATTACATAGTTATTACTTTTACCCTTTTAATATTTTTAATTACATAGTTATTACTTTTACCCTTTTAATATTTTTTCTTTAACTTTATCGTTTTTCGACATACTTCTTAATTATTTATAATTTAATAATCCTTTATTTTAATTCTTTATCTCTTCTTTGCATGGCCGGTTTTTTATATGCATTTTCTGTTTTATTTTTTTATTTTTTTATCTGCATTTTCTGTTTTATTCTTTAAACTTTCCTATCTATCTAATATATCAATCTACCCACACTTTCATATCTTGTATGTATATTTACTTAAATTTTACTATGTGAATTTACTTATTTTTTATTTATATTTTTTTAATTTTTTTTCCTGAAATTGCAGATTCCGGTCATCTTCTCCCCTTAAATAATTTTTATTTTTATATTTTAATTTTATTCTTATTTTACTTTATTTTATATTATATATTATATTTTATATTTTATTTTTTATTATATTTCATTTTTTATTTATCTATTTATTTTCTATTTATTTATCATATATTTATTTATTTATTTTATTTTCCTTTTAATGTCGTTTAACAATTCTTGCTGACACCTTTTTTTAAGTGATGACCTGTACATTTCAGTTGACCTATATTATTTTGCCCTATATATATTTTCTCGCCTTTAACATTTCCTGTCTGGGTCAGTTTGACTTTTGTTTCCCTTTATTTTATATTTTATATTTAACTTTATCATTGTTTCTCTCCTTTCTCTTCCCAGATTTTTTTATTTATAGTTATGTCTCGGAAGTAGAGTGAAAAGCACAGCTTATTTTTCTTTTATTAATATTATTTTTTCCTTGTACACATTTTTTGTGAATTATTCCATGGAGGTCTGCCTTTGGATTATTATGGACCATCTTCTTCCAATTACGGGATTTCCTTGGATTTTACTTGTACAAATAAAAATTCTTTTAACTTTCTTGAAGTTTTACATTTGGATTTTACCGTCACTGTATTTTTTATCTTCCACCAGACTATCCATTAATGTGTAATCACCTTTTTTTACCATATTCCCTCTGTTTAAATTACTTTGTTTTCAAGTAAGATATTTTACTTATTTGTTGTTTCATCAAATACTTCTGCATGCAAAGTCCGATCCCGAATTTTGCTAATTCCTACCCTCTGATGAGAAGGAGAGTATTTCTTCGAAATTCTGCGGATTAAGGACTATCCATTTATCTAGTGTTTCATTTTCAGATTAAATATGTTTTTAACTCATTTCAAAGTGTTTTTTAACATATTTCATTAACTGTTTGCTCATTTTATAAGCTGTATTTCCTATTTGGTATTATCGAGCTTTTATATCTGGCGGAGATAATTTTATAAATATTAATTCTTTAATATTTATAATTTACTTTAATTTTACCATCTTGGTTCATTTTGGTAGATTCAATTGTAATTTTCATTATATATATATATATATATATATATATATATATATATATATATATATATATATATTTGGATATATGTGCGCGCGCGTGTGTGTGTGTGGTGTGTGTATAACATTGTGTATGCTCATGTAAGTATTCTTTTATTTTATTAAATAAAATGGCCTGGCTTTCTATCAATATTCAGAAGTAGAAAATGAGCACGAGTAAATCTATTTGATCAATCAACACTAGAAAAATATTGTGTTCTCTGATGTAACATCCAATTAGATGAGCACAATAGAATTCATCTATGTTGGCAGGTTCTTCAAAAGAAATAGCAGCGTTAATTCTGCAATACACACTCTTTTATGACGCCGATGGTTTTGTATTTATTTAGATGATACAGCTCAATTGATGGTGATGGGAGACTCAGACTATCTAATTGATAAACTGATGTAAATCAAATGCAGAAAAGAAGCAATCAATTGAATGCAATGTTATAAACGATTATGCAAACATGTATACAACTCAGTTTTTTTTTAAAGATTTACTATGACAGAAAATATGTTCATGAGTAATAGGGATGATTTGATTATCAATTACTTTATTTGCATTTTATTTTTATATACTACAAGTGCGCTAAATAGTTCTTATTATTCGGTGTATATATATATATATATATATATATATATATATATATATATATACAAGGCGCCCCAATAAAATCTATATACTCTTTAAATGACCATAAAATCAATATTTATTGTAAAAACGTAAAGTTTTATGCATACTTCAAATTACTGTGAACTAATATAGAAACCAAAGAATTATAGAAAGTGTTCAAAGTATTAGACATTGTTGTCCTTGAACAGCTGATATTGTTCACTGATTGACTCGAACACGTTTCTAATAAGTTCACTTGGTATGATGACACATCTTTGAATGGTTGCTTTCAACCCATTTATTGTAGCTTATTTTGTAGTGTGAAGCCTGTGTTTTACATATCACTTTAACCTCAAAAGAAGGAAACATACAGATGGGGGGTAGTCAAATTCGTTGAGTGCGGTCAGTACTCGATACTTCCTCCATTTCCGAACTATCTGTTTCGCAGGGGACCTCTAAGATATGCTCTTACGTTATGATGGAATGTTCTCTCTGCTGACAGGACCATTATTTATTCCCAAAATCTCTTAGTAATGTAGCATAGCATGTTCCGGTAGCAAATTGAGATACTTTAAAGAGTGTATTCAGTTTATATATATATATATATATATATATATATATATATATATATATATATATATATATATATATATAAGGGGGGTCACCAACAATGTGTATTTTCTAACATTATTTTATTATTCCGTGTTTTGGTTTTTCATTGAAAATTATGTGTAGACCATTGTAATAATGTTTTTAAATCATTTAAATCGTTTTAACACGTTTCAAACGTTCTGTGAAGCGTCCTCTTGCAAAATCCTCCATGCATTTGTTCCAGTTTATATCGCCTGCAAATGTTAGGCTGATGACTTTGAAGGTAAAATCCTCAGGTAGGGTGGTATTTGTCAATGATATAGGCAGTTGTAGAGGCATCTTGCAATTGTTAAAGGACAGCAGCTTCGTTTTACAAGCACACTGCTCAGAAGGGAGCGAGGAGATATCGGTCCATGAGCCATCTTGGATGTGTTCTCTAATGGTTTCCCAGTCAGCCCTGTTCTATTACCTTGTTGTTTTGAGAAATGGTTCCTCACCTTGAGGTTGGGATTTAAATGGGACGTCAACTGATAACACTAGGCGGTCTGTGTTTCCAAGTTGACTGTGTGCATTAATCACACAATTCTCAGGTAGTGTGGTGAAGAATAGGTTTAGATGTGAAGCCTGCCGAGGTTCATAATCTGGTAGGCGAATTGGAAACATTACTGTATTTTAAGGGAGTGGGCTATAGAGAAGCTATACGTAGAGCATCGAGCTGCATCTGTGTAACCTGAGAAAGCAACCCAATTTTTTTATGTTGAACATGAAAGTCACCAAACACATGTATTTTGGCGTTACTGTCCAAGGAGAATGCTGCATCTATACTATCAGTGACATGACTGATTAGAGTACAATCCTGACTCGAGGAAAAACGGTAGAGAAAATATAAGTAACTAATTCAGTGATGAAATGTTAGCCGAAAGCACATACAAGCCTGGTCATCTCATTCAGGGTTTTTCTCTCTAGTTTAAGGGAGGGTGCTACGGATATAGACTAAAAACACGTGCATATATCTATCGAGTCCTTATAGCACAGAGAGAGGTATACTATCATGTCAAAGTAGTTAGGAGGAATAGAAGAGTGTAAGTTTGTTTCACTTAATGTTAAGATATCCGAGGAATTTACTAAAAATAAGACTCCACATCATCTATTTTACCTCTAAGCCCGCATATATTTGTGAAAGCAAACCTCAAGGGCAGAGGTGAATTGGTTTTGTTTGGGTGACTTTCTGGTTTTATCGTGACATTTGTTTGGGTTGTCCTTTCATTATGTTTTTGTTTAATGTCAGGTTAGGGAAGAGTGTTGAGCAAAATAGGCCGGTTTTGACACCAGGTATACACACAGTGGCCCATTAGCTGAAATCTTTCTAGAAGTTGTGGTCTCGTGAAAGCCCACCAGATATAGCAGCAGGGTCCCTTTCTATGTGCGACATGGCACTACAACTATCCTGATGTAATACAACTGATGACAGAGCAGTCGGTCTAAGGATTACCAAAGAGTAAGGACTCTTGTACTCTTAGTTGGAAACAGCAGTCAGACAAACTGTCAATCAGTTACGCTCAACCTCTCAGACAAGTCCGGCCCAAATAAGACATGTGAGCACAAGTGGCATGCAAGTAAACCCAATTTCTCAGTTTCTGAGAGTAAGCGTGAAATTTGAAATAGAGAGTAGGGGAACGGCGTTCAATGCCCTAGTCAGAAAACAAGGCCAAGCATAAGGTGGCTCTGGTGAGTCCTTTGTATTATACTCCTTGTCTGGCTAATAGGCAAAGAAAATATGTGAAAAACGGAAATAGGCAGAGCATATCTACTCCTTAAGCAAATTAGGTTAACAAACTACGAATTTCTTCGAGTCACCAGCTCTAGGAAGGTTGTCAACCATGACTGAGGAGGCCTCCCTCTGCCAGTTTTATTATCAATTTTCTTTCTCTTAAATGGATGATTCGACAAGATCTACAGGTCCATCACACCAAGAGGGCTAATCATGCACCTGGTTTTTACACCAAATAGTTTTGCGCCCCCACATGAATAAAAATATTGAGTATCTTACTTTAAAGTTTTTCTATATTTTACACAGATAAGTGTAGAATTATATATAGATTCCCCTCTTATATTTACAAGAAATTGTATCTTTCAAGTACTGTGAGAGAATCAATCTGCTCTAGCAACTTATTTGTTTTAAAATATATGAATATGATATTTATCATACTTACTTAAATATTTAAGGGAATATAAAGCAAGGAAAACCAAAGAAATGGTGGAACTAGATCTACATAAAGAAGTTACACACCACACGGATAGATAGATACACTTCACTTGGTGTTCTTCGAGCGACCTATGTTGGTCTATCTAAAAGACCAGTGTTTCCAAGTGGAATGAATTGAGATGCAAAGATTAGAGTTTATTTGAGAACAGTAAGGGGTGAGTATCTGCCTTAAGAGCCAATTGTGTGCTAACATTTTAATACTTCCTTCGCTTATTTATTGGAATGGCATCATTTCCGATTTCTGTTTAAAACATACAAACTCATTTACCAAAGGTAATGAATGCTAGAAAAGAGATGCGTATTTCGAATTTTTCTATTGTGTCTATATATATATATATATATATATATATATATATATATATATATATATATATATATATATATATATATATTATTAATATGTCACAAACTAGATGGCATACGAGAAAAATTTGAGAAAATAGTGTTTCAAGCGGGTAGATAGCACGGAATATAGAAATGGAATAATATAATACAATAAAATAAATTTCATTTTTAGTAATATCTATTTTAAAGGCAGATTAAGGGATAGTTAAAATTATAAATAGATTTAAAGCTTTTATTTTAATGCAAGTCTTCCTTACAAAATTTTATTATTGTATTTTATTGCATTACATGAGGAGTAGACTCGCCAGTTAAAATCAAGAATGGGAGTTTGTAAATGTGGTTAAAAATACACTATAAATACTTTTAAAACTATGCACTAATTTGATTGAATAAGTTTAGTTAACAAAAGGATAAACCATTTAAAATAAAACTTTATTATGCTATCAGTTCAAAAGAGATTACAATATTTCCGGAGAGGGAAACCGCTTTAGGCCATGGAATTTCGAAGCCAAACGCTTTTCATCCGAAGAGGGGAGTAAAGACACATATTATACAGAGAATAATGTTTTTAAAAGATAGTATTGCCTTTATGGAGAGAGGATCAAAGAAACACAGGAAGCTGTGCTGAGACTGAAGCCGATTCTAGGACTGTCAGCAACAACCGTAAAAGAGCAATAAAGAATGCAAGAGCGTTGTATGTTCAGTTCTTTAAGTCCAAAGTAGCTGAGCAGCGGCTTGGTTCCCATCAGTTTTGGCAAATAGCAAACAAGATCCTGAACAGAAACATGTGCTCAATCCCAACCATCATCAATGGATCTTAGCAAATCTCATCAGCATCAGACAAGCCAAACTTTTTACTAAGAACTTTGCAACTAATTATACCCTATATGACCAAGGCCGTGAATCCTCAGTATTTCCTCTTGTATCAACAAACATGCGAAATACAAATATATGTGTGTGTGGTGTTGCCATCTAATCAAAAGCCTTGATTCCAGTAAAGCAACTGACCCTGATGCCATTCCAATTATAGTGTCGAAAAAGCTTCAACCAGAACAAGTTACCCTACTTACAGCGCTGTTTAAGCATTGTCTTAAGGAGAATTGCTTCTCAACACCCTGGAAAACCTCATTAGTATGCCATATATTTTAGAATTCAGGCGATCAGTCATCTTCCTCTCACTACAGAATAAGTCTCCTGTACGTCATATGTAAGTTGCTGGAATCTCTGTTAAATGGAGAAATAGTAAACCACCGCAGCAAAAATAACCTTTTTAGTAACATAGAATATGGTTTCCATTCTGCTCGATCGACAACAGATGTGCTTACGGTTATATCTAATAGATTAGAGAATCTTTCGATGGAGCCTTCTTTTCTAGGGCAATTGGTCTTGATATATCAAACGCCTTCTATAAGGAATGGCATAAGGGCCTACTTCACAAGATCGTCAACTACGGTATAGCTGTAAATATTTCCCAATTATTAAATCATTTCTCTCTAATAGGCTCATAAGAGTAGTGGTTGATGGGCAGAAATAAGAGACCCTCAGTATTAATGCTTGAGTCCCCCAGGGGTCCATCCTGGGCCCAACTCTCTTCCTAATCTACATCAATGATCTCTCAAAATACATACTTAAATCATTCGTTGACATCTATGCTGATGGTACGAAAATCTATGGCAACAAATCTAAGGCCGTAAATGACAAAGTTCTCTCTGATTCTCTCTACTCTGATCTTGAGTGCGTGGTACAGTGGGGGAAGAGGTGACTGGTTACTTTTAATGCATCTAAAACCAAGCCCCTATCCTTACATCATCAACGCTCTGATCTCCATCTGGCATCAATTGAAATAGGTGGCTCTCGTCTAGGGGAAGCTCCATGCTTTGATAAGCTTCTTGGCTTGACATTTACTCCTGACCTGAAATGGAACACGTACATCAGGATAGTTGACAAGATCGCTGGAAAAATCTAGGATCCTTCTACCGCTCCAGAAGATATCACACTGCTGATGCAATTCTCTATCTATATAAAAGCCAAGTACGTCCAAGGATAGAGTACTGCTGCCACATCTGAGCAGGAGCTGCTAAATACAGTTTATCCGGCCTGGACTCCATGGCTTAGTGGGTGATGCGCTTTTCTCTTCCCTGCAACATCTCTCCCACAGAAGAGACGTTGCGAGCCTGTCTTTGTTTTATCGTTATTTTCATGGCAAGTGTTCGCCTGAGCACCAATTTCTGATCTCCCATCGCCAATCTTTCACGATAAACACCCGTCTAGCTAAAACCACTATCAAAAATTTTCCCCACTCTTGATCTGTGTCAAAACCAAAACGTAGATCTCAGAAATGTTCGCCTGTGGAACTCTGTTCCGTTTGCCTGTTTCCCATTTGACTACAATCTGGATGTCTTCAGCCCAACATAAACAAATTCCTGATGAACCACCCCCTTAAGTAAGACACTTTATCAAATCTATAATACTAACGTACTGTACACACACTAACCCTTATCCCCGAGTGGCTTACGGGCCTTCATAAGTGGTGACTGTATTATATTATGCTTTAATTTTTTTATTTACCCATGAAGTCCGTTTTATTTGATAAACCCTCTCTTATTAGCATGCCCGCTGTACAGAAAGTAAACTTAGTAAACCCTTTCACCTCCATGTCTAATGATGCTCTTTTCTGACTTTGATTACACCTGATTTTCTTCTTTCTTTTTTTTCCTTTTTCTATTCTTTTTCGTTTTGTGTTGCCAGTTTAAAGTTCAAGAGTTTATTTGTCGCATTACCCCTCTTCCTTCTCCTTTGAACTTGAATATGTTTTACTTATTAAACAAATAGAATTTCAATATTATTTATTTAAGAACTGTGTTTTTTAATGTAAAATACAAATATTTATAAAGTCGCCGGACAAGGACATGTGATTTTAAACAACCGTCTTGTAATTTTAAACAACCGTCTGTCTGTCATGTACAGTGTCGCGACTTTTTAAAGACGACTATATAGATAAAGATATATACTGTTTTTCTTTTATTCCGCATTCTTGAAAATCTCATGAAATTCATGAGTTTTCTCTCATGAATACCCATAACTTGGTAGACCTACACACACACACACACACACACACCCACAAACACACACACACATATATATATATATATATATATATATATATATATATATATATATATATATATATATACTTTGGCAGGAGGTCATTATGCATCCATTTGTATTAAACACGACAGAGTTCGTCTTTTTACAATCTTGCTGGTAATGTTTTCTACTACCCGAGCAGATTTTTCTTGTTTCGGCTTGTAGGTTATAGCGCTTCCATCGGTACTTCCGATAATCTTCAGGGGTGGTTTTGTTGTTGTTGTTGCAGTTTATGAAGGCGTGGATGTATATTTAGTTAATTCTGTTTTAATTTATACTAGCATGACTTTCCGGTGTTGTCCTGGTGGAGATAGGAAGTATACTCAGAATATTGAGCAATCCCAGCCCTTAAACATAAATGAAGTGTTTCAATTAGAACACCAGCGAGTTTCTGTGCAATGTGCAAGCGCATAAAAATAGGCTCAGTAGGTAGGCTTGAACCTGTGAGGCGAAAGAGAAATAGGCGGTGAAAAAAAATGCTAACTCACTAGCTGCCACGGCCATGACGATTTAGATTCAAGACGGTTCTAAATAACGCTTTTTAAACTTTTTTTAGGTTGCTAGAAGTATGACTTGCACGCATGTCGACGCAAAAAGTGGTCCCTTCTTGCAAAATCAACCCAATTCGCCGTGAGAGAGAGTAATTTGGACCTTTTTACATATATTTCGTTCCGGCTATTGTCTTTCTAACTATACAAATTTTGTCACAACCGATGCATTGTTAGATTTTGTTAGCAGACGTACAAACACACATACATACACATACAGAGTAACACACATTTTGCAATTTATATAACAAACTAGCATGGGTGCCCGGCTTTTTTTCGGATCGAGAAAGGTGGTATACTAAGGCCCTTGAGCAACCTACCCATAAAATATAGCAATGTTTTAATCAAAATAGCATTGCAGGCGCCAAAAATATAGCCGCAGAAGGCAAGATCGAACCTGTAACGCGATAGAGGGGAAATAAGATGAAAAAGCCAACACGTGAAGCCGTCACAGAAATCAGTCGAAAGGATACATAGTGATATAGATTCTCCTTATTTATTTGTCTAATTAAGCATACACCATATTAAAAGAATAGGTGGCCGCTATTCGAGGAACTACGGTATAAATCCAAACTAACATGCTTGTTTTTTGTTCAGAATTTATGGTAACCTTTTGTCTAATGAGACAATGGTGGGTTGCATCTTCTCTGGTACACTGCAGCATATGTTATGGCTATAAATCGATGTATGTACCTCTTAAGATGAAGGCTCAGGGGCTAATAAGGAGATAATTTTATCCAGTTTATAAGGTTCACCTCTCAGTATTGCCGAAGTTTCCAAGGTTCACTTCATAGTCTACCAAATCCCACAGAAAGGCAAGCCAATAATGTCGGAGCCAGCCATTTGCAGGAGTTGCAGTTCTTCAGCATAAGAGGGACTCGAAAACGGGTCGTTTTGGGGTTGGCTAGTCGATGTATACCCCGTTCTTTATATAATTACATAATAATAATAATAATAATAATAATAATAATAATAATAATAATAATAATAATTATAATAATAAAAATAATAATAATAACAATAATAATAACAATAATAATATTATTAATAATAACAATAATCATAATAATAACAATAATAATAATAACAATAATAATAATAACAATAATAATAATAATAAACATAATAACAATAATAATAATAATAACAATAACAATAACAATAATAATAACAATAATAATAACAATAACAATAAAAATAATAATAAGAAGAATAATAACAATAATAATAGTAACAATAATAATTATAATAACAATAATAATAATAATGAAAATAATAACAATAATACTAATAACAATAATAATAATAACTAATATTCATAGTAATAATAATAATAATAATAATAATAATAATAATAATAATAATAATAATAACAGTAATAATAATAATAAATATAAGAAAATATTTAGCCATTATTTTATAGAAAACTAAGTATCTACTACTAGTCGGAAATATGATCTGAAATGGAACACGTATGATACTATCGTTTCCGGGGAGTGTTACATGGTTGAGAAACTCCCCTGGTGAACGAAACGATATCAAATTATAGATGCATAGAAACATCAACATGAGGTCATGTCGTCGACTATAACCCGTGGCATGGGTCGCTCCTTGAATCTTCATTGCGTCGTTACAGGCAGCATATCAATCGTCGGCATTAATAGCGACCGCATGCCGAAATTTAACGCTTGTATAGAAACAGAAAACAAGTACATTTTTATAAAAATATATAATATATTTTACACTTAACACTGGCAGAGCATGTTTAAATTAAGGGCGTTGAAACCAGACGTGCGCAGCAAAAACTGTTACATGTATCTCTCGAGTACAGAATCCAATCCTCAACTGTTTAAAACGATACAATCATATCCAATTCTCTCTTTCATCATTGAAAGATAGAGAAAGAAAGAGAGACATTGAGAAACAGAGTGAAAGAAATAAGATGAGAGAAAGAGAAATATCATCCATAATGTATGAACATTGTTTTGTTTTTGTGTGCCTCGTGACGAGTTCTCTGAGTTAGACCATTTTAATTCTAGTGTCTCAAATCGTTTTGACTTAGTTGAATGTTATAAACAACTGTCATTATTGGCTCGAGTAATACCAAATTAATATATTCTAACACCCTTAAAATGACAAAGCAGCTGCATGACACATCTCACTTCACAAATATAGAACAAGTTAGGCACAATGTTTATTGAGGTAGAAACCCCCCCAGCTCCCCTAAAATGGAAGCTACGTCATTGTGTTACACATGCGCATCAAAGTTGTTGCAACGGTCGTGGGAAAATGGTGGAATCCTTCTACCGCCCTATTTGATATCTCACTGTTGATGCCGTTCTCTATCTATGTAAATACCACGTACGTCTCGGAATAGAGTACTATTACCACATCTGCGCACGAGCTGCTAAGAAAAACTAATCCTGCCGGAACAGAGTTCAAAATAGACTTCTCTTCCCTGCAACTTCTTTTCCACAGAATTTTCCACAGAATAATGTTGCAAACCTGTCTCTAGTTTATCGTTATTGTCATGGCAAGTGCTTTTCTGAGCTCCTATGTATGGTCCACCTCGCCAAACCTTCACGAAAAACACTCGCCTAGCCGAAACTGCTGTCAATAATTTCCCCCACTTGTTATTTGTGCCGAAACTAAACATAAACTTTATTTGTGCCGAAAACTAAACATAACTAAACATTCCATGGACAAACCATCTTTCTTAGAACTGAACCTCTGTGAAACTCTCTTCCATTTGCCCGTTTTCCAGCTGATTACAATTTGGTTGTCTTCAAGTTTAACGTAAAGAGATATTTGATGAACAGTTTCGTTAAGTGATCATATTTTCTAAATTTCCACTACTAACGATTACTATGATATTATCCCATTGACTACTGCACACTCAATAACCCTTATCCCCGAGTGGACTCGAGGGCTTTATAAGTGGTTACTTCCATGTAAAAAATGCAGCAGTTTTGGCAAACATATCTCACATAAATACTAGGTGTAAGAATAAAGGTTACTAATATGCTTTCCTGACAACCAAGACACGTCTGTTAATGATGGGGCTTAAGGATTTTCTATGCACATTCTATCAATTTGCGTAAATTAAACGAAAGTCGTCCGCAGCAACACATGCTAAACAGAAATGTCCTACAAAAACCGTAGGAAGTAATATTAATCCTCTCTTCCAGTGGAACATTTCTCAAAACACTGACACGCGCCAAAAGAAGACATAAAACATTTGCATTCGGTTTTACCGCAAATAATAATAATAATAATAATAATAATAATAGTATATATATATATATATATATATATATATATATATATATATATATATATATATGTCATGTGTCCGGTCATGTCATATGCTACCGGTACCATGTAACACAGTACTACCTGCCTCATGGTCGGGTCAGCGGCGACTAAACTGATACCCCCACCAGACTTGTTCGGTGTGGATGGTGGCTAGTCTCCTGAAGGATTAAGAACAAGACCTTCCAAAGGTGAATGGACCTTTTTTCGGGGTCAATGGCCAACTAGCACCAGGTGTGTTTGTGTGTATGTGTGTTGGGGTGGAGAGAGCTCCCGTAATCCGTGGTGAAGGCAACCTTTCTTGGAGAAGAAACTCTCTGATTTAAAAAACCATAAAGCGGGAGACCAGTACCCACATTAAGCTTGTCTGCAGTTTAACTTGTTGCTGTCTATCTTACTCTTGCTTGTTGCTGGATCTCAACATTTTGAACCGAGAAAAAAACGTAGCTGTCATACAAAGCTAAGACTCTGTTAGATCATCTGCGTATAGATACTTCCTCAGGCATTTGTCTATAAAAATGGTCCTGTGACGATGGAAAAGTTGTGACGCGTGGAGGCTTGAAATGCTGGACACATGTAATAATTGATCTCAATGACCGTCTTCATTGGTATGCCTACGTAAGCATGTGCATTCACCAATAGGACTAAAAAAAATTCATTTTTGAGCTCATGGACCTTAAGTGCCTGAGCGATTGGCACTCGTCTGACAAGACGTTGCAAATCATAATTATATATATATATATATATATATATATATATATATATATATATATATATATATAACGCTTGTAAAATAATATAAGAACAGATCCTAGAAGCCTCTTTCATCAGCAAACTCATCAGGACTAAATCGTTAGAAAAGACGAATTATGTTAACACGTAAGAGCAAACACTAGGAAATATACGAGTTTAAAAAGAGGGAAAAGGGGACGAAAAGGCGAATTAGAATTGGTATGATATATATATATATATATATATATATATATATATATATATATATATATATATACAATAAAGATGAATGAACACATATCTAAAGAAATGGCAGAAACACTAGAGGAAGATCTCCAATCTGTAGTGGAATGGGGACAAAAGTGGTTGGTCGCGTTCAATGCTGCCAAGACTAAACTAGTTTCATTCAATAATTACAAGAAACCCTCTCTACCACCCATAGCAATGGCCAACGACTCTTTATCTGAGAGTCCATCTTTCAAACTCCTTGGCCTAACGTTCACAGGAAACATGAGTTGGAACAATTACATTGAAGGCATTGCCAGGGCCGCTGCAAGAAAGGTAGGCTCTCTCTACCGTGCTAGAAAACTACTAACACCCGAAAGTATCCTGTACCTCTATAAGGCCACCATTCGCCCATGTATGGAGTATTGCTGCCACATCTGGGCTGGTGCATCTGCTACTAGTCTCTCGCTCCTTGACAAGGTTCAAAAGAGAGTCACAAACCTGATAGGCCCTGAACTGGCATCTAAGCTTCAGCCTCTGTCCCATCGACGAAATGTTGCATCCCTCTGCCTTTTCTACAAGTATTTTAGTGGTGAATGCTCTGACGAACTGAAATCACTTGTGCCCCCACGACGCGAGCACCCTCGACAAACCCGACAGGCTACTAGATCCCACCCCCACACTGTAGAGGTCCGTAGATGTAAAAAATCTTTTTACTCCAATAGTTTCTTCCCCAGAACCGCAAGACTCTGGAATTCCATTCCAGGTCCCTGCTTCCCCAACAGTACTGACGTGCAGAAGTTCAAGTGTAACGTGAACCGACACCTTGCTGCCCAAATCCCTACATAGTACCCCAGTAGTTGTTGCCCCTGATAGTAGCCCCCTACACCAAAGTGGCAATTTGCCTTGTTTGGGGTGAAAATTTAATTAAAAAAAAAAAAGAATGGAGTATGCGAAGGTTTAAGGTATATATTCCAGCAGGTTCAATGATCTAACAAACTCCTTTCTTAGCTAAGCGACAGTGTACGTAAAAGAATGTGGACTGACGTCAAAATATCCGAAAAGCAAAAATAGAATGGTTCAGTAATCCTGGGTTTTCCGCGATCTACGGGCCTAGAGAGGTTATCACTTCCCTACTTTATTAAACATAAGAAAGCGGAAGTTTCCCGTCCAGAGTGAGTTACTTTAGTTGCGACAAACAACTTTAGGAACACAACTGAATACTTCCCTAACATGGCGTAAGGGGCAGAAAGATATTATGGCAGACGTAGCTTTTATGTTGCAAATCACTCAGGGAAGAAGAAAGTTAGAGAATGGAATAAAAAAACGTTGATACGTAATAAATAAGTAAATGATATAAAAAAAAGTGGCATAATAAGTTTTTCAGTGTATGAATGTGACAGATCGGGTATTGTATTCTGAGGTATTACTGTGGGGACATTGGAAAAATAACATACCTCAGCACCGTCATTAGTTAAGTTAAGGGTTTAGAAAAGCTCTTTTCCTGTTCGGCGCACATGAAGTCGAGATCGCCTTAATTAAGCGTTAAAGGTCAGATAAATTATTTTTTTCCAGCTGACTGACGTATCTAACGTCTGAATGTTTCTGTAAAATATAATTATAACACCAGCAGGTATCTTGTGAAATTGGAATGCTAACCACTGAGATTTAAATATGAAGGTAGGGGGTTTCCTGTCTTGGTCCCCGGATGTTAGGTATTAATGGTTAGTAAAGATTTGTTAAAGGAAGCATGGGTTACCTAGAAATTAACACCTAGCGATAAACGGGTCAGAAATATGTTAGACGAGATACCGTTGAATTTTTTTAGGTAAGGCTCTGGGCCCCTTGATTTTATAAATTACACGGGGATGGCTTATGTGTCACCTGATATTGCTCGTGATATCGCCCATGAGGTTAGTTTACCCACATCCCTGGGTAGTTCCCTGGGCAGTGGAGATGTCCGGCCGAATATAATGGGAGACGTAGGAAATATATGTCTGTGCCATACATTTGATAAAACGGAAAAATATATTAGAGATGGTATCTGATCTTTTTATTTGCCGCAGGTGTGAAAATCAAGTATTAGAAAATGGAGAGTGAAAATTTATCAATTATGTATACATTTGGAGATTAGAAATGGAGTTGTGTTATATAATAGCAGGACTAATTATCTATCTATCTCTCAATATATATATATATATATATATATATATATATATATATATATATATATATACGGGCACCGTTAAATATATTGAGGAAGCGGAAACCCAACTCAAAGACACACATTTCTACAAAACACTCCCTGAAGACCCAACATTTATCTATAAAATAGAACTCACGAATCTTATCAAAAATCTTACTCCTTGTATCTCCAAGATAATTACTTCACTCATTCCCACAAACTCTAAAGCAGCTAACTTTTACACTACACCTAAACTACACAAACTTCACAAACTCATAACAAACACAGACACTACCACTGCTACACCAACATTTTTGCCCTCAACCCTGGCAATATTTATGAACTAGCGAAATACCTTAACATCTCACCACCTGGTAGACCCATAATATCAGGTGTTGGCACCCTAACAGAATGTATTTCTGGATATATAGATAAAATTATTACCATCTTATTATCCAACATCCCTAGCTATATTAAGGACACGACACGTTTTCTCATCACTATTGGACAAATCGTCAATCTTTAACAAGAAATTATTTAAGTCACATTAGACGTATCAGCTCTATACACTAACATTCCTGATGACGAGCGAGTAGAAGCCTGTAGAGCATTCCTCCTTCACAATAATTTCCCCAACGACAAAATAGAAGGTATTTGTAAACATATATACTTCATCCTCACACATAACAATTTTGAATTTGACAATACAAAATTTTCTTCAAATAAAAGGAACCGCCATTGGCACTAAAATGGGCCCTAGCTATGCAAACATTTTTAGGCATATGTTAGAAACCAAACTCCTTGAAAACTCCCCCTCACACCGTCCCATTATTGCCGATACATTGATGATATTTTTTCATATGGCCAGATGAACTAATCAACCTAAAGAATTTCCACAAATACATCAATAATTCACATAACAATATGAAATGTACCATGAACCACTCATACAATTCCATCCCATTCCTAGACGTCACTATCATATCCCATATATACTTGTATATTGTTTATATATATATATATGTATATATGTATATACATATATATATATATATATATATATATATATATATATATATATATATATATAAGAATAAAAATTACAATAAGTTTACCGAGGTAATCAAAATGTTAAACTTAACTTATTATAAATATTAAAGAGTTAATATTTACAAGTAAAAAAAACTCAGCCAGATGTAAAAGCTCAATAAAACCGAAAATGAAATAGAGCTTATAATATGAACAAATGATTAATAAAACATGTTAAAAGACATCTTGAAAAAGAGTTAAAAACATATTTAATTTAAAAAAAAAGAAAACACAAGATAAGTGGATAGTCCTTAATCAGCCGGGTTTCGAAGAGAGGTGCCCTGTTTCAAAATGGGGACTAGGAGAAACACATACGCCAGATATTCACCTCCATTTTTTCTGCGTGACCACACTTAAAAAAGCGCAATAAAATGGTTATATAAAATAAACATTCGTTTCTTAAAAAAGGTCTTGTTCAACAGATTCCAGCTTCCCCAAAGACGGATTGAGAATTTCCCATCAAGTTCACGTTATCACGATTTTGAATAAATAAAAAAAGGAAAGATATAAAAATCTAACTCGAATTTTTTTTAAGTACAAATGAAATGCATTTATTCATGTTTCTTCTAAAACAATGAGTTTCCCACACACATGCTTTTTTAAGGTATTTCTTTCGCAACATCGCGCTGGTTATTAGCTAGCGCGTTCTCACCATTAACCTTACACACCTATCTCGCTCGTCGCTCAACTTGCTTCTCACCTTAACCACATGGCCTTTTTCTTTCAGTTTTTGTGAAGCAAGGTCGCGCACGTTTTCTACTATTTTCGCAAGCCAGCTATCTTTCGGCTACTGCGGATTTTCGCACTCACGCGCCATTCAAAATAATTATCTACAACAATTTTAATTAACTCTTCACAAGATAATAAAGAAAGAAAAAAAATCTAATTTTTACACAATAAAACATGAATAATTAAATACATGCAAATATGTATTAGTGTATAATATGTTCGACACTTTCATTTTATACATATTTCAGCCGGAAATACGTTTCTTTATATATATATATATATATATATATATATATATATATATATATATATAATTTTATTTGTAAAAAATAAACCAATTTTAATGTATGTTTCTAAATATTTAAAGCTAACGATTTCATACGTTGAAATGGCAGGTAATTGTTTAAATAACGAGAATGTATGTTGTGTGCATTTTGTTAGAAATTTCAATGAAGCAGTATTGAAAGGTTTATTCAGTTGTGCAAAAATACAGTTTACAGTTTTGGAATATTTTACGAAGCGAATAATATCTTTAAAAGACAATATCAGAGTTTGAATAATATTTTTTGTTTTTTTTTTTAGTTTTGAGTCTGCAATTTCACCAAATTGAAAAAAAAGAATATTTTTATTTAAGTAATTAATTGCATTTTGCAGTCTTTTTATTCTTTGAAACTGAAATTCATTATAACGATTTTGTCTCAAGATCCATTTATACATTGTTATTTCGAATGAGTATTTTTGCGCAGCTTTTTTCTTATTCTCTTACAGCAACTCTCAATTCTTTCTCACAATCCTATTAGTCAGAAAATAATATTACAACATGCTCGTATTATAGATTTTTCTTCGTCAACTTCGTAATTTGTTTGGATTTGGTAAAAAATTATTTTAAATCTTTAACTAAACTAGTCATCAAAGTCGTTTTCCTTTACTTATGACTCATTTGTATGTTTAAACGAACTTATTTGAGAGAAAAGTAGTTAATCTAAATCTTTGTTAAGTCCCCTGGACTTTTGTGCCTCTTAACACTCGACATCATTTTTAACAAGTTTATTCAAAACAATTTTTGTCTCTTAAATGTTCAGTGACTTTTGCGTAGATTATTCGAGGAAATTACTCTAGACACCTGATTCAACATACAGAGACATTATCCATGTCCCCGATTTAATCGAATATCAATATCTTATGCAACAATTATCGCATTTTCTCAGTTTAGCGTCAAAATACAATTTGACGTCATCATGAAGCATAGGAAGTACTGCTATCGAATTCGAGCAGTATTCATTAATTCACTGACCTCTAATTTTCGCTATCCTCTAAGCTTGTTTGTTCGTAAAACGGCCGATCAGAATTCAATTCATAATTTTCTGATTGATAGATTACGTTCTATATCCGTTGTCTAATTCTATCGACAACTTTCGAACTGCCTACGGAAACAATTGTCGCAATTTACATTCTCCATCTTTATAACCGAAGACTATTAGCACCTCAAATGTAGTGGATACTTATCTTTCTACTACAGTGACAATCTTATCTGCTCCGTCTAATCGTTATAATTAATTTCAGTTTCAAAGAATAATTGTCTTTCATGTTGAATGTCTTATCTCACCGCCACGCAATTTTGCTGGCAATTTATTTCAAATTAAAATGACTTAAAACTTTTTATATTTTAGTGTTTAGTATTCATCCGAACTTATGTAGCAAACTACTGAAACAAATGCACCAGACACAGTTACACACCTCGAAAATAAAATAAAATTATTTTAAATCATCCAGCTTAGCCCTTGGAAAAATAGAGTGTGTTTTTCAATTACTTATTAATAAAGTTAAAAATTAAAAATGCTAGGTCTTCATATATAATATTCTTTTTCTCAAAATTGCATCATAAATTGTCAGTTATATATTACTAATAAGCTCATTATATAATTACTATTCTTTATAGAAATGCATTCATATTAATTTTGTAGTATTTAAATTTGTATTTTCTAGTATTACTCTAGTACTTATATTTAGGTTTTACGTATTATACATTTCTAATATTGTAATGCAATCCGTTTTAAAGGGGGTACGTTTATTTACGTGACGGCCTGTACATATATTATTAGATGTTACTTGTAGTTGACAACACACATATTTTAAATGTTCATTTAGAGAGGAGATACAGTGAGAGTGGGTACATGTTGGAGACATTTATACGGAGACAGTTCATATTCACAAGACATATACTTTGATGAGAGGATAATTAATATACATTGATTCGTACTTGAATGATTAAACACATTTCTTTTTCTCGTTGGAATGATGAACACAGAAAGACGGCAGTTATAAAAACATGTTGATAGTTTATTCTTCGACAGGTCGAAAATGATTATGTACTTCAGGGATTCAAAATTGTTAATGCGAGTCGACGAATGACCGTAACTTTGTCTACCGAAAATATTACAATAGCAGAAAATAAGTAATTGACTATAATCGCAAGAAAACAGAGACTAGAAGTGCTCTAAACTAAAGCTTATGTGAAATAAAATGTGACGCGCTATAAGAAAGTGCATCATATGTAAAAATGGAAAAAATAGTAAAGATAATAATAGACGACTAGATCAATGAAGCTATCCAGTTAAACTAGCAAGTGTGAAGACTCATCTCATTAACACGCGTTAAAAGAAAGTGGGGGATTGAAGGAGGACTTACGCGTTCACTTCGTAACAGCATAATAGATATAAGACAATAACAAACACTTATCAGATTTTGGAATTTGTAATATGTGCTTCAATATGAAGAGAGAAATTATGTAGCTAAGATGATTCCGTTCATTTTCTCTTGCACATTCAGAACAACACAATGTATGCACAACCGTGAGACTTAAAATGGTAAAATGCATTTTTCACTTACAGTGCCTATTAAATATTAAGTCTATTTTCCGAGATCAAAAATACCTAATTTTCAGAAAACAACTAGTTTTTGTATGCTCTATAAAGTTGGAGACCATATAAATTTACATACGAGATTAATTCGTTCCTGAGTTGAACTCCTATCTTGTATTTCTCGTATCTCACAACTTTTCTCTTGAGAAACAATTGTAAACCAGTAAATCGGTTCTTAGTTCCCAAAACCATCCAAGTTAGCCCTTATTTACTAGAAAACACTTTTTGGTGATTACGAAAAAAAGTCTTCAAATATTAATAAATAATAAAAATGCAGTAATAAAAAGAATGACATTCAGGAAATAAAATGCAAGTTTGTTATGAAGTCTTAACATGGAGAAAGTCGGTGGCGGCTAATTGGGGTCAATGCATTGTGGTTGAGAAGTAAGGGAGAGTTTTGCGGGAGAAGTGAGGAAGCGCGAGAGACTGTTGACAATGTTATCGCACTTACACTTAAAATTAAACTAAACTTTAAATGAATTTAAACTAATTATTTACTGCACTAATTTTATTTCGTTTTTTTTATAGTATTGTTTTTGTTTTTACTATTATCTCTGTTTAACTTGACATTCTTTTGTCTTTTTAGTTATGTGCAGCACTGTAACTTTCTATAGATATTTTACCCAAATGCCTATCAGGAAACTATCATTACTCGAATTTTCCCTCATATGTAAATCATGATTTTTACTGGAAATACATCTGGTGTTGAGAATTTCCCGTATATAGAGTAATTTGTATGTAGATGGGGCACTGTATAAGAAAGTCATATTGAAATAGGATTTGGGAAATAAATTTATAATAGTAACATGTAAATCAGTTACAGGGTGATCAGACATTTAGACTAAAAATAGATTTCACCACGAAAATCACCACACGAAAACATCATCTGCATACTGTTATTTTTTATACTAGTTTAATACAGAAATCATTGTCTCAAACTCCTCATCAGTTGACAGTTATGTTTTTCTTGCATATTCTCTTTGGCAAACAACACAACAATGATCATCATTGAGACAACCACTTCATCACTAATGGTGATGTTCTTGAGGACTCATAAACTTTACGATATCATCATATTCGATTCTGACTTTTTTAGATGAATATTGGTTATTCGTATTATTTCGACTCAGCGGACTACTGCTCTTACCTTGCGTGTGATTGTTACAGCGTTTGGGTTGATATAACCTTCGACCTTCTTGAGGTGTATCTTGTCAAACTCGGGAATGTTTCTTCGAGAATGCAAGGACCATGGCGCAGTGGTTACAATGCTTGGAAAAATCAATTGTAAAAAGTGGTATTCTACTGAAGGTTGATGGTTCAGTCCTTAGTATGGGCGATGGAAAAATACAATTGCGAATTACATAGGACCTCCATCCAGTCTTGGCTGACGGAACAAGAGCACGCTATCCCTGTGAAATAAATAAAGGATTGCGCTCGAAATTCCGTCCGAATTACCGAGTTCGACTGAAATATTCCAGAGTTCGACAAGTCACACTCGAAGAAACTAAGATGGTGCATTGACCGAAACATTGTGAACATCACACTCAATATGAGAAGAGTCGTCCGATGAATCTATAATAATATAATCCTTTTTTCACAATGCTGAATCACCACATAAGTACATGTTGCATACTGCATTGATAAATTATCTGCTTTTAAGAATTGATAATAAGTTTAAATCGTAAGTGTGTGTATACCATTCACCCTCAATAAATAGCTTGTGATCAATAATCAATGCTGCCAAATTGACAATATTTAGTTGTTTCATGGTGCTATCTTACCTATCAAAACTTGACTTCACAGGTTTCCTGCACGCTCTGTGGTTTCCATACTAATATCAAAAGAATTGATTGGAGACATTACCAGATAGACTCTTTGCATAAGTTTATAATCCAGCATCTGATTATTTTAAAAACGTTGAAACAACAATGTACTTGCATGCCATTTTACATCTAATTCAATTTACCATGGTTTGTGTCAGCCTCAAAGTCATGTATATACGAACATAAATACATTACGTTTTTAAAATAATTTTTATGAAGATAGACACAACCATCACTTAAAATAAGTGGTTCTATTGATATGTGGCATTAATGCACTAATAAAGTGAATCCACATTGCCTAGGTTGGATAAACCAATTATGCGTCGTAGATGTTGTCATCAAAATATCACACAATGAAAAGTACTTCAGTTTTTTATGAGAATATAAGTAGTAAGCCCTATAAGGCACATAATGTAATATTACTTACTCTAATGAAAACTTCGGATTTCGTCTTTTATGAGAATTGGTATTCTTCTGCAAATTGTCTAAAAACGATAAAATCTAATCAAATACAGACTACCCTTCTTTTTTAAAAGTGTCCAGTTTGGCATATTGCTATATACGGGTGTCTTATTAGATTATTGATTTTGTCAATCAGGGACATTTTGTATTCCTCATATATTGGCGTATGGCTACATAGTACGATACGTGTAGTTGTGCTTCATTGATGAAAATAGAATTCATCATCTTTATCACCATTAATCAGCTCTTCATACAAATATTTATGCAATGCTTCTCTATCAAGATATGAGCAACGACGGTTCATAAAACATTAATTGCTGGAAGAATCACTAATTAGTTTTCGAATTAAATTCTTGTAACTGACGGCCCAATTTATGACGTCTCGAAGAAGAATTGCATTCAGTTCCATAATGCACACAAAAGGATTTGACTAGAATTAGAACCAACTAACAGACAAAATTTAGAAAATTTGATAAAACGCACATTAAAATAGGTACAGTTATCTTTAAAAGCAGCATACCATTCGTACAGACTACATATATAATAAAAAAAGAAAGCCTTTTTCTCAATTAAGTAGCAGAATATTTTCCTTCGTTTTTCTTTTTGGTGAGATGTATCTAATATTTAATTTCACGATATGAATAAATTTAATTAACTGCACACTATCTTTTATTTTGTTTTCGATCATTAAAGAAATTTCTAGTCTGAAGGAAATATTATTTTCATCCAACACCAAATAACCCTCTGTTGGAAAGTTGAATAATCTCCATTATAAAAGTCGCGTTGTGCTTAATGCTTCACTCGTTGAGATAGAAGTTAATAACAACTATGGTTATAACACGTTCAACTAGATCAATTCTTAAAAAATGAGTGTTAGAGGATTACATGTGAACACCCCGAAAATATAAAGTCAATTAGTCTCACGACACAAATCCTGATGGCAAGTATAAGAAAAATAAAACAATCAACAATATTAATAGTTCTTTCAATTATTTCCAACATCTGTTGTATATTAAAGGTATTCCAATCTGGAAAAGGCATTCTGCCATTGACCATAAATCTCTAATATGTCGGATCGTTTCTAGACTGGAAAACGTTGTGCAGTGTGATGTCTGTTATCATTACGTTAAAACTTCAGCATGTTTCTAATGTAAGTGAAGAAGGGCAGAGATAGAGAATGATAATGTCACGCATATTCGAGTATAAGAATTTCCAGTATCTAAGAATATAAACAGTATAGAGGTGAAATTTCGATTCTAGTTTGGTTAGTTGGGAGTCTGTACATGTGCGGTTTTATAATTAGAACACATTCCATTAAAGTACTTGAAAAACAATACGATATTGCGGCCATTCAACAGGGATCGGGCTTATTGCGGAATTTATTAGATTAACTTTTCAGAACTTGTAGAAGTAGTGATATAAGAACAGTTCATGATCATATACATGAAGTATATTAATTGGTAGAATTCTGTGGAACAATATCATTTGAACTAGAAATTATGGATGCAAATAACATTACTATAAGGACAACACAATTCACAATCTCTACGTATTTAAGATCGAATACAATTTCAACGATGAACATAATCCTGGTATTAATCTGAGGAGTCTACTGCATGCATTAGTTTCCCAATTTTTCTAATTATAATTATTTCTAGAAAAACATAACTTAATTACTGAAAAAAAAAAACACGTGAAATATGCAAACGTCCTAACTGAAATGATTTTATGGAATGAAATAAATTCGAACCTTGAACACCCAGGCCATTAGTCTGTGTCGGTAACCACCAAACAACCGTCACCTACAACTATAATTCTTAATGAGCAAAATACATTTTCATCATTATGAGAGTAAAAATTCTTCACCGAGTTTTCTTTTAATAATATCTCTAAAATCTATTCGCGTGATTGTGCCTCATCATCCCAGCACTGAGATGTTTTTTTTTTAAGATCGGATGATTCTGTTCTTTCGAATTACAATTGATAGGACATAATTGAATAACGAGAAAAGATATCTTAATAACCGTCCATATCCACAAAGTGCATCTCGTTATTTCCTACTGGGAATTCATTTATCAATACCATCTTTCTTCTTCTAAACTTAATCTTCAGTATACGTAAGATATGCTTGCATCGTCGTTTTTCTGCGTCTGCGTTAATCAAGTGCTTGCTCAAATCAGATACATGTCGAAATTCTTAAAAGTGTTTTCTAGTTTATGATAATTAGAAATATGTTAAAAGACAAAACACGCATATCTGATCATATTAAATAAAAACACAATAATATTGTTATATTTTATCATCTAATTGTTCTGCTCAGTAAGATTTCATCTCGATGTCTGGTCTAAGACATTCATTAAGAACGTAGGCGATCATTTCAAATAAACTTTTTCAAATTTATTTTGAACGCAGTAACCTATTCATGATTAACCAATAATCTAAACGATTAGTAGCTAACGCAAGTTCAAACGGTGTCAAATTATTCTAATACAAAGAGATGTATAGAAATAAAAAAAAGCATGTATATATTAAAAAGATAGCGGTCTGTTGTTTTCAGTGCAACGCTTACATCCGCGTCGTTTATTATGTATACTTATGTACTGCCATTTCTTGTCATAAATAATTTTAGCAAGAATTAATCATGAGTTTTGGTTTCGATTATGGCTGATGACACTTTAGTTATATATTTTATTTATAAATAATCTTATCTAGAATTATTCATGAGTTTTGGTTTCGGTGTCGATTATGGCTGCAGGAACTCAACTTATATATATATATATATATATATATATATATATATATATATATATATATAACAATCATGAGGCTGTCTCCTCAGCAACCGACAAGGCTTACATGCTTGCCAGTCGGTTTGCCTCAAGCTCAACACTGGACCCTTCCAACCACCCCCTACCTGACTTTCCTATGCGGACAGACGCCACGCTAGACGATCTGAAAATCACCCCTGCTCAGGTGCATGCTATCATAAAAAACCTTGACACTTCAAAAGCATGTGGACCCGATCTTATCCCAGCTTTGCTATTAAAAAAGTGCTCAGCCGAAGTAGCACCAGTTCTCTCCAAACTCTACAACAAATGCCTTAATGAAGCTTGCTTTCCGGACTGTTGGAAACCTGCTTCTGTGGTACCATTATTCAAGAATTCTGGCGAAAGGACTGACCCATCAAATTATCGCCCCATTAGCTTCCTCCCACTTTTTGCCAAACTATTTGAGACCTTTATTAACCATGCTCTAGTCCAGCACCTTAGATGCTAAACTGCTGACTGACAAACAATATGGATTTAGACAAGACCGTTCCACAGCAGAATCCTAACTGTGATCTCTGAACGTATATACCATTTACTGGACAAAGCGGAGGAGGGCAAAGCAGTAGCTCTAGATAAATCCAAGGCTTTTGACAAGGTATGGCATGAGGGTCTCCTCAGGAAAATTAGATCCTACGGTATCACTGGTAGAATATTCAACATAATTAAATCCTTCTTAGATAAGAGAAAAAACCAGGTTGTCCTCGACGGTCGTATATCTAAACAATATGATATAAATGCGGGGGTGCCCCAGGGTTCTATCCTTGTACCTCTATTGTTCCTGATATTCATAAATGACCTCCCCGACAAAATCACCTCTGAGATGGGCATATATGCTGATGACACTATACTCTATGGAAGGCACGACAGGAAGAAGAATGAACATATTTCTAAAGAAATGGCAGAAACACTAGAGGATGACCTCCAATCTGTGGTGGAATGGGGACAAAAGTGGTTGGTCGCGTTCAATGCTGCCAAGACTAAACTAGTCTCATTCAATAATTACAAGAAACCCTCTCTACCACATATCGCAATGGCCAACGACTCTTTACCTGAGAGTACATCTTTCAAACTCCTTGGCCTAACGTTCATAGGAAACATTAGTTGGAACAATTACATTGAAGGCATTGCCAGGGCCGCTGCAAGAAAGGTGGGCTCTCTCTCTACCGTGTAAGAAAACTACTAAAACCCGAAAGTATCCTGTACCTATATAAGACCACCATTCGCTCATGTATGGAGTATTGCTGTCACATCTGGGTTGGTGCATCTGCTACTAGTCTCCTTGACAGGGTTCAAAAGAGAGTCGCAAACCTGATAGGCCCTGAACTGGCATCTAAGCTTAAGCCTCTGTCCCATCGACGAAATGTTGCATCCCTCTGCCTTTTCTACAAGTATTTTAGTGGAGAATGCTCTGACGAACTGCAATTACTTGTGCCCCCACGACGTGAGCACCCTTTACAAACCCGACAGGCTGCTAAATCCCACCCCCACACTGTAGAGATCCCTAGATGTAAAAGATCTTTTTACTCCAATAGTTTCTTCCCCAGAACAGCTAGACTCTGGAATTCCATTCCAGGCCCCTGCTTCCCCAAGATTACTGACGTGCAGAAGTTCAAGTGTAACGTGAACCGACATCTTGCTGCGCAAACCCCTACATAATACCCCAGTAGTTGTTGCCCCTTATAGTAGCCCCCTACACCAAAGTGGAAATTTGCCTTGTTTGGGGTGAAAATGTAATAAAAAAATTTAAAAATATATATATATGTGTATATATATATATATATTCATAAGTTTTTATTTCATTTTCGATTTAAGGTAATGCACCCAAGTCATATGGAGTTTTTTTAGGGGGGGTCGCAACTTTATAATATATAAATCGATAGAACATTAACTCTATAATAATATATACGAAATCTTCAAGAATAAAAATATCATATTTTACCGTACTTTACGACCTGGCTTTGTCGGGTGTCGTACTAGCTTAGATAAATACTTTTGCAGTTTTAACAAACAAAGCTACAATACTAGCAGAGGGTCTCCATTTACACTGAGCATCTACAGAATGCCAACATCAATATATTACATATGAATGAGTCCCCTGTGGAATTCCCACAGGTTTCGTTAGTAATGACTAAAAAAAAAATAAAGGGTTTATGAAATAATGGCATAATGCCTGTCACAGGTTCAACACACGATTTTATTTCGGTCTTTGTTTCGAATTAAATAACCTCTTAACTGTATCTGCAGCTTCATAATCATGGCCGGATAGCAAATAGCAAAGGTTTATTCTATTAATTTGTAGAAGGTAGAAATCGAAAGGGAACGCCTCTTAAATAATGTGAATAGAAATCAAATTTGATTAAAGATGTCAACGGCAATAATTGAGTCTTGCTTAAAAATGATACTCTTGTGAACATTCTTTATCTTCTGCCCTTGCTAAAATGTCCAGAAGAATAATCTCCTGTCCTATTATGGCTTCTCGATGAAACTGACAACCTTGTGTTCCCAGATGAAGAAGAATTTTCCATGGATTGATAAAGAAACAAACGTGTTTTTGTTTTTTTTTTGGTTTCGGCTATGACGTGCGCCCCAACTGTTATATTGTTTCAGGTGTATCGTGATGAGCGCGGCTGCCATTAAATATGATTAAATATGATCAATGGAGCCTAAACAATCATAGACATCAGTTTTACACATTAAAAATACTTCTTAAACAAGGTTCTTTCGGTGCATACCTCTTCACACGTAAATAAATGGAGGATTTTTTATTGCAGAAATCTTAAGGAATCATAATTTTTTTGTCAAAATTTAGTCTTATCACTCAATGATTTTTAGGATCTTCCAGAATAATCTAACGTTATTATTGGTTAATGCTGTCGAAGATTATTTTGACTTTAGGTAATATAGCACAAGGTCTAAACACTTAAATTCTCTGACCTGATATGTAACTCTTGACAAAAAAAGGCTCTCTCTGCTTATGTTTTTATCATGCAATCATGAATTTAAGAGACAGTCATAGCCATACATATCTGTTTTTTTCTATTATGTTTGCTTGTGGAACTCTCTTCCCTTTGCCTGCTTTCCAGCTGACTACAATCTGATTGTCTTCAAGTCCAACGTGAACAAGTTCTTATTGAATCGTCCCCTAAGTAATCCAATTTACAAAATTCCCACTAATGTTTACGACGCTAAAATCACAATGACTAATGTGTATTTATTAATTCTTATCGTCGAGTGGCCTGTTGTACCTTGATAAGCGGTGACCCCCATGTAAAAAAAATTGCACACATTACTTGAAATTGTAAAAAGTTACAATAAGTCTAAAAGGTTATTAGAATATAAAAATTTGCATGGAACTAAACTTTTAGCTTATCATAGTTTTAACCATAAATAAATGATTTTTATACGCGATGCTTAAAGCTTTTAATATATCCCAGTCTAAAGTCGCATTTTCATAAGTATTCATGAAATGTACGAGGGGATTTTATACGCCTATAATTTTTAGACTCTAACATTGATATTTGCAGCCTAAATTTTATGCAGAAATTATTAAGACGAGCTTCTGAATATACTCAGTTACGTATATTCGAACGAAGGTTAACCATTTTGCATATTCTTTAGTATACAAGTCTTAATCAATTACTTATTCATTTGCTATGGTTTCACATTATATGATTCGTTATATTATATTATTAAGCCGAAATATATGTATGCATAATTTCAAAATTATTCATAACTAGCATGGGTGTCCGGCGTTGCCCGGGTATTTGGAGATGTACGTTGACCAAAACAAAAATGGTCAATTTTTAAAAACTTTGATCCCTATTAAAATTATGATCCCCTTAAAATTAATGGTTTTGGGCTCACATCAAGTTATTAAGTTAGATCCCTGTCCAAGATGTTAAGGAATAGGGAGAGAGAGAGAGAGAGAAAGAGAGAGAGAGAGAGAAAGGAAGAGGTGAGTTATAGTGTAGACACGTTGGCCAGAAGTTAAGATCAGCTGATTGGATTGCGTGCGAGTCATGTTATCAGGTTAGCTGAATCGTTGAGATTTGATTTGGACTCAGAAGACAACGGACGGCTTCCCGTTGTCTCCTCTTCTTCACTAGGGGGTGAGGACGAACGCTGACGAGTGTAGAAGGCCGATTCACTTTCCACCTTCTGCAGGGCATCTGGGAAAAGTGAAATAAACTACATAACTAATACCTTGTCTTGGAGTGATTGAATCTTCATCCAAAAACAGGTATCAAGTCTCCTTCCAGGACGAGAAATTTCCAGATGGTCCAATATCGATGAAGCAGAGGTAGGTTCTGAAAATACATGTCACTCACACACGATTCCCGTTATGATACAACATAAATATATGAGAAAATCAAACACTCAGACCTTTATTATTAGAGACAACGTAACACAAGGAACCTATATCTAAAATTTCAAGTGTGTAGACCCAAAATTTCGGAGGAGTTTGGTAGAGTTCTCAAAGGTATATACGTCAAAGTCGTATACTGATTATCCTAAACATACTGGTTTACTAACATTGCCTTTTATCATCCTAATTTTTAACTGAGATTTTTTATCACTTGTAAATGTATATTTAATTTACTTTTCATTGACTCTTTTTATCATTCGTAACTATATATTTCACTTCTATTTTTAATATTTTATCCCCACTTGATGATGATTCAAGAAAGACTCGATATCCCTCGTGTGAACCATGGAACATCTGTAAATAGCTTCCATCTTGAAGTTAAAAAAATCTTACGAAAGATCGAAAAAGTGAAAAAGAGAATCATTAAGCAATGTATCTCTGTTGTTTTCAATAATGTTTTCCTGAATGAAGGTGTGCTGCCTAAATACACTAATATATATATATATATATATATATATATATATATATATATATATATATATATATATATACGGCTAAACGTGTGTCTGTCTGTTAGTCTCTAGATCCCTGTGTCGGTCTGTCTGTCAGTATGTCTGTTTTCTCAATATATTCAACTTCTATCTCCTCGGAAACTAAAATTAGCAGAGTGGTGCTAGGAGCCTCAAATGATTTGATTTTTAAGGAGCCATTTGTATTATGGATCTTTTGCCTGTCAAAATTACTTTTAAGAGGAAAAATGGGTCAAAATTGTAAAACCTACTTCATCACGTTTTTATATTTATCTTAGTTCATTTTTATTATTAGATTTTAATCAGTTTATATGCGTGTCACGTTGGTACAATACCAGCAGATTTTAATGCTACAGTAATTGCTTATTTTCCAGCTGATAGAAACTAAGTTATTTTTAATTTTTTCTTATGAAATCAAGATTCTATAATTATATAAACGACATCTGAACAAATGAAAACGTCATATTTAAGTACAGTTTACGTCCGGAAAATGTCGAATCTCCCACTACTATACACACACGCATATATATATATATATATATATATATATATATATATATATATATATATATATATATATATATAAATTTATATATATATATATGGGGGTGTATTTAATTTACATTCGACTTAAAATATTTATTTCGGCAGCGATTCTACTGTAACAGGAAGCTGGCAGATTTTTTGATGAGTGAACAAATGTCAAAGCCTCTCTCTACGCTGATACTTGTTTGTCTTCAACGATTATGCTATATAGAGAGAACACAACCTTAAATATATTTTTAAACATTCACCGATTATTTCAGTTTTCTATATTGTAAACGTTTATAATGACATTTCTTGAGATAAAAGAAAACAAATACATAAAAATAATAAGACATTTCGACATTTCCGCCACCAACGAAATATGTTGATGAATTAACCATTTCGTGGAGACTGAATACAGTATTGGTATGATACGACTATATTGATTTTTTAATATCTCATCAGAGCAGAAAATACATAAAATAGGTTCAAATATAAACAACTGTATAACAACTATAAGAAAGGACTTCAATTGTAAAAGAGTTAAATAGAACTATGAACGTTTTCTAGTAAAATAGAACATATAATAAAAAAGAATAAAGTTTGTAGACAATGACAATTATATTATTTCAAAATCAATGTCTCTCCCCTCCCCAACAGAAACAATCTCATACTAACCTTCCCCCAATCATAACTAAGATTCGCAGTTACGCTGTTTCCCGCTTAAATTGCACTTGATCGTCTGACGAAGATCACGTGCAAATGCAATTGTTCCTGGATATAGACCCCCTTAAGCATCAACAGAGACTGGTTGAAAACATCTGTTCTCAAGTGCTACGTATTATAAGATTATTTACTCTTTAGCTTCCAAGATATTGTTTTGAAAGAAAAGATGGTGATGGCCTTAGATCATTGGCGGTAACGTCATAATTTTAATTATATTAAACCGTTCAATGATGTAGATTATTTTGTAGGAGAAACTTATAAATAGTACGTGTGTCTGAAAAACCAAAATCTCTCTTCTTTAATCATTAATGTTATGCTGTGCATGTGTTGTTCTCAATCTTTGTACTCCACTCGTAGCTAATCTCTTCACCTTTACATACGATTTACTATTATTATAAGAAGTAAGTTATCTCTAGAAACTGAATGACACTAATAATTTCCAAGATTAAAGTATGTATACTGTGCACTTATTGATATATCTATGTTTCTCTCCTTCGTTATATTTATGGCCATGTTAAGGGTATCAAGAAAAAGCATAATAAAGTAACAAGATCTATTGCAAATTATACAATAGGGGGATCCTTCATCGTAGCCAAGGAACGACCTAGGTTGGTCCATCGGATATCGACTGGTTATTTAATTGTTTCCCACGAAACAAAATGTGACACAAAGTCGTTTTTTTTTATGTGGGAGAAAACCAGCTCCCCTCCAAAGAGTTATTCTGCAAAAAATAAAATTGCCTTAGTATGGAAGGGTTTCTCCCCTCCACTGATTAAGGAAAATAAATTGAGTGCAGCATCTGTGCAGACATTACACTTCAGTGACCAGCTCAGTACAAGATTCGGGTGTCAAATGACACCTTAAGTTTTAATCTTCCGGTATATATAGGGATTGGTATAATCTATTAGTAGATAACATGGGTTACTTCCGCCACAACACACCCTCTTAAGCTTATAACTCCGGATGGGGTATAAGTATTTTCTCAATAGGGTGGATAATGGACGGCTCGGTTATTTTCCGTTTCCTGCTTGAACTTCGAGGTTTTGGTGTTATTTGAGGAGGCTTGACATAAAAATGTAGTCTCTACTTCTTGACGTATTTATTGTTTATGGTAAGATTTTTTTTTTCTTTTAACATGCAAGAAAAACTTTTATTGCCATTTTCGCATGCATTGATCGCGATACTTGCATGGGTACACCGCGCCAAAATTGATTAATGGTCAATAAACCTCAATTAGAACCCCGCTCGTAATAATCCATCAGACATGGGGCGATATTTTCCCAGGGACGATATTGTCCCAGAAGCGATATTGTCCACTAGCGTTGAGCTGTCTATGATACACTGGGTTAACTGGTTCGACAATTCTTCCATATTGTGGAAAACGGTTTGAGTGCTAATATTTTTCTGCACGTAATATCTTTAAGTGATATTGTATCTCGGTAAATAATGTTCAATTACTAATAAAAATAGAACGGCGATTAGTACTTGTTGCCGTATAGGCATGGGCGTCTGGAATACTTTTTACTTTTGCTTCGCAAAAATTGACGTTCGCTAAAAATTCACTATTAGAGTTTATTTGCGTGCCATTAACGATCTTTATTGTTTTACGTGTTCTCAATATTGGGTGTTTATTAAATTTCTTTTAGGTATTTAAATTTACTATAAAAAATTAGGAACCGAGTTGCATTTTATTTATGTACTAGTAATTTCCATAGTCACATATATTCGCTACCCTCCTTCGTACTTTTAGTCTTCGTCAAACACACTCGGGCCTTGTATTTAATTTTTTATTGGCAATGAATATATTTATGTCTTTATTTTTTTTTTTTACATGTTAAGCATTTTCCTTGATTAAGAGTGACAGTTCTTAACGCAACGAAATCCAGCACATCGATTTAACGGGGGTGTTTTTTCTTCTTTCTTCCGATTCATTCCTAGCTATCTATCGATATGTGTTCATTTTTCCTAACGAGTTTTTTTGTGTAGTTTTACGTGTATTTAAGCTTGTCTGTCTGATTTTATAAAGTTGCGCGACTCCAGCTTCTAAACACATTCAACCTGTATTAGTAATTTCTATGTTATGTCAGTCTTCCATTAACTTATGTAGCGTTACGTTGGGTTCATTAATTAATTTTGTTTGGGCACGCCTTCTAATTTCCGCATCTCGACCAGAGGTCAGTTTTTGCGCAAATGAAACATTTTATGTTGTCTGCACTGATGTCTTCAACTGTAAATTCGTTACAATCTTTATTTTCCATGGCTACGTACGTTGGAATATAATCTATGTCATTCTTCTTAAAATACAAACATGAACGAAGCTCATGAAATAAAGAAACTTTTTGGCTAAATTTCTCTGTAAGAAGTTCCACCGTCTCGACAAAAGTTAATTCCGACTTTTTCTGTGCTAAAATAAGATCCACAAATGTGTTATGCTAGGCAACTTTTAGTTTCACTGATAGTATTTTTATGGCCCAACCATTGTTTGCAGACGATACTATAAAAGCCTTCATGCCGACAAAAATAAGCTTCAAATGTTTTACTAAATTCAGGTTCTAAGAAGACATTACCAACTACATTTAATATCAAATCATTTTAAAATAGGACATTATAACTGGTGGACGCGTTATATTTTATGGCTTTCGTAAGCAGCTGTTACTACGCTATTGATTTTCATATTGTTGGGCTTCAACCCTCAACAGATGTGCTTTTCTTTTCTTCGAGCGTTTCTGGTGTTTAGATATTTATTGTTTATGTTGTTGTTGTTTTTGTACATTTTTCCGTTTTAATAATTGTTCCAATATACTTTGTAAGGCGTCCATTTTTTATGGTAGGCAAAATACCAAATTTACGGAAATTGGCAAAAAAAACATGTTCCGCTAGTCGGTAGTATTTTTAGAACTTTGGTGAACTGGAACAGTAATTTGTTTACTACTAAAACTTTGAAAATTTACGTTTACCATTGTTTTTAATTCCAAGTGAATGTCTTTTCTCGTAGAAATGAAAACAATAAATGCTATGAGAAATATTCAATATTTTTTCAAAGCAAATATCTTTTTATAGCGTCAAAATCTTTAGCGAAGAGAGAAAAAACAAAACTGTACTTTACTTAAATATTTTTTAGTAAATCAAAATAAAAGTTTGTTGACAAAAAAATTAATTACGTGAGGAAAAAAAAAACAAAAACACGAATAATTTTAATTTCCTTTTTTTTTGTATTATTATTCATCGCACTACGGTTCTTATCTTTAGTGTGATTTTCACAACGTTTCGGTCGATATAACCTCCGACCTTCTTCATATGTATCTTGTCGAACTCGGGAATGTCTCTGTCGATCTCGGGAATGTGATGAAATTTCGACCGGAACTCTTTATTTACTTATAAAATTATATTATTATTAATACAAAATAATTCACATCATTTCCTGCTTTAATGAATGAAGAAAACTTTGCTTATTTTTAAATAGTTTTCCTAGCTTCTTGGAGTTTTCATAAACGAGTCATGCATTCTTCGTTTTGTTTTTCCATTTTCACATGTTTTAAGCGATATGAACATGATACACATTTCTGTGTAACTTATGAGCAACTATTGTAAAATGCTGTTTCCTCTATTACCATGAGCAGAAAATTCGAAGCCTTCCTATACCTGTTACGTATATGTCTGTTTGGTGATCGCCTATCGATTAAAATGGACATTTAATTCATTTATCAATGAATACGAGACGCTTTGTTTGTAAAAAAAAAAGACTTACTTCATTTTCCGATATTTAACATACACATTTCAACACAATGACGGCGGTAGGGGGTTAGTGGTAGGGGGGTCGCGAACTCTGACAACTGCCCCTTAGCTGGCCGTCTCTCTGTCTTGCTTTGTTTATCTTCTCTCTTTTATTGAAGTATCTTCGACCTCCTCTTTTTAACCCATAACCGATTTGACGTCATGGATCCCGATCGCCACCAGCCCGGGGTTGTCAGCCCGGGATGTCAGCCTTGGGATGTCATTGTTTATTTTCGTTTGCCTTGTCTGACCCATATACGATTTGACGTCAAGGATCCAGGTCGTCACCATTGTTTATTTTCGTTCACACCTCTCCATAACATACCATGACTTTGCTAATATATATTTTCCTCTGAAGAGAATAATAGGATTATTTGAAACTCCGCAGATTAAGGATTTGTTAATAATTTTTTGGAGTATTCTGCCGAACAATTATTTTTCTTGCGATATATAATTTAGTTTGGATTTCTTTTCTTTATGACAAACTCTACCACCTATAGTGAGTATATTGAGATTGTTTTATTAGGTGAATATTACTATGTAACTATCAATATTTATATTAGATTTAATTTACACGTTCTTTTGTCGAGTTAACTTTTCATACTTATTGCCTGATGTGTGTGTATACACACAATTATATATATATATATATATATATATATATATATATATATATATATATATATATATATGTAACGCTACATTGAGAATTTCGCGTTTAATCACGAGAATAAACAAGTACACAAAAGCTGTCAAACAAACAAGATCGCACCAAATCGCTCATGATCTTTTGTGTTCATCTATTTTTCTAAACAACAATTGGGCACGGGTCAACTTATTTATTATACCATAATTATTCAAATAATTATATATATAGGATTCTTCGTGTAATCGCAATTACCTATCAGACGCGTCGATTTTTTTTCGCCATGACACACTATGTCTCTCGACATTGATAACTGTGATATCGTTGAGGTCAAGCATTCAAGAAGTGTGTGTACTTTCTCGATGGCATCGTAATTATAAATTCTGCTTTTTGTAAGAACTTTCTTGGGAGGAACGTCTTTGTTTATACTTACTTACTTCTCATTTTTGTCTATGTTTTAATGTGATGCTTACAATTTGTGGACATCAGGCACACAACAAGAAAATAACTACAATATTATCTAAACAACAAAATACAGACCCGTTAATTTTAAATATAATAATATTAAAATTCCTTTAAGTTGGCATATAAGGAAAGTGAGTTTTTCGTGAGTGCAGTTAGTCGTATATTTGTCTTCCAATTATCACCTCATATATGATAGAAATCACGGGGATCACTCAGCAGGAGATGTTTTTAGAAAAAATACTTTATTTTTGTGTTTTTATTTAAAAGCGAATCTGCTGTATTTAGAATGCCGTACAGTCACGTCCTTCGTAAATAGATGGTTGTTCTATAAAACTAACGTAAATTGTTGACGTCTCAGAGCAAATAACAATGGCTAGCCTTAGGTAAAAGACAACGTGTGCGGGATACTCGTTTCCATTGACAAGGAGATTGGCCAAAGTGTATAAATCTGGCCCAAAAGTGATTGTATTTTGTTGTGTTGGGATCTCTTCATTCTGTTGCTGACTGTTATTCTTGTCTTCATAATTGTTGATGCTTCGCAATGTTTCGGCCAAGTCATTCACTGACCTTTCGCAGGTGATTAAGACCGACGGGTTAGGAATCCTGATTCAGTCACTTCTGTCTGATAACTTCTGCATTACGTAGTTGTTTCCTCACCACGTTTCGGCTAACAAATAACCTTAAACGCAAGGGGGCATTGTCTGAAAATAGCGTTTTCAAGCGTTCCCAAGCATCGTTTATAGTTAGAAGATTTTTGTCTTTATTTATTTACACAACCAAAATATTTTATCGTAAATAGATGATATATAAGCATGATTTATCCAAATTTCTCTAAGTCATCACCATTGCATTGCTGAGCTCATAGGTTTCATTTCGCAAACTTCTGTAAGAAAAAGAGTGGAATATTACTTGGCGCTATTTTTCTTGTTGACCATGCGGTGCGAAAAATAAATATATTTTGATTCGACAGCCGTTTACAACGGTTTAATTACGCGTAAATTAGTGTTGTGTTTTTCCGTATATTTTATGAACCGTCTTAATTAGTAATTAATATTTGCCGATACCACTAATAACTTGGCTACGCATATGTCTCAAAAGTGACACGGTTTCCCAAGATGAACACGGCATATAAACACACGCAATATATTCAAATACATATATTCGCATTAAAGTGAATGTGTATTAAGTTCAGAAAAAAAAAATTGAAAAAAGTATATTGCTAAGTAAAATAAACCTACAACATATCTGTACTTTAAGGTTAGTGTATTGCTTATACTTGATGTCTAAAATGTGTTGCTTACATATTAACTTACAAACTTGCGTGGCCTGGTCTTAAATATGATATTTTAATGCCTGCAGATAATCCATTGGCAGGTGAGCCACTTCCAGACACACACACACACATACACGCAATATATATATATATATATATATATATATATATATATATTCACCCATTATTCAACTGTTTTCCCTATGTTAAAAGACGCAATCGGCCGAACATTGAAGACGAAATTCAAACAAGCAAGCAAATGTGGCCGGACGGTCCATAGATTTTTATAATTATATAGATATATCTACTTAAAATATGCACGAAATACGACTAATCGTGCACTTTTTTATGTGAGAATTTAAGGCACTAATAGTTATATTAAAACCTACCTTTCTACATAAAACATATTACCACTTACCCAACATATTAATATTTACACAGCTTACTGAAAACACTAAAGGAATCTCTCAGTGGAGTATGACTTTAAGGATAGGTATGGAACAAAACAGTTACATTACTTTTTAAAACTTTTTCGCTATACAATGACTTACCCACAAAAAGAGATAGAATCATTTTACTGCTAATTACGGAAACTCATCACAAAAGTCCCTGCAAAGGAAAAACTAGTTCTAATAGGAAACTTCAATGCTCAATAGGATATGTTTATATTACATAGGGTTCTTTGAGGTGAGACAGCAAAACTCAAATGGAGAACTATGTCTTTGCTCTTAATGAGACTTAGCAATTACCAATAAATATTTCCAGCAACTGGACAATCATTACTTCTCATGACAAAATCTTCGATCAAAAAGTCCCTACCTCCTAGATACCATCGTTGTAAGACGAAAATAATTACAAGGTGTTAAAAACAAAAGCCATGAGGGAATCCTACTGTCATACTGACTAGTCCTTATTAGAACAAGTTTCAATTCTAACATAAAACCTAGATATGGTAAAAATCAAACTACTGTAAGAAGAAGCTAGATATTGCAAAACTTAATGACCTAAGACACATAAATAACCTGAAAGAAACAGTGAATAAAGCACTAAGTAACCAGATATTTGAAGAAATCACCCTGAATAAATGTAGAATAAAGTAATCAAAGCCTCCTTTGAAGCGGCTGCAGAAGTACTTGGTTACTCAAAAAGACGAAACCATGTAATCAAAAGAAACATCCCAGACCGAAACCAGGCTGTTAAATTAAATCTTAGCAACCCAAGTGCAACCAACCTTGAAAAATTAAAGAAAATAAGAAACATTAGGAAGATTAACTAAAAGTGGATGTTCCATAATGCAAATGAAATGCAGAAGTTGGTAGATGAAAATAGCTCTGTTTACTTATTCAAATCCCTGAAGGAAGTGTATGGACTCTAGGTTCAAATGAGCAATACATTACTGTCGTCAAATTTATTCAGTAGACTAACTCAACCTAACCAACTAATCCAAAAGTTGAAAAAATATTCTGCCAGACTATTGCATATGGTATCTTCTACAAAGGAAGATGCTCTAGACTACATGAAAAATGAACCAACGATAGAAGGATTATTAGATGCAGTAAAGAAAAAAATAGAAGTCTTCAGGGATCGATGGTCTCATTGCTGAAATCAATTTTTGGATGGGATATACTAGTGCGTAAACTCTATGAATAAATAACCACATGCTGGAGATATAATACTCTGCTATTGGATTTCAAAGATGTCATGATATTGCTCATATATAAAATGAAAGTTGACCAGAGAGACTCACATAAATATACGGGTATATCTCTCTTGTCCGTAGCAGGACAAAATCTAGAAAAATAGTAAACAAAACTCTCAGAAATCGTAAAAAAATGTGCTCTTAAATCACAATGTAGCTTTACGTAGTTGAGGTCAACAATAACACGATTTTAAGCTTCAGAAACATCCTGGAAAAAGGCTTCTTGTCAGCAATGCATTATTTTTGTGTAGTCTATATTGGCTTCTGAAGAGCTATTGACGCAGTTGACAAAAACATGTTGTGGAAAGTCTTTGAGACGTTTTGATGCCAAGATTGCTTTAGTAAAATTGTTAAACAGTTCCATGAATGCATAAGAGGAGGGGTATCAGTGTGTAAGCAAGAGAGTGATCTGATAGTGTTGAATAACGGAACAAAGCAAGGGTGTGTATTTGCACTGGCGCTTTATAAACTATTCTAACCCCCGGTAATAATAAAGTACATAACGACACGGACGAAACCGTCTATATTCGCTCAAGATTTGACGGTCAACTATTCAGCTTGCTACGACCGAGAGCAAAGACATTCATTCAAAAAAGCTGATGAGAAAACTGCTATTTGCAGATTACACTGCCTTGGTGGAACAAAACGAGGACCAAATCCAAATCATAGTAAACTCGTTTTCTAGAATGGAACACAAAATCAGTGTTCAGGTACATACAGGAAAAACTGTATTTACCTGAGGTAATATACCCACCATTATCTTACCCTATACATCCAGGAGATTCACCGATCATGATAATCGGTGGAAAATTAAAAGTGGTGCAAGGCATTAAGTACCTGGAAAGTGCACTGACAATCAATGGTTGTGCAGACAATGAGATCAGAAAAACGATTATGGTAAAGGAACGACATTAGACTGGAAACAAAATCTAAAATTAATACATCAGTGGTATTATCTGTTCTACTATATTAGACAGGAACCTACACCCTACACAAGGACCACATAAAGATGTTGGAAGCAATATAACAGCACCACCATAGAAATATTATAAAAATATAATGGGCGGATCTTATACCAAATGTGAACAGCATAGAAACTGTACTGGCAACTAAACAACTTCAGAGGACTGAACTTCTAGTCAAAATAGAAAACAATCGTATCCCAAAATTATGATTATATGGAGAATTCACAAATGGGTACAGAAAGATTGGTGGACAGGAACTCCGCTATAAGTATGTGTTAAACCGCAGCGTAAAGGCAGCGAACATATACACAATAAAGTTAGGAGAGCTAAAGCAAAATATAAAGGTCAGGTCTGCACAAAAGCATTAGCCAAGGCACAGCCCTTTAGCAAATTTACCGAACTTCTATTATTAACGATTACTATATTGTCCAATTTCTACTGTACAGTCTTTAGGCCTTATCCTCAAGTGACCTCCTGGCCTTGATAAGTGATGATGCCTATGTAAAAAAAGTACTATATGCCCTACTTGTATGGGGAAGCATACGACACTGAGCGTGGAATGCTACAGCACCGTCGGATAAAGCAACGAGAGCTTAACTAGTCATGTTCAGCAATGATGATGATGATGATGATGACGATGATGATGACGACGATAATGACGACGACGACGCGACGATGATAATGATGACGATGACGATGATGATGATGATGATGATGATGATGATATGTACACGTCATATATTATGTTGCCTGATTTGAAAATTAAAGTGCCAATGTTCAATTGTTGTTTTCTATTTCAATAATTGTGTTGTAGAATTCGATTAAGGAAACGTTTTCAATTAGTGCATACAAAATTAGTTGGATTTAAAAGGATCGGAATAAACGATTTTTAACACTGAGATCCGGTTTAACATTCAAAATTGTAAGTAACTATCTCCGCAAATAAAACATAATGCACATGATGGACTGAAAATCATTTTCCTTTGGAAAGGACAGGGCTTTATTAATGCGTTAGTCACGCATATAATTCGTTTGTTATATTATAAAAGAATACTCAAAAAGACAAAATGCTAATTTCCAAGTGCTTGCTATTAGGAGACTGCTTTTAATCTATTCAATTCAAATCTATTAAGTTTCATTTGATATATATTATAGAATTGGGCAATCAATGACAACTTTTCCAATCAACACATAAACACAGATCTCGCTGATTCATATTGATTAATTTTTTTTTTACCTCAATACGTAATTTGTAAATATAAACTATGAATTGAATCAAATTATACAGTAAATCATGATTACATTTTAAATATCACTAATTAAGCGGCAACGTTCTCTTGAAGGCGTTCCGCCAGAATTTTGGATTTTATGTACTCACCATAGTACATTTCATTTATTGTATTAAATACGTCGCTGTCAACCTAGCGATTACTTATTGGATACAACATTTTATTTCTATTTTATCAAAAACAAGGCAGGAAGTCACGTAGTCGTTAGAAGCTCCTATTTGGGCCGAGATTTGCAAGGATATAATGTAGAGTATTAAATAGCTAGAGATAACTTATATCGAAGAATACATTTAATTATGACTTGGCATTAGAATCGTATGGATATTATGTGGCGTATATATGTATATATATATATATATATATATATATATATATATATATATATATATATATATATATATATATTACCATATGAGAGACATAAAGAAGGTGTTTGTTTTTCAATAGTCGTTAGCTAATGAAACCCCACGACAATACTGGTTGAATATAAAGGAAGCCACCGAAAATATAAAGCATAAAAGAAAAAATTATTTTTAAATTTTCTTTCCAACTTAGACCTTGCACCTATTCCGGGGATGGCGATGTACAGACACGTATCTGTGAACCGATCTAAATTTGGTCTTGCATCTTCATAAAGTTCTTCACGAACTCGCTGTACAAACTGGGTTATAAAAAAGTTAATAAACAAAATAAAAAAATTCGTAAGTTTTCCATTATGGAAATATATTAGACGGTCTAGCGTAAAAACATCAGACAAAAGTTAAATAGAAAAATATATAAAATATGGAAATATATGATATTCAGAAAAAAATGGAGTCGTTCTTTAATAAATGTTTTTGGCATAACATTTTTTAATAACTCGAGGAGAACATAATTGGTTCTAATGAAAGAATATATATATATATGTGTGTGTGTGTGTGTGTACGTGCGTGTGTGTTGGTATGTAGGTAAATATACATTTACTAAAAGAAAATATACAAACCAATAGCAACATAAACAATTTATCTTTTCTCCATTTTTTCAGTAAATAAAAAATCGCAAGACTATATGATATCTTGTATAAATAGTGCATAGTTAGTAAGTCGAACGAACATCAGGATACACATCCGTTTTAACAACGCGTTTAACGATGACGATCACTTCTGTAACTCAGTCGTGACAAATTTATGAACCGACATTTAACGAAAATAGTCTTTTTTATCGAATAAATGTTAGCATTAAATGCTATATTAAATAACTAACAATTTTATTTAAAATAGAGCAATAAATAAAATTAGTCTTTTCCACTGTAAACTCATAAAGTTAATCAATAAATCGTCATGTAAGCTAATATAGAGTTATCAAAATGAACAGAAAATAAATATCGTTTGTTATTAATTAAATATGTTTAACATAAGTAAACCGGCTATTAAGTAACTATTAGAGACATGGTAAAAGGTTAACAGCAAGACAGAACACCAAAATAAAGTAACAACATGTATTGGTAAACATACAATAGGTGGCTTGTTCGTTGTAGCCGACGAACGACTTAGATTAGTATATCGGATATCGATTGGTTATTTATTTATTTCTCACGAAAAAAATTGTGACACGAGGTGGGTTTACAGTGAGAGATAACCAGCTCCCCTAAAAAGGGGATTCTGCAAAAATAAAATTGCCTCAGCAGAACGGTTTCCCCCTCCATCGACTAAGGACACTTAATTTGAGTGCAGCATCCGTGCAGACACCACACTTCAGCCACCAGTCCACTATTGTACCGGATATCGACTGACCACTTACACCTTTTTCCGGCATTTATTTAAGTCGATTAGTAGGTTACATAGGTTAGCTTTGCCATACCATCATCCTCCTACAAGTTGGTAACTCTGGACTGTGTATATATTTTTCCTTTTTGGGTGGACTATAAACGGCTCGCTGATTTTCCTTTTCCTGCTCGAATGTTGTAGTTCTGGTGTCGTATACAATTTCAATAATCTATACTTCTTTAGGATTCATTGCTCATGGCGATTTTTCTTTGACCTTCAAGAAAAAGGTTTTAGTCCGATTTACTCATATAGTCGAGGGAATTTACTAAAACAATTGATTACTTGCTAATTCCGCCACAAGTAACTAAGGGTAAATAAAGCTTGCCTAGGACTCCGCTTGTAATAGAGACAAGGACTGATATTCCCCAGCGGTTTCCACTAGTGTTGTTTACCAGATGAAGTGTCTATTTTGAAAACAACCCGGGTTAAACGGTCCGCCATTGTGTCCTTATGGTAAAAAACAGTTTGAGTTATATTATCCTTCTGCACGTAATATCTTTGGGTTACGTTGACTCTCAGTAAATAATGTTCCAGAACTTGGAGAAAATAAAGTTGCGATTGCTATTAGTTGCGGTGTGGCTGAAGTCTTATCTTCCAGTAGAAAAAAAATGCTTGCATTCCGCATCTCAACCGGAAGTTGCGCAAATATTAAATATTTAAAGTGCCTGCGCAATGATCTGCAGTTTGAATTAGTCGCAATGTTTATTTTCCATGGCTGCAGACGTTGAGAAATAATCCTCGTCAATGTTCTGCAAATTCAGACATGATCAACTCGTGTGAAATAAAGTGACTCTCAGGCTGAATATTTCTGTAAGAATTGCCACTGTCTCGGCGAAAGTTAATTCTGACGTTTTCCGTGGTAAAATGAAATCCACAAACGTGCTATGCTCGGCGGTCTAAAATTTCTGTAATAATAAACGACTTTTTGTCTTGTTTGACCACTGCTTCAGTCGATACTAAAACAATCTTGATACCGACTAAAATAAACGTAAAATAATTTACCTCATTCAGGTCCGATGCAGAAATTTTCAATTGTATTTCATATTGAATATAATGAAAATTCGACATTACTATCGGTAGACGTAGATTTTTTATAACTTGAAAAAAAACAGCTCTTTTATGTGCTATTAGGTTTTATTATGCTAGTCCTCTAGCTGCATTATTTGTTTTCGTTGTCTTTCATCTTAGCGCTTCTGGTGTTGAAATAATTGTTGTTGTCTGCTCTTCGAGCGTTTTTGGTGTTCACATAAGTGTTGTTGATGTCTTTCCGCCCGCATTGTCATTGTTCAATTTGCAATTTGTATAATTGTCATAATGTATTTGGTCTAGTTTTGTATGATTGCTATTATTCTGTAGTTACAGACATTTGACAAACTGTGTTCAGTTTAACCAGTTTTTAGTCTTTTTCTTCTGGAGAGATAAGAAACAGTATTTCGTTTCCTTTAATAACTTTACACATAAACGCTTATCATACAGTTTTAAATTATTTGGAAAGAATATGTCATCTAAAATGAATGTCTATAGACGAGACAAAATACATACGTCAGGAAAAATATTAGATATTTCTTCAAAGCAAATGTCTTTTCCTATAAAACTGAAATGATGCGAGAAAAAAAAACACGAATAGTTGATATTCATTTTTTTTTTGTATTTTTATTGCATTTTCACCCTAAACAATGACTATGCCTCTTTTATGTGTAGTGCAGATGCACAGCCCAAACGTTACATCAATACTCCATGTATGTTTTAAATGTGGTCTTGTAGACGTATAGGATACTTTCAGGTAAAATTACCTTTCTACAACGACAGAGAGGGACTGCATCCTTCGTAGAAGCCGCGACAATGCCCTCGATATATTTGTTCCAACTCATGGATGCGAGGAATTTGAACAAATTACTTTCAGACAATGTATCATTAACTATAGCTATTGTTGGGGAGAAAGTGTATTATAATTATAAAAGGAAAGAAGCTTACGTTTGGCAGCATTGAATGTGCCCGACCATTTTTGTCACAACACTAAAGTTCTTTATTGCTCCTTCACAAAATTTGTCTCAGCCGAAGCAAGGTAAGGCATTTATTAGTTATTTATTGACGGGAAATCATAAAAAATTGAGCAGTAGTTCATAAGTCATTTGTTCTCCGACTTGCAATCCCTATACACACATATATATATATATATATATATATATATATATATATATATATATATATATATATATATTGTCACGGGAAAACAGGGTATAATGCAGAAGTGACCATTTCTCCTCTCTCTTTTTAAATTCATTTTGAATATCTATCAGACAGACACCCCACACCACCACATCGCTATCGAACATCCACGCGTCGACACATAGAAGAAATCGATTAGGACACCCCATCGTAATCCCACCCTTCCCACCGAGTGATTCGTCAAGAACACGTGCCAAGGTCACGATGAGAAATCATCCAGACACGCCCACCTCCACTCCTGAAAATAAGCAGCGTGTGGGGAAAAAGGAGGAGGAAAAGAAAAAAACGTTTTGGCGGGAGTGGCGTGCACGGAAAAGGAGTTTAAAAAGAATGGAGCTGATCACATCGTCGAAGGAACGTCGATAATAAAAATGAGACAGACACCAGCCAACATGATTCGCTTGATAAATTGGAAGTTCACTCGACTTATTCCTTATTCCTAGTGGCAGAAAGGGAACACAGAAAAAATATGAAAACACCTTCGCTTAGAGATCGGGATGGAGCATATCCGCGAGTGAAAAGGACGCGTTTAACGACTGCAACGCGACATGCGGTGAAATAGCGACTATCTCAACTGAGCCTTATACCTGGAGCCGAAAAGGGGATTCATTAGAATTGCGAAAATACCTTGGTTCAAGATATGGGAAGGACTCAGCCGAACGTCGGTGGTTGAGAAACAAGTGAGAAAGGAATACGAGGGAAAACAAGTGGGCAAACGAACTCCGAAAGATATCGACTCGCGCGTCAGCGAAATGGGAATGCCTCACATTATAACATCAGAACATTGAATTTTGTCGGATACCTAATCATCGGTTGAATGCAAGCCCTCACAGTAAAGTACTATTCAATACCCCCTTATCCTACAAATATCGACTTGCTGAATTAAAATGAATTTTGTATTTTGAAAGATTACTGCCTCACATAACTCAACCATTTTCAACGCGATAAAACGAAAATATAAAAAGAAAAGGGAAGGAAAGAAAAGAGGTCATATTCGTTTGAACAGTTTTATTTTAGTGTTTTTTTTTACCCGTTACACAATATTAGCATGTTTTGTTACTTTCTTTTAATATTTTGTCTTGCTTATTTAATATTTAACGCACAATAAATGATATGCGTATAATATATAAACAATCGTGTTGTTCCGTTATTCATTGCCTGGTATTTCGTCAACCGTGAATCTTATAAAAATGCTCCACGATGGAAGTATTGTCCGGAACCTGGGTGGGTAAGTGCTACTAGGTTGTGATAATTTTACAGCCGGCAGGTACATCATTTTATTTTATTTTTATTTTACGATACGTTTCGGGGATAAATTCCTTTTTGGAATTTTTAAACATGCGGTGTATCGTCAATACATATATATATATATATATATATGTATTAATTTATATATGAATATATATACATGTACAAACACACATACCCACATCCATGCATATATATATATATGTATTTAATATATATATATATATATATATATATATATTTCCGTTTGTATCGACGGCTTTATGTGTAAATGCATTTATTTTCGGAAAATGGTACTCCAATGTTAATGCGTTTTGACTCTTTCCAGTTGCATCTCCGCAGATTATGTATACATTGTCCCCAAAACGTATACAATCTAAAAACCTTTTCACATCAGTATATTTTTTACCACTTATATAATATACTATCAGGAAACCACACGTATCCGGTCGTAAGATACGTATAATTATTATATTTTAATTAATGCAAACTCTAGGATGTGCGTGCGGGTATTATGTTGTTTTGTTTTGTGTTTGCTAAACCTGTTAACCCTTGTAAGCAAAAAAATACTCGAGCTGAGATCGAAACCAAAACCTAAAGACAGTGAGTCAAGCATGATAACTACTAGGCCAGCTTGAATCTATGCCTAAAAATTTAAAACCTGCTTATTGTTGACTTAAGTAATCTAACATATGAACGATTCACACATGTGCATTTGTAGAAACAGTGTACGAACAGGTAAGAATCCGACAACCCGCATATAAAAATTTGTCTCAGTGTAAAAACCGATTCAAAAGTTGTTTACATACCTTAATATCGTATGTACTAAATTTCAAGTTTGTGGATAAAGGTGCTACATGATAAGGGTTGTCCCCTTTTCATGTAAGTATAAAAATATCGAATTTATTTTAAAAGTAAAATGAAATAGCATACGCGGAATTCGAACCTCGTAATCTAGTTTAGAACTAGATTACGTGTGAGAATTTAAAAATGTAAAATAAACATTTGTTTAGAATATAGATAAAATATTCAAGAAAAGAATGTAAGCTGTCAAGTTTATTATGAAATTTTAAATTGAAAGAATGCAGCTTATAAGATAATGTTTTTAATATATTGAATATAGGTTAAAATTCCTTTTGTAGAAATAGGAAAAGTTTTGGACACGTATGTCCAGGACACGTGAAAGATTGCACATGTTTTAACATGTGTATGACGTCACGGAAAATAGAAAGTTCTATGAATAGAGAAAAACTTGAGTTAGAAGACAGTCAGTGAGAAAACTCAGGGACAGTCAGACGTCTGGAAGCGAGACGTCACTTCAAGAAAAAAATGTGAAACTTTGAATTCTTGATGATGGAATCACGGCCGTGTGAAGAATAAACCATCAAGTGTTTTTTTGTAAAGCTCGTCTTGTGTCTTATGATTCTTAAAAAAGGTAAAGTCCAATTGTATTATATATTTGTGTTATATGTCTTTACATACACGTCTCAACATCATCATATCTACACAATGTCTGACCACTATATCCCTTCACCGTTCTTCCATCAGCAAGATCTAAGAAAGAACATTTTAATATATAAGAATTATAATATGAACTATCTCTAAGTCGCGTACAACAACTTATACAACTTCTCTCTCTCTCTCTCTCTCAATATCCCTCTTAATAAATCTCTCTCACTAAGAAAAAGCATCACTTCCTAAGAGTCTCAATGAAACCCCCTATATAACAAAGGATCTGTCGAGTATATAGATTAAGCGGTGCGCTCACGCACACACACACACACACACACACACACACACACATATATATATATATAGAGAGAGAGAGAGAGATTGATACATAGATAGATATATGGATGGATAGCTATATAGATGTGTTAGCTTATGCTTTTTCTACTTAATATATCTGTATGTTACCCTTATTTTTTTGACAAATACGAAATAAATGTAAATTTCACTCTTCTACTTACTTACCGGTTTATTCAAATATCATCATAAAAATATAATGTTAGAAATATCTTAAATAAAGAATTTTATTTTTTAAATCCTTTAGCGATGAATTGTCGTTTACTACAGATATGTTAGCTTTATGTTCTTAAAACCAACGTATAGTGAATTGTGAAGAGCCTTAACTGTTTCTTAATATTAAAGAAGCTGACTTGAAAACAAATGTTTAACCTGAATGAAGAATAAAATTAATGACTTCCTAAAAGCGAATATAAATGGGAAGGCACTTGACATATTGTCACTACCATATTCAACTAGGAGACAAAGATTGTAAGTGTCGCAATATTATATTGAAATATATAAACAGTAATTTGGAAGGAAAACAGTAGAACCTTTACGAAGAGAAGCAGGAGAACCTATGTGAGCGGATTGGAATGTGTGAGTCGTTGGGGGTTTTTTATGAAGACATAAACTCCAACCAGAATTGACTGACCGGTTATATATTCTAGCAAGACTATGCAATGACAAGTTAACCACATATTTTAACAGAAAAAATGAATATAATTACACAAAAAGGGAAGGTATCATAGGATATGTTATTTGGATCAGGCATACAACGTTATTTCTCAGAAAAAGGAAAATATTGAGATAATAGTATCATAATAAACACACATATTATAATACTCTACAAAGTAAGAGTTATGCTTGGGCTGATGGCTGTTAAGAAACAGCAAATATGCACCAACTCAAAGGCTAAATAGGAGATAATAACTCTGTTACTTTTTTTTAACTGCAATTAAAGAAGGTTACAACATAGTGACCAGCACCACACCACGATATACACCGAACACGTATATAACGCCATCTGGATATGGGAATGGTGGAATATGGAAAACCTAACGCTGGCAGGCAACACGTTGGAAAAACCTACTCGGCAAAAAAAAAACACTGAGTTGTTGAGCCATCCTACAACAATAGCCTTCAACCCTTTCTTAACGAATCAATCTGAGATCAGAATTTCACTGATTACTTAAATGTCTATAATTCTGCATAAGAGGTGCATGAAAAATCCTATTTATGACTTACTGCTCATGCAATACTGATATTTCCTCATCCAACACTCAGCGATCAGCACCTTTTAGATATTTAGATAAACATGTTCATGTTGGGCGCAAGGAAAGAAGTATGCATGAATTCACACACTAGATAGGTATATGTTCAAATGTAACACTAGATATGGAGACTGTGTCCTCAACCAAGCATGATATTTGCGACCGATTGTCCGATCAAATAGCAGACATACCGTAACTGAGAACAATGTGTCCATAAATAGAGTAGAGATGTATGACTATCAATTGATATGTGGTAAATAAACAGAAAACAAATGGAAAGTTTTATATTTCAAGACTGCGTAATAGGTGAGGCATACTGTTGACTAAGTTGGTAATTGTGTTGAGTTGAGTGGAGAATATTTAGGTTTGAATGTAATTTTTAGATTAAAACTGATCAAAGATGCGTTGTGGTGGGATACATAATTGATATGGGGAAACTGTCGTTTAATTGTTATGACCTTCCATTTCTTGTAATAAATACTCTTACCTAGAATGCTTTAAAAGTGTTGGTTTCGATTTTGATTATAGTTGATGGCTATTTAGTTTTGTATTTTTTCGTAAATTGTTTTACAAAGAATGTTTAATAATGATTTGTGCGAATGTAGAGAGAGAAAGAGAAAGAGAGAGAGACAAACAGACAGAAAGCCCACCGTTTCGAGTAAATTTGGTCAATAAGAATGAAAACGAAGATGTGTTATGCATTGCAGTTGTATTTCTTAAAAGGATGTGTTGAATTATCTCATTGTTTCATGTGTTTTACAAAATAAAAATTGAAATACTCCAGATCTATATGTTTTTACAGTGTGTAAACCTGAAAAGTTCATCGTTTTCTATGAGGTCTTCTAGCGAAGCGATGAAAAATCATGCTAATATTCGGCTGGTGCTAAAATGGCCGAAAAACTGACTTTATAGGAGGTAATCGACAACGGGTGCTCTTTTTTTCTTCCTCGATTAAGGGACAATTGATTTCCATCTCTCCATGTATGAACGAGTAGCATGTACCAGTGGAAAGAAGTTCATGGAAAAATTGATTTTTCTGTATGTTTTTAGGGCAGGAAACGATTGCATAGACACTTGTGATTCCAATTTAGATACCCGCCGGTGCAGTTTACTGTGTAGTACGTATTTAAGGTTGACTGTTGTATACCTTTAACTTATGTAAAAATGAATGCATAGATTGTTTATAATTTATGTTATAGTACAGTATAACTTTCCTTTTTGTAACATATGTAATAAATCTCACCATAAAATACAAAAGTAAACCGAGGGGGGAGATTGTGAATAATGGACGTGGTTAATACTCTATCCATCCCTCTAATGTGAGAAAGTGATAGAGAAGACAAAAAAGTATCACAACAGAAAAGAATACGCTTATAAACGAACAAACGTATAGGGTTGTTAAAATGGCAATAGATATGTTTGTTCATTGTGGAAAAGAAAAGAAAGATTTAGTAGATTTTAAATGAATTTAGCGGCGAACGGAATGACATAAATGAGATATATTTTTAATTATTTAGCCGGAATTTTGAAGAGTGGCAATTTGTATTACGACAACAACGAACAGTTGGGGGCAGTTTAAATTTACCAACAGTCACCCAGTTGAAATCAATCAAACGCAAGCGCTAGACGGAGCAGATTGGAAAGTACACTACATACAACGGACTGGTCATCATAACCCCGACAAAAACTAAGATGTTTACTTTCAGAGTGTACCGAGTGCAACTAACAATTACAGAATGTGTAAGAGTCTATGCTTTGGTTGTATCTGTTTTTTTTTTTTATTTGCAAAGTAGTTTACTCGCTCGTGATATATGAGAGACAACAACACGGCCAGAAGAGAAGATGAAAAAGAAGAATAACATGCGACTAGTATTATAGTCGAATATTGTAAATCGGAGAAACATATGTGTAACAATTTGTACATGTGAACTAGGATTAGTGTATCTAACACCTAATGAAAGAGAAAGTAAGCTCAACATGTTTAACAAGCTTCGACTCTACCAGTCGGGGAGAAAAATACAGAACAAACAAAACGGCGTAACACATGTTAAGCAATTAGTTGTTAATTTTTTAAAAGAAATTTACACTAATTAAAGGTTTTACACTTATTATTCACGAAAAACATGTAAAAAAAACAACAAGGTGCTGACATGAAAGTAAAAATCAAAAGGGCAGCAAGAAACCTGACAAGCAAAAGCGAGAAAGATAAATCATATCTTCGTTTGTTCCTGCTATTTACACTTTGTATTGAGCGTTGGTTAATAAATTTAAAAAACACACTAGTCGTTTTATTTTAAATTAAATGATTAGTCCCTATAAGTATATATCACTTATAGTAAAATAATACAATATAATTCTGAATAATTAAACACGAAACATTAATACATTATAAAAAGGAAAACAGGAATTAATCATCTAAAGACCGTCATCTTAACTTTTACATATAAAACATGGCAAATTATTTATTGTAGACATCGTTTTCCTTTCTTTTCTTAACTTGCACTTAAATTATACATTTGATGAACGCTAGAGGAGTCAATAAAGCTACCAACACAATACACAAAATACGACCATTGGTGTATTCATAAGGCATTGCGTAGTGCAGTGTTTGTGTTATTTCCGTTCGAAAATTGCATTGTTCGTTTTAATTTCTAAAAATGACTACATTATATGTTATTGATTTCGCAAAATATATTCCCACATATGTTCCTATAAACAATATTGTTACAAATGGCTATGCATATATTTTGTTTACGTTTTTCAGCATGAAATAACTCCCGTAATTGATATCATGCAAAGCCTAATAAAACAAATACTTTCAAATATCAACTTGGATTTTTAAAAATGAAAAATATAATACTGAATGAAAAAAAAACAGAAACAACAAATATGATTTGAAATATACACGATAGTTGTTTACGTTAAAATCTCAACTGAAATCGTTGCGGTTTTTTAAGATTTAAGGTAAATTGTTATGATGTTTGTGTTTACATTAAGGTTACTGCCTTTAAGACATTTCTCGGCTGTATATTTGCGGTGATATCATGTTGGTATCTTTTATATGTTGACTGTTTTGCTCAAAGAGAAAATAGTGAGAATTTTATCGATCAGAAAGAAAACACAAATACGAACTTTAAAAAGTATATTGATCAGCAACAAAATATTTACGCCTATTTTCCATAGAGTTACTTGAAATTATAAAAGTTCTGTTTCTCTCTCTCTCACGGACACACACACACACACACACACACACACACACACACACACACACACACACACACACACACACACAGACACTCTCTCTCTCTCTCTCTCTTCTAATGTCCGTAAGAGAGACAGACATTTAACATTATATACATAAAGATCACTAAAATACCTATTATCCTTAAAATAAATATTATTAATATATCCATTATATATATATAAATATATATATATATATATATATATATATATATATATATATATATATATATATATATATATAAAGGAACTGTGCCTGTGTGTCTGTGAGTATGTTTCCTATTATAGGCCATTTAGTCGGTTTTGTATTTCGATAAACATATAGGGGTGTGAAATATTCGTTGATCACCATTCAGTCCTGGACAATGTCTGGTTTCCTTGCTAGAATATATATATATATATATATATATATATATATATATAGGCAAAACTGGGCGACTGCTAGTATATATATATATATATATTGGTCAAGTCCCGTAATGTACTATTGGTACAATGTAACCCAGTACTAACTGCTGCATGGTCGGGTAACCGGCGACTAAACTGGTTCTCGCAGTAGCTTGCCTGGTGAGGAGGGTGGCTAGTCTTCCAGAAGGATCAAAAAGAAGACGTTACAAAGGGCGGATGAAACTTCCTAGGGTCAACTGCCAACTAGCTCCACATGCACTTATATGCATGTGTATATATGTGTGTGTGTTTATGTGTATGTGTGTGTGTATATATATATATATATGGCGCGGAGTTTGAAATCCCAGGTTGGTGTCTGGCGCGCAATATCTCACTTCATGGGCAGGTAGCTAGGAATTTACTGATAATATTGAAACTCTACTTGAAACTCATTACGCACTATAAATAAAAGATAAGAAAATAATAAATAAATTATTATAATTAACATAATGGATGATCACATTTTAATGTATATACTTTCTCTTTAGATCCTGTCTCCCCCCTTTACACTTAAATATGATGTAGTCCTAGTTATAAATTGGCAATGTTTGAGTTGGAGCAGCCAGAGATGTCCTTGGCCTGCCGAAGCGATTCCCGTACTGGGGTTTCGCTGAAACATGTATGCTTATGTGTAGTCATTTGTTTGTAAACTAAATTCACTTGTTTTGGCTCTGTCTAAACATTGAGCTCTCTTTTGGTGGACACACTTACAAATAATTACTACCAATACAATATATATATATATATATATATATATATATATATATATATATATATATATATATATATATATATATATATATACATATTCATCCCAAATAAGGCAGAGTGCCACTTTGATGTAAGGGGCTACTATCTGCAGTAAAATTTACAAATGTACTATATATAGAATTGAGTAAAATTTGCAAATGTACTATATATAGTATTTGCAGTACACTTGAACTTCTGCGTATCAGTACCATCAGGGAAACTGAAATCTAGCAGTCCGAGGAAAAAAATCTATGAGAATAAAAGGCTTTTCTATATTTAGGCATTTCTACTGTGTTCGAGTGGAATTATGCTGCTTGTTCGATTTGACCGAGTACTTAAAAAACAGGCGAAGGAATTTAACATGTCAGCGGTTGAGACAACAGTTGGAGCCTAGATGATAGTGCGTGACGTATTCGGTTGTCGACTTTATTCTGAATCCTTTCTAAGAGGGCTCGATTAATAGCATATCCACCAGCAACATAACTCTATACATGCGCGAATAGTGGCCTTGTTGAGGTACAGGTTATTCTTAGATGTAAACAACTTTCTAGTACAGGAGAGGCAGCCCGCCTTTTTTGCAGTAGCCTTGGCAATGTCCTCAATATATTTAGTCCAACTCATGTTCGCCTGGACAGGGAGACGAGGAGTTTGAACCAATTATTTTTAGGTAATGTATTATTAGCCATGGCAATTAGTAGTTGATCAGGTTTCTTGTAGTTATTAAAGGAAAGAAGCTTCGTCTTCGCAGCATTGAATGTAGCCATCCATTATTGTCTCTACTCCTCTACGGGAGGTCTGCTACTATATTTTCCGCCATTGGCTTAGACACGCGTTCACCTGATTTAGAGCGGGGTGTCGTGCGGAAATATAATTTCTCTGTGACAATTTCATCATGGCGACCATTTATGCTGATCAGCAATAATTATAGTCCAGGCATTGCCCACTGAGTACGCCCCCATTTATATCATATTATTCTGACGTACGACCACCGAGACTGAATCTGTTATATTCAATAATGAATTAATGGTTAAGTATTCGTCCATTAAATCTATAGCATCTGATTTACCTGAAAGATCATCGTGGAATACCCTGCCAAAGGCTTTATATATATATATATATATATATATATATATATATATATATATATATATATATATATATATATATATATATATATATATATATATATACTATGTATAACGTTTATTGTGAGAAATACGAATTACAGGTAAGGATCAGATATCTAGAAATTGAGTAATAATAATTTGGATGCAATTATTCTGAATAATAGCATTATCTATCTATATATCTATGAAAGCAAAAATGTGTGTGGACACGAGGAACAATTCTGATTGGCTTATCTAATAATCAAAACTCCTCATAATATTGTATATATGAAAATTGTCATCTAAATTCAACTCTTACGTCTGGTTTCTACAGCAACACACCGCACGTACATATTCGCGCATGCATGAAACCGCTATGTCGCCATGGAAACACACACACACACACACACACACACACGCGCGCACAGATAAACTGCTCTTGTATTTAATATTCTATTTTTACATTTTTTATTTTTTTTTAAACTGAATTTTTTTGAATTAAACAATTACAGTAGTAAGATTTCAAGCAATAACAAATTCTTTACAATAAAAAATTATCCCCAGGACTATTTCCTATTTAAAAAACAAAAATTGTTTGGTAAAACTTTACATTACAGCCCGTCTCACGTTCGTATTTGACAAAATATTTTTTTAATTATTTTGGTGTGCTAAAAGACAAATTGAAAACCGATTCCGTCGCAAAAATTAATTTACATGATATGAAAAAATGACTTTTTCGAAAAGTGGGTGATCACATTTTTATGTATATATATATATATATATATATATATATATATATATATATATATATATATATATATATATATATATGCATATGCATATATATATATGCATATGCATATATATAAACATATCTCTCTCTCTCTATATATATATATATATATATACATATATATATACATATATATATATATATATATGTATAAATATATATGTATAAATATATGATTAGTTTTTTTGGGGGGAGGGAATAAATCCAGCAGAGTGCTCAATTAAAAAGAAAATCGGAAAAATAAGAGCGTATTTATATTTTTATATTTTCTATTTTGTATTGACACTTTTACATGAGATAAGTCATTGGTACCGTCGTTTTTAAGCCAATACTCATCAGGGATTAGTATTGGCTAAATAGAGCTTGATATGGATATCTAAAACAGTCCTAATAGTGAGCTTGAAACCGACGGCACCTATGACATATCTCATCTAACAACGTTCTGTACACAAAATGTGTATAAATATATGTATGTCCAAATGTATATATAAATATATATATATATATATATATATATATATATATATATATATTTATAACTATATATGCGTATATAATATATATATATATATATATATATATATATATATATATATATATATATATAAATTACTAATCCTGTCTGTTGGTTTTTTGTCTGTTTGTTTGTTTGTTCACAATTTGATTGATATATACAAAATTTCCGTTAGTGCAGTATTTCATTTATTTCTATATATAGTATGATTCTTTAAAAATATACGATTAATATGTCACCTAATTTTTTTATTATATTAAGAAAACTCGATGGTGTTAAATAGCTGTAAGTTAGTTTAAGTTTCGAGCGAAAGAGTTATTTTAATAGTTCAACTTTAGATTGTACTTTCATCAACTCTAATAAAAAATATATTGATAATATATTTAATTCAGTTAATTTGGAATTATTAATTCCGACATCAATTTTTTTATTATGAAACGAGTAGAGTTATTTACCCTGATTACTTTTTTATGTTCCGAAGTTCGAAATATAAAAAAACAGCTCTTCCCAAACAAATTAATTTGGTAATCGCAAGAAGTTTCTAGGGTGGAAAAATCTTTTCATGTAGACAGAAATATGTTTTTCTTTGTTTTTAAATATTCGATACTCTTGTATAATTTGACCCCCACTCTCGGAAATGCCCGTCAAGCATGGATCAGGCGAGACCGGAAATCATCGGTTTAAGCTGAGCGTTGTAACAGACGCTTTAAAACCAAACAAACCGGAAAAAAATACAAATTTAAATAATTAAAAAAGAAACTACCGATAAACGACTGAAAATATTTTTATATATTTTATTTTATATATTTTGCTTTGATTTTTTTAAAAAATATTTATAAAAAAGTTTTTGTTTTTTCTCCAAGGAAAGATAAAAGTTTTACAAATTTTAACCGTAAATCTTTAGGTGTAAGTACAAGTTTTTTTTAAAGACTTTTTGTACAGTCAAGTTTTTGAAGGGGGCACAGAAATTATACATATTTTTTATAGAAAATACGTAAAGCATGTTTAATAAAACGAACATTATAAGATGAGAGTACAGGAAAAATATACATTATTTTTTCAGGAAAACAATATCTTTATTTCAATTTTTGTTTTGTTTTTTTACGGCTGTAAATTGCCGGTGGAAGAACATTCTTGAGATAAGGATATTTTCTTAGGAATCCTTTACTTTGGTCGACTATTGAACTGCCATCGACAGCAAAGAAGGAGGAGATAGGGTAAAGGAAATGTGTAAGTGTGCTCCCATATAATACCGCATTCTCTTCGCATATTTTCAAGGGTAGCCATTTCGGACGCCCATAAATAAATGTTTTTTTACTATTGTTAGAATCTCACCTGGTGGAGAGAGTATCAGGTACTTCTTTTTTGGACGATTATATTTACGTGTTTTTATCTGCTCTATTATTTTGGAAATTGTTGTGTATGTCTATGGGAGGGTATCGACGTTACCCACGATGAAAATGATTAATATCCTTAGTATAGTAGCTGTGTTCAAAATATATCAGTTTTGCTCATGTGCAAGAACTTAATCTAAAAGTGTAAGTGTTTAGACCCAGACTTGACGAAGGAGTTTGATAGTCTGCAAATGACAACTCTTTAAACTTTAACCTCTTGAAAGCAAAATCTTCGCGCAAAAACTGATTAAAAACTTGCTGCATGTTTGAGAACCCTTTATGTAAAATGTAAAATGCTTAGACACAAAATTAGCTGAATAATTTGCTAGATACCATAAAATCTTTTTAACTATAACCTTTTGGCAGTCAAATTCTCGGCGATTAAAAAGCTTTCCCTATGTATGAATAAACTTTATGTAACCTTCAAATGATTAGAACAAATTAAATGGCTGAATAATGTTGTAGAGACCACAGAGAGAGTTTTTTTTTTAAATTTGACTCCAATTTTGACCCTGAAAGATTTATTGTTTTTAGCTCAAGTCAAATTAAAAGTCTGACTAATGTCAACGTAACGTACATCGAAAATTCTGTGTTTAGACTCATAATGTCGGAGGAGTTTAATATAGTTTTCACTGGACAAATCGTTGAACTTTTACACCTTTCAACAGTAATCATGGTCGAAAAGAGATTTAAAAGATTTTACCAAATCTCAAACCCCCTAAAACATATCTCGTATCTGTAGATGCAACAAACAAAAATAAATACAAACAGATAGACAATTTCACGTGTATATATATATATATATATATATATATATATATATATATATTTAGTAATGTGATTGATAATTTAAAGTTCAAATTACAATTAAAAATAAAAATTTGTTTCATAAGAGGGAACAACAACAAAATCAATAATTTGTACGATCGTATCGGAAACGATGTTTTGATTGTGATAGACATTAGGTCACGGACAATAATTTTGACATATAGATTTTTTTTAAACAAAGTCACCTCATCAGCAAAAGTATTTGGTGGGTTTATATATATATATATATATATATATATATATATATATATATATATATATATATATAAATGTAAACTGTTTTTGACTCCTAGTAGCGGGTAGATATTTATTTGCTGTGCACCGCAGTAAAATGTGGCAAAAGGCCGGAAGATGCAGGAGAGGCAAGCTCCCCTAAAGAAGGGGCACTCTCACCTCAACAAAAATTGCCTGGGTAACCCCGTCGGCATTCACCGATTGGGGCGCCTCAGGCACTAAGCGATAACCTTACTCCACCGGAAAGCCCGGTGGCAAGGTCTAGGAGGGTCGACCTACCTAGGTCCGACAGGTACTGGGCCGAATCTCAATCCTCACCTGTCGGGATGAGTGTCAAGAACGAATCCTTGACGAGTACTCTACCCTATCTCATTTCAGCAGAAGCTTCTAGGAGACACATTCCCTTCCAGGCGAACTAGTAGGGGTTATGACACCAATGAATTAGCTAATTGTTTGTATAACCACCGGCTGTGCTAAAGAACAAATGAAAACCTTCTATAAAAATTGTCGAATTTTGGATTCAATCAGTTCGCCTTTAACTACGTCACGGACCGCATTTGATTCTTGGCCGCCATCTTGGTTACTGCCAATTACATTCAAAATCTGATCTTAACTGCGCCACCATTTTTGTTCAACATAATGTCTCAACACTTAATAATATATAAACATCTTCTTTAGATGTGAGGCTTATGGATTTGATTAAGAATGGAGCAAAGCGCATAAAGGAATAAATTGTTACAAAAATTTGTACTGTTATTTGAGCAATAACGGTGGTTTTCTTGTATTATTTTATCTATATACTGCACTGTTATCATAATAACACAACGTTTCAAATTAGATGTTGTTTAAAAATTTTATTTATGTTGAAATAAATGATTCTTGCAAATACTTATGACGCATATTTCTTCGTGTTTTTTTTATACTTTTATACTTCCATATTTTTCCCAGAATATGATACTTTGGTTTCCGTTTTTAGGAATGTACTTTATATTTTTGCATATAAAATAGTTATTAACATAGCTATTATATTGAAATTATTGAAGCATAAATTTATTAGTATATACGTTTGGCAAAAAACTTTGGACCCTAACAGTAGTTAGTAATGTATAAAATAGTAATAATAATAAACAATTGGATATACAAACATACATAAATGCACACACATATATATATATATATGTGTGTGTTTGTGTGTGTATGTATTTTACCTTAATATATTTTTAATGAGTGAAAAAGAATGTAACTATAAAAAGTACCAATAGTAGGGGTGATACGATAATCTGAATCGTATGAATACAAAATACATGTAAATTAATAAAATACGTTTAGTCTCACGGATGTTTCAGCTGCTTGGTACCAGGTATGAAATTTCCAGTCAAAAACCACTTCTTGATAATCTGCCCAAAAAGTAGGTGGACAGGAACTGCCTCACTACCTGTCGTACAAATAAGGTACGGCTGCGTATTACCCAGGATATCCTCTTTTCTAGTCTTTGCTATCTCCCTGGGCAGGAAATGCCGACGGGAATGCTCAGGATTTTTTTCTAGGCAAGATTGCAACTCATTAAGGGTGGCTATATATATATATATATATATATATATATATATATATATATATATATATATATATATATATGTATAATTAGGAGAAAAATCTTTCTACAACATACGTGAGGATGATAGACGTATCTCTGTCGAAAGGGCTCGCTATACACCGCGTGCCAGAATTATATGCAAATCAATTTATTTGTTCTTACTCTGATAGTTTTCAATAACAATTTGTGAAACTTCGAACGTTATATGGCAACATTAACGCATGCGCAGATAAAAAAAATTTAGCTGATTTGGTGACTTGCAGTTTTTTTTTCTGCCTGTCAACTTTATATGCAAAATGAGGCGTAAAAGTACTTTAAGTCATCCTGAGAAGTCGAAAATTGTTCAAAGGCTCCATAATAAGATTTCCACCTTAGAAATGGCACAAGAATTACACCGTGATTATCGTACAATCAAAAAATATTGTATTTACCCTTTACTTTGCAACGGGCGTCCTGATAAAGGGAAAATTCGTAATTCTGTCACGCCGAACAATGAGCAATATCAAGAGCGAAGTTCACCGTAACCACCTTGAAACTAGCAAATAAGTTTGGAAAAAGCTGGCATTCCTGATGTGCCTAAAATCAACTCGTTGCCGTATCCTGGGGGCGATTGCAATATCTGGAAAGCCAGAGGTCCGCCCTCAATTGAAGGATATCCACAAGAAAAAGAGGATGGAGTGGGCAAGAGATCAAATGAAGGTGAATTTTCAAACTGCTTTGTTTACCGATGAGTGTCGAGCGACCCTTGATATACCCGATGGGTGGAGGGGAGGATATTACCATAATGAGAGTCTACATCCCCAAAAGATCAGGCGTCAACAAGGAGGCGGTGTGATTTTCTGGGCTAACTCATTGCCAATGAGCTGGTAGACCCATTCAGTGTCGCAGTACGATTGAAAATTACCGCCAAACTCTACATTAACTTCATTAAGGAACACTGGAAACCCTGGCACAAGAAGAATTAGACATTCCGGAAAAAGATGGTATCCATGCATGATAATGCACCGTCTAATTCTTCAATGATAGCCACTGAATATTTGGAGAGAGTATTTGCTAGACATGGGAAAATAATGCGATAGCCAGCCTGGTCTCCAGATATAAGTCCCATCGAAAATCTGTGAAGCATCTTGAAACAAAATATTTACTCTGGTGGAGTGCAGTAAAACTCCAAGGATTAATTCTGGAATGATATTCTGACTGCTGCCAAAGACATTTCATAAGATGAAATCGAAAATTTTACATCTTCAATGGACCAAAGGTTTTTTGCTCTTGTCATTAAATATGGCAATTATATAAGATATTGATTGTACTATGAAACTATATTATGTTGTTTGTTCTTCATTATTGTTGTTCTCAATTTACAAATTCATAGAATAATCAATGTTTCGATGATCTTTTAGCACTTCAACATATTTTAACATTGGTTTGCATATAGAGTTGTCACTGTGAAAAAATGCAAATCACCAAAATGGCTGCCAATTTTTTATTACTGGAGATTAGCTTAAAATTTAAGATCTGCACTTGTATTAAATCATTTTAAATTAAGCGATAAAGTAAAGCACTATGTCAAATTAATTGGGATATATCATTGGTTTTTCTTCTGGGAGTTTTCGCTAATTAATTTCATACTATAACCAAACGTAATGCATAATTTACATTATTTTTTATCTTCATACATAGCTATATTTCATGACATTAACTATCGAAAATCTACATAAAATATAACATATAATAATTTATAATATACAACTACATACATGTACACATACACACACGCACACACTCACACACACACATATATATGTATATATATATATATATATATATATATATAACTGTTTAAAATATTGTCATAGTACCAATTTTTGAATGTGTATATTACAATCAGCAAACTGATTATTAGAAAATTGATTTTAATTGTGTGTATGCTAATACAATACAGCGAAAAAGTAATTGTTGTCTGTATGACAGAGATGTAAACTTCCTTTTATGTATGTGTATGCACACACACATACACACACATATATAGTTATATAAGTATATATATATATATATATGTGTGTGTGTGTGTGTGCTAATAATTTATCACTCAGATGCTAGCTGATAGTTTTAGTTATAACTTCGACAATATTGTCCATGCTTGAATATTCTTAAGGGGTTTGATAATTATAAATAAATAATTATTATTTATGTTTACCTACATAAACTTATGTTTCATGCTTACGCAATTAACAGTGTCACATAACAATTCTTGTCGGTTATAAGATTCGAACTTGGTCGAAAAGCCACTTTTTGCGCTATTTGATTAGCTTCTAGCTTAGAACCACTAAACTTATGCACGTGAATGAAGAGAACCAAGAACTATTTAACCCGGAATAGATAATCTAGAGTGTTTGCACGCGCGGAAATAGAAGAAACTGCATAGACGCTAGTTGATTGTCTTTGTATAAATTTTGCATGCAGTGCCCATCTTTAAGTATCTTTAAAAAGGCTTTATAATTATAATTAAATAATAATTATGCATTTTCACTTACAGAAATTAGTGTTTCACGCGTATGCAATCATCAGTTTTAGGAAGAATTCTTACCCGTTTAGCGCATATATATATATAATTATATATATAAATATATATATATATATAATTATATATATATAAACAATTATATATATATAATTATATATATAAATATATATATATATATAATCATATATATATATATTGACTCCATATTGTTTATTGTAAAAGTGCTTTTTATTCAATAATCTGACGAAAGGCTGTTCATGTGAAAATTCTCAAACGACATCATGTTTGAATTTGTCCGAATAATCTTGAAAAACTGTAACTAATGATAAAATACACTATTTGTTGCTATCAATATATTCGTTGAAGTCTTTATTTTGTAAATATATATATATATATATATATATATACATACATATATACATGTATATATATACATATCATAAAAAAGATAATGAATAAAAGTTACATATAGTTGGTTATGTGAAGAGTGGAAATAAAAATCTTATTGGGACATGGCATTTCGAAGCGAAATTATTTTTGTCGGGCTAAAATTATCTATGTAGAATATTCTTTCCATTCGCCATTCATATAAAAAATATATAGAACACACTGTTCTTTATCCTATTCTCTTGTACACTTTCACTATAATTTCTTAAATTTGACCCATTTTATTTTATCTAATTTCACAATTCCAAAATATGTGTATAATACTTATCAAAATTGTTTTATCATTTTCAATTCAAACGTTTTATTCGTTTTAATGTCAACACTTCAATCTCGGAGTAGCGCATTTCTTAATGCCAGATAACTTACCTGTGTAGTTACCCATAATGTCGACAGTCCTTAAAAGCATATTTCACTGGCTTTCATTAATTGCAGCGAAATCTAAGTCATTTATTAAAAAAATGCACATCTTATTTCCCATTTCACACAAGCTTTTACCTTTCGTTATATGAAGGTCAGTGTTACCATACCGAAAAAAAAACACATTAGCAACAATCACTACCTCTGTAAAAAAATGTTTAATTGTACTATGTGAGACTTGATTTTGTGCTTTGCGCTAATCTATCCATGGTATGCAGAGATTTGTTATTTTTTCTTACAATTACGAACCGTCGCACTATAAAAAAAGAAATTGATCTACTATCCCTATATAACTATGTCTCCGTCGTTATCATTCGCCAGTCTAAATCCCATGTTATTCCTCAGGTAATATCTGTTTTTGTCCCTTATACTAGTAAATATAAACTGACAAAATTCGTATCAGCAGTATGCACATGAATGGAATACGGGTAATTGGCCGATAGTTATCAATCGCAGTTCTCTTTAATGTATTTTCTGGAAAAGCAGGGTTCGTCCATACTTCATTCAGGAATTACTGTTATTCTTCTTGTTCTTGTCCTTGTTGTTGGTGTTCTTCTTCTTCTCATTCTTGTTTTTCTTCTTTTCCTTCTTCTTCTTCCTATTATTATTATTATTATTATTATTATTATTATTATTATTATTATTATTATTATTATTATTTCATCGTACTCTCAACTTTGGATTTTTTTTATATCAGGTCAATTTGTTGACTTTAGGTTATACCCCAACATTTTGCAGTAACAGGTAATCTTTTTGCAAAATTTCAAATGAAATTAGCTTGTCCGTTTAATAAGGAGATTTACAGTTGCTTTTCGTTATGGTCCTAAATGCTCGATTTACAATGGCAATCACCTAGTTTTATTACTTATCTATAGTCAAATTACTATGTCAGATCTTGATATTTTTTCATATAGTTTTTCTAGGAACTTGATACTGAGTAGGCAAGCTATATCAATATTTGACCTAGTAACATATTTTTAGGTTTAGAAGAATGTTTTGAATTTTCACTAACTTTTTATATTACAGTGTAAGTCCTGAGCGATTTTATCTTGCATTAGTTTTTATTAATGTTGAGCTAGCAATAAGGGCTCTGTGATTATATACATCCTTCCTTCTTTTTCATTATAATACATACACATCGGTAATCCTGCAGTTTTGTTGGTATAGTGTTTAGTCAGCCCTGTGCGTGTACCTTGTCTCTAAGCTCTCATAAAAGTGCCCAGTAAATAGTGTATATGATTTTAGCTGCCATATTCTCTACATTTAGTATTCGTAAATAATACACTTTATACAATACGCTTTTGACGTGTTCAGTGTGTCGATAATGTTAATTCATTCAGTCAAATATGCCAGCGGTATACCGAACGATAACTGCTGTTCTGACTTTGATGCTCTGGCCTTGATAGCATGCGTTGAATTCCGACTGTTTAGGTGCGATTTAAGAATAGCCCTTAATCTTTTGTTATGTTCAGATATGACATGGCGTTTCATTTCCATGTTCATAAATTATTAGCTTCCGGTATTTTTAAATATTTGTAGCCTCGCTGTCAACATCCTTTATCTGCTTTGTTGCTGGACTTCGAGGTTATCTATTTGTACGGCTTGCCTCGCCGCAAGAATAGCACATTTAGTGATTCGAAATTCTATCTATATATCATTAATAAAGAATGCGATCGTATCATTAAGATATCAAGCTGGTTATCATTCTTTCCAAACACGTACTGCTTTTATTTAAAGATGTTCGAGTGTTAGGGTCTATTCTGAAAATTTCAAGCACTGGCATATCAACAAATAGTAAGATGCATTATTACTATCTATCTATTCATTAAATGGATATTCGTTTTCAGAATAATTTTACCGATCAAGTCCTGATTATTATTATTATTATTATTATTATTATTATTATTATTATTATTATTATTATTATTATTATTATGGTTATTCTGATTTAAACTTGAAATTCATGGTTAAACAAGGAATTGTCTTACACGTGTTCGGATGTTTATGTTTGTGTACATTTTTTCTGGCCAAAAGCGACAACACCGACAGAGTTTTAAAAAATTACAAGCGAAACAAGAAAGCGTTTCTAACCGAAATTTTGATTTAAAATTGAAATTTATGGTTAAATAAGGAATTGCCTTACATATGTTCGGATGTTTTATGTTTCTGTCTTTGTGTATATTTTTCCGGTCGTCAGCAAAAGCAGCAGCGGATTTTTAATAAAAATTGCAGAGGGGGAAAAAGAAGCGTTTCTAACTGAAATTAGTATTTAAAAATTGAATTCACGGTTAAACGAGGAATTGTCTTTCACATATTTGGATGTTTTATGTTTCTGTTTTTGTGTACATTTTTCTGATCAAAAGCAACATCGGCAGAGGAGTTAAAAAAAACGAACAAAGTAAGCTTTCTAACTGAAATTATTATTATTTTTATTTTTATTATTATTATACTTATTATTATAATTATTATTTATTTTTGTTATTATCATTATGATTATTATTATCATTATTATTGTTATTATTATTTCTAATAAATTATTTTATTGGTTATTACTATTACCACTAATATTATTACTAGTAGTAGTAGTAGTAGTAGTAGTAGTATTAGTAGTAGTGGTGGTTGGTGTTGTTTTTTGCTGTCATTGCTATTGCTGGTTTTGCTGTCAATATTATTGCTACCGATATTAGTGCTGCTATTATCATTCTAGATTTTATTTCTATTGTTGTCGGTGGTGGTAATGGGAATAGTGGTGGTGATGGGGGAAAAGGGTCGGGAGGAGATCTTTGACCATGGTGGGGAACCCTCCTAGAGATAATGCCTCGATAAAGCTATCGATGGTGGTGTAACCTTAAATTCACTAACCCCATTTATGAGAGAATGTCAAATCAAAATATTGAAAATAACGACGTAAATGAGGCTAGAACATCTTGTGATGGTCTCACGTCAGATAGGCGTCCGACTGGTCAATAGGGTGGGTCATGTCGTCATCATACAACTGTTCGAAATTCTGAGGATGTAGCTGGGTATAGGGTGAGGAGAAATTTCTAGAGAGGGAACCAAGACACGAAGGGAGTTGGAACAGGAAATGTATAAAAAAAACATAGACGGATGAGGAAAGAAGAGTCCTGTAGGAATGCTTTGTAAGAAGTGGAAGTACCAAATCTGGTGGATATATCGGAAAAATTAAGGAAGAATGGGATCGAGAGGAGGGGGACCTAGTAGTGTCGCGAGTTTGGTATCCCAGTTAAAGAAAATTAAATATAACAACCGTCTTTCAGTGATTGCAAGAGAAGAGATTGAATGGATTGTTAGGAATGAAATGTATAACGAAAGTAAAATTGATGAAACTAGCTCTGATGAAAGAACTGAGAGAGTGTAAGTGCAGAAGAGAAATGTTAATGATGATGGGAGGCGGACAACTGAGGAGGTACGGAATCCTATGGTTAGGGGAAGTAATAAGAAAGAGTTTGAAGGATCTAAGTCAGATGAGATCATTGACTCATAATATGGGGGCCAGTGAAAGGAGCAGATGTATGGAAAAGTGATAATGAAGTTCGAATTTCGACTTCTGTAGAAAAAGAAGTACTTCAGAAGTTAAGAGAGGTTCTTCTTAGAGACGATATCATAGAGATTCCAAGTATGAAGAGTAGTGACAGACGAAAGATCAAAAACGAGGTAAAACTAATTCAAGGAGTAATTCACAACATCATAAGAAAGAACATATTGATTACGGAACTTTACAGGTTTCTATATGCAGCGTCATACGTTATTGCGAATCGTCTTGGCTTATTACAGAAGAAAAAGGGAAAATAAAGGATAGAATGCCAGACTGGAAGGCGGCTTGAAGAAAGTGTTAAAGGGCGGAAAACATTAGTAGAATCGACAAAATAAGAAAAGGAGTTAAACTAGGACAGAAAGCTAATGACGAGCTTGAAAAAGGAACGATGACCGTTCTAACAAGGTTGAAAGAGAAGGTCCACACTGGTGGTATAAAAATTTGGAACTCTGTTGGAAAACGTTTTGCATTTCGGCAGAACAACCTTTTCCGGAACAATCAGTCTCTGCTGTATAAAGAATTAAATTGTAGTAAACAACCTGGAAATAACAACACTCCAAATGCAAAAGATGCAAGGAAGTTCTGGACTGGGATTTGTCCGTCGAAGGGCGATATAATAAGAAGGCTAGCTGGTTGGGAGAGGTCAGAGAAAGGCTATCAGAAATGCAGCAGATGTAGAACGTTGAGATAAACATCGATGACGTTAAAGCTGGCATACGAAGGATGACAAACTGGGAGGCACCTGGTCCAGATGGAGTGATGGGCTTCTGGTTTAAACAGTTCTCATGCCTTTATCTACCTATAGTTGCTGCTCTGCAAATGGTTGTGGAGTCAGATGTCCCTGATTGGCTTGTGACGGAAAGAACAACACTGATTAGGAGAGATCCTGCAAAGGGAACAGATGCCAATAATTATAGACCAATTAAATGTCTGCCATCGATGAGAAACTGTTGACTGGACTATTTACGGAGGAAATTTATGAAAATCTAGAGAGTAATGGTGTTTTTCCTGACGAACAAAAGGGGTGCCGGAAAGGCTCGAGAGGTACTAAAGAGCAACTACTAATTGATAAAGCAATAATGCAGGATTCGAAGAAGAAGAGAAATCTGAGAGTAGCATGGATCGATTACAGAAAGGCTTTTGACATGGTTCTTCACTCATGGATACGTGAAATACTATTGATTATGAAGGTTGCTGAGAATGTGGTAGGGCATTTGGAGACAAGTATGACTTAATGGAAAACGGTGCTGACAGCAAACAGAGAGGTGATGGGGCAGGTTGGCATTAAACGTGGGATATTTCAAGGAGATTCGTTATCGCCACTTCTTTTTGTAATGATGATTATGCCACTGAGCATCGTCTTGAAGAGAGAAAAACTGAGGTATAAACTTGGATCTGGTGACAGACGCCTCAACCATCTACTGTTTATGGATGATTTGAAAATATTCGGTAGAAATGAAAAGGAAATCGAGAGACTGATAGAATTTGTGGGGACATACTCAGAAGACATTGGAATAGAGTTTGGGATTAGTAAATGTGCGGTGCTGGTGATAAAAAGAGGAGTAAAGGTTCATTCGAATGGAATAGTGCTGCCATATGGAGAAATCATGAAAGAAATAGAAGATACAGGATATAAGTTTTTAGGAGTGCTGGAAGGTGTAGACATCATGAACAGACAACTTAAAGAAAAAGTCAGAAAGGAGTATCTTAGAAGAGTGAAACTATTTGCAAAGTCGAAACTGTATGGAGGAAATCTAATGAAAGCAGTAAATGCATGGGCAGTCAGTGTTTTGAGATACAGTGCGGAAATTTTAGAATGGTCTGAAAAAGATTTGCATGCTATGGATATCAAAACAAGAAATGTTTACGCAATGTTTGGTACATTTCACATTCGAAGTAGCGTAGCAAGGCTGTATCAAAATAGGAAAGACGATGGGAGAGGATTGAAACGTGTAAAAGATTGTGTTAGAACCGAGGAGATGTCGTTGAAGGAGCATGTGGTTGGAAGTGGGAAGTGGATGCTTAAGGTTGTGGCCAATGAAGTGGACGTATGTGAGACCAAGGCTGATTATGTGAAACGTATGAATAGAGAAAGGGCAGAGGAACTGGCTAGGAAGAAAATGCATGGAATGTTCTACCAGGATATAGCAGAAGTGTCTGATGAAAGATCATGGCAATGGCTTAGAGCTGGGTATCTGGCTAAAAGTACTGAAGCTTTTGTTTGCGCAGCACAAGAGCAGGCATTAGGAACACTATTGTTCAAAAAAGTGGTTCTAGGACAGGAAATTGTTGCAGAATGCCGGATTTGTTGTAAGACCTCAGAATCAATTGCGCATCTTGCAGCAGGGTGTAGTGGGCTGGCCCAGAGAGATTACCGCAAAAGACACGATCGCATGGGACTCCGGATATATTGGGAGGTACGTAAGAGGGTTGGGGTGAAGTGTGCTGGAAAACGGGTTGAGGAGGTGCCTGATGAAGTGAGAATAACTGAGGATGGTGGGACAAAAGTGTCATAACGACCAAGCAATTGGAACATAATCGTCCGGATTTGGTCGTCATTGCCAAGGTCTCAAAAGACTGGCAGATTGTAGACTTCTCAGTACCCTGCGACAAGAATGTGAGATAGAAGGAGAATGAGATGCTGAGCAATTATGCTCCATTATCCTTGGAGATAAGCGTATACACGGGGTGAAAACATAAATAATCCCGGTCGTAGTTGGTAAAATAGGAATTGTCTCAAATCGTCCAGAAGGACAATTGAAAAATCTACAAATGCCCGATGTTTTAGGCGGCCTTCAAACCTCTGCAATTATAGGTACCACCAACATCCTTAAGAAAACCCTTGATCTTCGAAGCTCCTGGTTTGAAGCCGGGAATAAGGGAAATCTTCTGGAAATTAATTCCATCCCTTTCCAGAGAGACGTTCATAAGCGAAATCAGGATTATTATTATTATTATTATTATTATTAATATTATTATTATCATTATTATTATTATTATTATTATTAATATTATTATTATTATGAACATTATTATTATTATGATTATTTTTATTATTATTATTATTATTATTAATGTGATCATTATTATTATTATTATTATTATTATTATTATTTCAGTGAAATTAAGTAATTGAACGTTGCAAGGTTTTAGCAACATATCTAAATCACATGATGCTAAACTACCAGGTTCCTAAAGTAAGTTTCAGAATTTTTTCGTATAGACACTCTTACACACGATACGCTTTTGTTCGCTTAACAATGATTTTGTCCGGCTCCAAATCACTTGTACTATACCAAACATTTATGGAAGACACGTGGAAGTCCTGTTTTGTTTCCCTGTCAATCATCCTCGTCAGAGCCGCTTCCATCTCTCCAATTGTCTAATAACGACATCCTTTAATGTTTTCCTTGAGTTTAGATAATAGCCAAAAGTCACAGAGAAAAAGGTTTAGACAATGGAGAAGGTAAAAGACTGTCTTGATGGTTATCTTAATCAAGATGACTGTAATAATGGTTCGAGTTCTTGTATCCCTCTTGGGACTCACTCCACGAAAATTTTCCACATCTTCAGTTCCTCGCAAATAATTATGTGTACAGTTCCCACACTCACATCAAACTCAGAACTTATTTTCTGATCTAACTGTCTTTATCTATGAAATTCTTTATTTGGCTAATGAACTTTGGTGTTCCGACCTCCTTATTCCTCCCAAACCTTTAATACTACTTCACCCATTACATATGTTCTATGTAAAGTAGTATGCCAATTAAAAACTTTAAGCAAAACAGTTCAAAACCATCCAAAGCATTCTAAACGTTTCTGTGGCATTTGAAAACAGAATTTTATTGCATATCGTTGATCAACCAAAATGTTGTTGCGGACAACGTTTTGGTTGATGTAACGTCCGCACGGACCCGTGGCGCAGTGTTTAGAGTACTGGGAAAAATCAATTGTAAAAGTGATATTCTCCTGAAGGTTGAAGGTTCAATCCTAAGTGTGGGCGACCGAAATATACATTCGGTCCTCTATCCAGTCATGGCTGACGGAACAAGAGCACGCTACTCCCGTGAAGTAAATAAAGGGTTTCGCTATAAATTTCGTCCAAATTCCTGAGTTCGACAGAAACATTCCCGAGTTCGACAAGATACATCAGAAGAAGGTCGGAGGTTGTATCGACCGAAACGTTGTGAAAATTACACTCAAGTTGAGAACAGTAGTCCGATGAATAATAATACATAAAAATACGAGGTATTTTTTTATTTGTCAGAACAACTTGTAGTGTTTCTATAAGTGTGAGTGAGAACAAGTCTCGCCATATTTCCAGTTCTTTCCCTCAATCTTCTGAGAAACTTTGCAAAAGAATGTGCGTTATCACAACAGCTGCTTGTTATTTATTTCTCGTTGGCGGCGAAAATTAATCTTCACTGGAATTTGTGTATCAAAAAGCCTGTGTAAGGCCCCAATCTCTTTGTACTCATCCAGTGGAGGTCTGGTTAGTACTTTCTCTCTTCGATCTTTCCATTCTCCTACGCCCTAGTTATTTGGTGTGTCGCCCGTTTATGGTGACACTAACAAAATAAAGTGGAGCAGTATTTTTAAATTATACATTTTTAGTTTTCATTATTCCATGTGCTCCTTTGTGTTTTGCATTGGTAGCCGTTTCTGTGCTCAACTTGAATGCAGATTATATTCAGTGTTAGTCTCCGTATTCAAGTGTTTTCCTTAATATTTGTCAAGTTTTCGTATTTGAAATCCGTTCTATTTTCTCTGCCATCCCTTTGATTCCAATCTTTCCCATTTTTTTAAAGTTTTTTTTTAAGTATCCCTCTTAGCACCTCTACTTTTAGTAGTGGTATCTTTACTTTCTTTATTTTCTATTTTTTCCAGATCCATTTAAGCTCTATCATAAGTTTCGCTATTTCCTTCGCTTCTTAGTCTCCTAGATTTTTAATCTCTTGTCTGGAACGACAGCATCTACAATTTTTATGCTACTAATAAAACTATTATTATTATTATTATTATTATTATTATTATTATTATTGTTTTTATTGGCTCACCTGGAGCTTTCACACGAGTCAGCAAACGTTCTGATTGGAGACCTGTGGTGTTCTCTGGAAGCTGAGTGACAAAAGTCTCCCCATACGTCCAGCTCTCTCCACCTCCTTCGATAGCATGTGCAAATAAATTGCATCATCGAAACCTCTTCTTACCATTGATTTCTCGCTGGCAGTGGCCATTAGTTAATACTGGAATTTGAGTGGCACTAAGCCTCCCCAAGATCCAAGTTCTCTTCGTACTTGTGTATCGGAGGTATGTTCAGTGCTCTTCCTCGGTCTTTCCATCCTCCATACCCCTTCTCGGCTCTTTGTGATCACTTTTTTTTTTGGGGGGGCGTGGTAAAACAATGAAGAGATGCATGATGGGGGGGTAGAAATGTAGATCTGCAGATTCAGTGCTCTTCATTCCCTGTAACGCTTCTTCATTATATTGTCTTGTGTTATTCTCCGCATTCAAGCGTTTTCCTTAATATTTCAGCCGTTTTCATCATCGTTAGGCGTTGTATTTTTGCATCGATTCCTCTGAGTCCCGGCCATGTCGGTGGGGCATTAAAATACGCCGACTGACCCCTGCAGAGGGTAAAAGTCCCTCAATGGGCGTCCCGGATATGACCTCAAACTATATCCAGTGGTGAGGCCCCAGCTTGTGGTTTTGGGGAGTGTAGAGCCACCCTTAAATTACCATTGCTCCCAGGTCCACTCTGAACCGGAGTGGTAGTACCTGTTAGGGTCCCAATTATGGGTTGAATAGAAACCGACGTAAAAACAACAAATGTATTCTATTAAAAAACATTTTCTTCAAAATCTTTGGATTCGGCATTAAATAACTCGAAAAGGGTTGATATGCCGTAAAACAGAAACAACCAACCAACCATCCTCTGATTCCAATTTTGCCATTCTTTTTTCCATGTTTTTTTTTGGGATTGTTCTTAGTGCTCCTACTATTATCGGTACTATTTTGATTTTCTTCATCATCCAAATCCCTTTTAACTCTCTGGCTAGTTCTGTGTATTTGCTTCGTTTCTCTTTTTATTTCATACTCACCCTGAGGTCAGCTGGGACAGCCAAGTCTACGATTTGACAGGAATTCTCTTTCTTGTTAATTATTACGACACCTGATCTTCTTGCTTGGATGAGTTTGTCCGTCTGTATGTCCAAGTTCCATAGGATTTTGTGGTTCTCGTTTTCGAGTGCTGTTGCGGGTTTATGCTTGTACCATTTATCTGCATGCTCAAAATGCAGACGTTTGAACAATTCCCATTGCACTACCCTCCTAACTTGGTCATGCCTGTTTTTGTATTCCTTTTGGGCCAGTTTGTTGCATTCACTCACTATATGGTTTATCGTTTCGTCTCTTTGTCCACAGAGTCATCATTTGCTGTTTTCTTGTGTTTTATCGATCCTTGCTTTGATATGGTTGGTTCTTATCGAGTTACATTGTGCTGCGGTTATTAGGGATTCAGTTTCTAAGTTTATACGTCCTTTTCGCATCCATGTCCAGGTGTTTTCGTTATTCTCATTTTTGTCATTCTTACGAATTTCCGGGAGTTGTTTCTCTTCCCATTTCTCTTTTTCTCGTTTTGTCATTTGGCTCTCTGTTTTCTGTTTTGTTTGTTTTCTCCGTATCTCTCGCTTCCATAATTAATCTTTCAGTGTTTTGCATTATGTATTTTTCTATTTCTTTTTTTTGTGTGTTCTTCACACAGTCTTCTATAGAGACCAGTCGTCTCTCGCCGTCTTTTCTTTTCACGTAGAGTCTGTCAATATCATCCTTTGGGTGTAGTGCCTTATGCATGGTCATGAGTTTCCTGGTTTTCTGGTCGAGCTGTCTCAGTTCCTCTTTTGTCCATCCTATAAACGGTCCAGAGTACCTCACAGTGGCACTGCCCATGTATTTATACCTTTTATTAGGTCTCTGCTATATAATTTAGTTTCCAGTAGTTTGCTTGTTGTTCTGAGGTATTCCTTTCCAATTTTCTATTTCATTTCTGTTGTTCTGATGGTGTCCGCTTCCAGAATTCCCAAGTATTTATAGTTGTCTTGTTCCCCTAGTGCCTTCATTTCTGTTTGGTTGGGTAGTTCCATGTCTTCTGTCGTTTCCATTTTTCCCCTTTTTAGAACTAGTAGTGCGCACTTTTCCATTCCAAATTCCATTTGGATATCTTGGCTGAAGGTCCTGGTAATGTTAATTAGTGTCTCTAGCTCCTTTTCGGTCCTTGCAAAAAATTTCAGATCGTCCATGTACATCAGGTGGTTCATTTTTCCTCTGTATTGGGGAACTTATATCCGGCTTGGCACTTTCTCAGAATACTATTCAGGGGCATCATGGTTATAATGAACAGTAATGGCGATAATGAGTCTCCTTGGAAGATGCCTCTTTGTATGGTAATTTCGGTGATGTGTTGTCCATCTGCTGTCAGTTCCAGTCTCCATGTATTCATTGCATTTTCTATTATATTGGTGATCCCGCTTGGTATTTTATACATTTTTAAGCATTGTATTATCCATGCTTGGGGGATCCTGTCGTATGCTTTTTAGTAGTCGATCCATGTCATGGCTAAATTTTCCCTCTTCCTTTTTACCTCTTTTTGGATCTTATGGTCAACATATAATAGATCATGTGTTCCTCTTTTCCCTTTTTGGCATCCTTTCTGTTGCTCGGGGATGAGTCCACGGTTACTCAGTGAGTGGTAGATTTGTTCCCTCAGTTGTGCTGTCAGTATCTTCCACATGGTGGGTAGGGACGTGATTGGCCTATAATTGGTTGGGACGGTTCCTTTCTCCGTGCCCTTCTGTAGCAGTGTGGTTCTACCTTTTGTCATCCAGTCTGGCACGCTTGCTTCCTGTATACATCTTCTCAGGTTTTGGGCTAGCCTTTCGTGTAAGGTTGTGGATTTTTTTTAACCAGTATGCATGTATCCTCTCTTGCCCTGGTACTCTCCAGTTTGCCATTTTTCCTATGGTTTTCTTTAGGGTTTCCTTGCTGATTTCATTCACTGTTCTTTTTTCGATTTGTTGTAACTCTTCTGTCATGTCTTTCAGCCATTCGGCATTTTTATTGTGTTCTCGTCGCTCTTTCCATATGTTACTCCAGTAGAGTTTTGTGTCCGTCGAATTTGGTTGTTCTGTTTTTGTTTTTCCTTCGTTCACATTTTGGTAGAATTGACGTTCGTTGGTTTCAAATGTTCTGTTTTGTTTGCATTGTTCAGCTTTACATCTATATCGTCTCAATCTCGCTTCTTTTGCTTTTATTTTTTGTTCCAGTTCTTCATGTTTCTTGTTTAGCCTCTCCCTGACAGTTACATCCCCAATAGTCCGTTTTCTCCACATTGCTTTCTTCCTGTTGATCATTTTGGTTTCTTTTTTATGTTTGTGTATTAGAGTTTCTAGTCTTATTTCCCATCCAGGTTTTGTCGGCCCGCTTGTCCCCGGTTGTTTTTTTCTGATTTAAGTTTCATACTTACCATTTTGGCGCCTGCGTAAATGAGGTTGTTTAAGTCTGTGATTGTGTTTGTTTGGATGTGTTGGAGGAGCTTGTTAACCTTCTCAGTTTCTGTTTTTAATTTCTTCTGCTCCTGGTTCTTTAACGATTGGATTTTGTTTTTCCTCGTTCATAAACTGTGTTATTTTATTTATTTCATTCGCTTCATTCTCTGTTAGTTCTGTTTCATTGTTATTGGTTTCGACATTTTTAGTCTTTGGTTTTCGTAGGTCCTGGGCCTTTAGTGTTTTTACTTGTGAGGCTTAAACTTGTGGGGTTTCAACTTGTGGGGTTTTTCTACGAGCAGTTTCATTGGGGGCGTTTCTGGTTCAGTTTCCTCATTTATTTTTCGCTGTATTTCTGCTACTTTTAGTTTAGAGAGCCAGCCTTTCTTGAATATCAGTCTAGGAAAGGCTGGCTCTCTAAACTAGAACTATTAATATTAATATTGTTATTATTATTATTATTATTATTATTATTATTATTATTATTATTAATATTTTTGTTATTATTTTTATGATTGTTATTATTTTAATTATTATTATTGTTTTTTATTATTACCATTTTTATTATTATTTTTATTATTATTATAATTTCTATTATTATTATTTTTATTTTTATTATTAATATTATTATTAATATTATTATCACTATTTTTATTATTATTTTTATTAATATTATTATTATTACTATTTTATTATTATTTTTATTATTATTATTATAATTATTATTATTATTAATATTTTCATTATTCTTTTTATTATTATTATTACTATTTTTATTATTATTTTTATTATCATTATTATTACTATTTTTATTATTATTTTTATTATTATTATTATAATTGTTATTTTTATTATTTTTAATATTATTATTTTTATTATTATTATTATTATTATTATTATTATTATTGTTATTTTCTTCTACTTTATTATAATTATTATTTTTATTATTTTTTATTATTTTTATTCTTTATAATATTTATTATTATTTTTGTTATTTTTATCATTATTATTATTATAATTATTACATTTTTATTATAATTTTTTTATTAATATTGTTATTGTTATTATTAATATTATAATTATTTATTATTATTATTGTTATCATTATTATTATTATTATAATTATTTTTTCATTATTATTATTATTATTTTTTACAATAATTGTTATCATTATTATTACTGTTATAAGTATTATTATTAATATTTATTATTATTATTATTATTATTATTAATATTATTATTGTTGTTGTTATTGTGTTATTGTTGTTGTTGTGGTGGTGCTGGTGGCGGTGGAGGTTGAAAATTTGCACCCTTACCTAAATATCCCATGCAAAATAAAATAGGATTAAACACTTTTAATCGATTATGAGTAAACATTCTGACAAACTTGGTCAAAAGACCCCCCCAAATCATTTATTTAAGAATAAGGATCTGATTTACATACCAACTTAACGTAAAATGAGTCTCTTTATTTAGACCTTGTATTACTGTTGAGTAGTTATGCAAAAGGTATTATTTTTCTCTAAGAAATAAAGTATGTGCATTTAGAGGGAATTGACTACATTGTTAGTGGAACTTTGGATTAGTGCTAGAATATTCTAAACATTATATACGAAATTTTACTCTTTGTCTAAAGTCTTCAATTATTGTTGTTTTTCTTTCCGTCAAGTTTTTCAAGGTGTTAACAGATAATCACCTAAAACAAAAGAAAAAATAGTCAGAAAAAAGTGTTAAATTTCATGATCACATGAGGATATAACTCTACAAATTTGACAATTAGTAATAGTGGAATGTTTATTACCTGTATCTATTTCTTTTTGCATTAAATCAAATTAATCTATTGCATATTTCTCATATTGGCAGTGCCAACTTTTTATAATTAACGATAAACATGATTATTTTTTGGTAGAAAGAACGACACAATTTTTAACAATACATCTCTGCTCCGTTTTTCTCGAGTTAAGAATGTTCACTTAAATATTAACTTTTATTTAGAAATCCATTCTTAACATATAACCTTTTTCTTACTGCACGGTCTTATTTTTCATGCACATCATGAACTATTTCCAATGGTTTATGAAAATATTTACATATTATTTTGTCAACTAACACCAAACTATATATATATATATATATATATATATATATACATATATATATATATATATATTGGAATATGTTTTTAGTAGTTTTCTATTTTTAGTCAATTAAAACAAAAACATTTGAAAAATATTGTAAAAGATCTAAGATATACACATCTAAAAATTGCATTTTTAATATTTGCGAAAATATCTGCAGATATAACATAGAGCTTTTCTAGGAATAAAAATAAATGAATGAAACAAATATCTAGTTAAATATTTAGTAATGGGACGATTCAAATTTTTTCTTGATTCCGATACAATTACCGATTCCGTCTTAAATTTTCGATAAGATTTCCGATTCCTGTAAAATTAATGAATATTTATCTTTTTCTTTTTCTTTTTTCTTTCTTTAGGAAGAATTCGAAATTCCCGAGTAATTTCAGCGTATTTTTTCCTCAAATGATTTCCTTGTAACTAATTAAAATTTAAGGACAACAAATGCTTTACTTTGATTGGAAAAGGAAGCATAATTGTATCAGTTCGTCATTAGTGTAGAACATGCTACTTGAAAGTTTTCATAAAACGTTGAAAATAGTCGACGATTGTTAGGAAAAATTAGAAAACAATTTAAGAAAAAAATATTTAACAATGCTCCTTCCATGTTGACAAACGATTTTTTAAATAATGTTACTATTTATATAACAATTTGTTTTATATGGGGAGGTCATGGGCTTTGTTTACTATTCTGTGTGTTCTCTCTATGAATGAAATTTAATTTTAATTACATAGCAAAAATGGACAAGTTTTTCATGGACGTGTTTTCCGTGGACGAGTACCTTTATGTATCATTCAAGATTTTGATAAATTCATTTTCATCTATATTTTTCACTTGCACATAAAGATGATCGTCATAAAATTTTATTTATTTCAGAAGAAGCCGACATCAGACACTGTCAAAATACAGTTAGCGTCAGCGAAATTTAAAACCCTGTCCAAAGCATTAAGCTTTTCTTTAATAAAGTGAACTCTCTTGGATGGGGGTATTTGGACATTTAGCGAATAAGTGCGAAAAGTTGACAAAGAGAATAGCCAAGTTATCTCTCGATAAATTAACCAATAAATAAAGTAAATTAAACTCTGGGAATCAATGTTAAATCTGTAAATGATATATAACGCATTCGGTTGCCCCTCTCAGTGTTATGCTGTAAATGAACAATTTCCAATGAAAAAACAATGTGTGCCTGTTTCCGTTTTTATTGTCAAAAATATAAAAAAAAAAAAATTAAAATTAAAGAATCTGTTTGGAATCGGAAATTAAACTATAATTTTTCCGATTCCGATATCGATTCCGATACTCCAAAAAGTTCCGATTTTTCCGATTCCCGCTTCCGATTCCGGTTAATCGTCCCAGCAATAATATATATATTTCACATCTTTACATTACTTAGCTTTTTCGTTGTGAAATTTTCTAAATTCGAACGAAATGTTGTCTTTTACGCTAACAAAGTAGTGCATCAATTTAAACTTTAAAAAAAATCGAATTAATTATTTACTGTACGTAAACATTTTTCTTTTTCTTTCAAATCAAAATCTACAACAATTATTGCACTTTGTTTTGTCTTAAATCCAAATTAATTTATTTCACAAAAAATTAGTAACGTAACTAGAATATTTCGAAACAAATAAATTTCAATGTTAGATTCATTTTACTCGGCTTTCTTATTTCAGAATTCAAATGAAATTTATTTATAATTAGTTTTCGTTCTTCTCTTCAATTACTTTAACCAACTTCATATTCTCCGAAAACGGATTATTCAGTTATTTTATTCTGATAATAATTTAATAATCTTCAGACATTGGATCGTGCAAAAAATGCGTATTCTTTCCTTGAGAGAATTGTAATGGATAAATATTGTCCTATAACTGAATATTCCATACAGAAATGATGATATAAAATAATTCACTATGTATTCATGGTTGAGAAATATATTCATAAATTTGCCGAAATTTGAATAAAAACATATAATTTAATATGTAAAACAAGTATTTTTTCGTTCCTCTCAAATTAGCTGAAAGAATGCAGGTTTCTTTTAAAAAGTATACAACCATATTATGCGGCATTAACTTAAACGATGTTAGTGTATGTCTAACACATCTTGGTTAATTAAAAGGCTTTGTTCGAGATAACTCAGTAAATAATTGATATGAGAGTATATTTCATTAAATTCCTTGAACAGCTGTGAAATCAATCCAGCTAAATATCGTGAAGGTCTCTATACAAAAACCAGATCTCAAAGCTACTAAACGCATTGACTTATCTTAAACCTCATCGGTTAGGAAAGAACTAATAATGGTATGGTTTATCAATGGTGAATACTACCTACTTCAATTTTTACGACTTAACTAAATGTGAAATTCTTTTTCTATTGTATTTTATGTTCGAGTTAATTTTCTTGTGTACTATTGAAGGGGCGTTATACTCATTATATGCCAAACCTAACACATGTTATCTGAGTGCTGTTTAAAATGTGAGTAAAATACATGCTAGTATATAGGCTAGGTTTTTACTTCGAAGTTGTTGGCTTAACACTATTGTGATGAAAAAAACGTGACATCAGCAAACATGTATATTCTATCAGAAACGAGCGTACAGAAAACTGCTTCTCATGTTGAATTCTTGGGTATGCGTAGTCGCATATAAATGGCTATGCCGCGCATTACCTTAACTAGGATATATATATATATATATATATATATATATATATATATATATATATATATATATATATATATATATACACAAAGAGTAACCACATATCCAGACCCGGAGACCACTTGAGAATAAGGACAACGTCTATAAGGTAGTTATTGAGACAATGCGTAGTAATCGTTACTGACATAATTAGATTATTTTATTTTGACTCGTAGTCGACAATATTGCGATAAAGTGAAAAGACCCCCTGTGCAACAGAGTTCTACCGGCGGGTTATTCTCGAAAAGAAGTTTTTTCATGTAATTCACTTTTATGTTTAGGCTCTTATAGAAAGTGTGAGAAAATTTTGATAGTGATTTAGACTATACGAGAGTTCCTTGTGAAAGATTGGCAATAGAGGGGGGCATGGATTGAAGCTTAGTGAACCACATACTATGAAAAATGATAAGCAGAGAAACCATTGCAACATTTCATGTGTCGAAAATAAGTTGCAGAGAAGAGAAAAATGCATTACTTCTAAGTGACGAAGTCGGTTTTTAACTGTGTCACTGCAGGGTGGGATGGGGGACGATCAGAAAAACACTTGGCCAACTGTTGCAACAGTACTCAATCCAAACTCTTATGTTTCTCACGAAGAAGATAACATAATCAGTCAAAAATGACATGTGATCCTGTTAAGCAATGAATTGAGGAGACGATGAGCAAACACATGATATACCAAGAATTAGTGCGTATCATATTATATAGATCCCACGATGAAACGAAAAAAGTGATCATAGGGGTTGCTTTTGTGTGACATCTTATGAATCTCCTTTTTTGGAGAGTTGGGGTTTTTACATTAATAAAACCTGTGTCAGAATGTGTTTATGGGGAGGCTGGTAACAAATCATTTAATATTGAAAGAAAACATGACGGTTCCAGTAGCTGTTGTCAATGAGGTATGATTCCAGTCATGAGTGACAGTTGTTTATAAAATTCAAGTCAAAATTATCTGAGATATCATATTCAAATGATCAAACCCAAATAAATTCGTCACTGAATCCTACAAAAACTAAACAATGTTCAAGTGTTTTATTTCTTTTGGAAACGAGTCACAGTTTATTACAGCCAGGAGGCCACTTGGGGATGAGCGTTAATGAGACAATACTGCAGTAATCGTAAGCAGTGGCAATTTGGTAAATTGGATTACTTGTTCTCATTGGACTTGAAGACAGCGATAAATCAGGGAAACGAAAGAGAGTTCTACAGGAATGCAGTTCTAAGAAAGAAGCATTTTTAATGGAATATACGTTTAGGGTTGAGCATAGATAAAGAGAGAGAAATTATTTATAGTATTTTCAGCTAAACAAGTGTTTTTGTAAAAGTTTGCCAGGGGGGACGATTTAGTGAAGCTCGGGTTAGCACCTGCCATGAGAATAACGACAAGGCAGAGACAAGCGCGCAATGTCTCTTTTGTGGGAAAGAGGTGGGAAGGCAAAGTAAAGGGTATACGTCTCTTAACTGCAACGTCTATTTTAAAATGTGTTCTTCATGAATGTTTCTCTCGTTCTTTTTTTCCTCACTCTCGTTCTTTATATTTGAATGAATAAAGAAATAAGAACTAAATGGTATTCTTTTTAGACAGTCGAAACTTGAATCTTGTTTGCGACAGTTTTATGAGAAGTCCATTAGCGACACATATATCTCAACAGGTCTTAGCTCAATATGCTCCTTCAATGGTTAATAAAAAAAAACTATATATATTTTGATAAAAAATGCGTTTGTCAGTTGTTTATTATTGGCGTTTCTACCGTCTATGTATCTATCATGATATCGTTTATTTCCCCGGGTAGCTGGATGCTGATTCCAGGACGTTTCTCAACTATTTCTGGTTTCACGTTTTATTGTGTCATATTTGGTATTTTACTGTTAATATTTGAATATAGGTTATTCAAGAGCAAAATACAGAGTCTATGATAAATATTTCAGAAAATATTCCCAATGTTTAAATATTCTTAACAAAACGCATAATTTGCTACACGGATTTTGATTTTTTTTTCATCCGTACATAATGTATTGTAAAATACTTACAAATTGGGCGGGAATAAATTATTATTCAAATATTGACAAATTTTGTTGAGCATATTTACAGAATTTTAAAGAGCTCCTGAATATACAAATAATTCTAAATACAAGCGTTCTCTTAAATATATTGAGATTTTCTTTTTCTCTGGATGAATTTATTTGTGCCTTTTTATTTTCTCATCTTTTGAGACTTTTTTCGGAAGCGATGACTTCGCTTTTTGGACTAACTCATAGAGTATGATTTTATGAGAATATGCATGAGAATAGTAAATATATCTCTTCACCTTCTTAAACGTTTGATTGTATTTAAAATGCTACATGATTAAATTATGTGCCTTTATAAACATTACCTATATTTTGTGGTTCAATTATTTGAGCGTTGTATTCAAAATATAGCCGTTACCACAATACAAAACGGTCTTTATAAAAGTTTTATCTTTTTTATGTTAGTGCGCGTAACGCAGAAATATGTTGTAACTGACATTTGTTAATGCTTCGAATCAATGACAAGAAGATTTTACAGTTATGGAATTAATAAGCTTGTTAATAGATAGAGGGAAAGCATAGATAATCGGGAAAATGATATTGATGAATAAATCCTTAATAAAAATGTAACATTTAGTCATTCTTTTCTTTAGTCATAAATTCATACAGCACTTATGGGATGACCTGATATATATATATATATATATATATATATATATATATGTGTGTGTGTGTGTATAATACTTAGGTTGACAAGAAAGTGCTCTCTGATTTTTTTAATTTGAATTTCTAAATGATATATTTACACATAAGCTTTGACACTTATTTTTATATCATTTTAAAGAGCTTTCTTAACTATCTAATATTTATATTACAGTCGCTTAAAAATTATGGCTTTATTTGTGAACGTGTTATACAAGAGGGAAAAACAAATTCGTACAATTATATTTTTTCAATCCAATCTATGTCAAAAAGCTGCTTAAGCAGTTGGCGATAGCAACGAAGCGCTTGGCCACAAAAACCACTACTCTACACACAGCAGAATAATAATTTTAGCATCTTTGTGGCGACGTCGAGAGTCTGCAAGATGATCAGTGTAATGGCCATCTATAGCATGTTGTCAACGATCAATTAAGAAATTTAATCGAACTAATCAACGCACAATTGTTCGAGTACATGATTCTGAAGTAGACGATACGTATACGACGATTTTTAACCACTTGAGAGAGATTGTAAAGCAAGATACTTGATAAATAGATACCTTACGAATTGAACGAAAATTGAAAGAAATACCGTTATACAATATAATCCTATCTTTTGTATGCCTCTAGAACGACCAATTTGTCGACCGGCTTGTGACTTGCGATGAAAGGTGGGCTGTTTACAACAACTGGCGACGCTCAGTTAAGTGGTTACACGTCGCCAAAATTGCACGATTACAGAATTTCTTAAATGCAGGCAAAACCATTACGGCGCAGAAGTACTGTCAACAAATAGATAAAATACATCAAAAACTTCGAGAAACCCCAGCATTAGTCAATTGAAAATATCCTATTCTTCTCCATAACAATGTCCGAGCGAACTGTGCTAAACCGACCCAGCAGATGTTTAACGAATTGGGATATCAAGCTCTGCTTCATCTGTCATACTTTCCAGACCTCTCACATTCCAAATACCATAATTTCACGCATCTCGACAACTTTCTGCGGCAGAAATGCTTCAAAAACCTGAGTGATATCAAAAAAGGCCTTCAGCGACTTCATGGTTAGCAAACCGAAATATGTCTATGTTATTATCATAAATAAACTTGCTTTACGTTGGCAAAAGTGTTTTTATTTTGATGGTGCTTATTTTATCAATATATTGTTTGTTTGAGCTGGGTTTTCTTTATAATGCTAGAAGACTACTCACACCTTTATATATTTCCTTTACGTCTACAAAACCACCATTCGGTCATGCATGGAGTATCGTTGCAACATCTGAGCTCGCATATCTACTGCTAGTCCTTTCCTTTTGAATTGAATGTGATCTGATATCACATTGTACAATTTCGACGAAATACGCGCTTAGCAGCCAAACCTTTCCCCTTAACTAAATACCAAAAAAAAAAAAAAACTATCTAATCTTATACTTTTTCATTTCGATAGATAGATCTTTTTAAATTCCATTTCCAGTTACTTCCCTTACATACAGAAATTAAAATGTAGTGTAAACCGACAATGACGTTATCCCTCTTGGCCGCAGTCCTAATTAATAGTATTTTACTTCCAACTAGTGATATGTCCTGTTTGAAGTGTGCGTGAGTCAAAATGTAAAAAAAATTAAAGTTATCTGCGGTAAATTCATTTCTTTTACCACATATTTTGTATATGATTACGACAGGAATGGTTGTCAAAACCGTAGGATAATCTAGCAAAACACAGAAAACACCAAATATAAACTTTGTCAGTTCCATAAAACCTTAACATAGATAAGTGTGCAGAAATTTCGCGCACTAACATAAAAAAGATAAAACTTTTATAAAGACCGTTTTGTATTGTGGTAACGGCTATATTTTGAATACAACGCTCAAATAATTGAACCACAAAATATAGGTAATATTTATAAAGGCACATAATTAAATCATGTAGCATTTTAAATACAATCAAACGTTTAAGAAGGTGAAGAGATATATTTACTATTCTCATGCATATTCTCATAAAATCATACTCTATGAATTAGTCGATGACGATGAACAATGGCATTGTTTGAACTCAGTTTTATTCCCAATTTCTAAACAGATAAAGCAGCTGCTCCAAGAAACGTATACTCAAACTCATCTGGACGTCCAGTTCAATCTTTATCGTAAAGAGTGAAATCTCCGCTTTTGAATTTTGCAATCCATCTCCTGCAAGTTCTTTTATTCACACATTCCCTTCCATAAACTGAATATTCCTTTCCGCTTCGACTGCTGAGTTTATTTCTTGAAGTCATAAAGCATTACATGACTAAAATGCTTCCGTGATAGTAGGTTTGTAATCAATCAAATTTGAATTTTATGGTTCGGTAAAAAAATATGTAATCAGTTAAAATGCATCTAAGCATGAAAATGTGAAAAAATTACGCAATATGCACAATATCTGTTTAACGTTCATTCAATTTAAAAACAAACTTAAATTCGAAGAAAACTTATGGGATGATCCAGTATATATATATATATATATATATATATATATATATATATATATATATATATATATATATATATATACGTATCTATGTTTTTGTGTGTATCATTGCATATCAGATTATATATAGAGAGATATGTATGTATATTTAAAACTGCGTGATCACAACTCATCGTATATATTTTACGAATTTTCTAACTAAATACGTTAAATTTGATAAATAAAGTATAAAGATATGAAGAAAAAATATATAATCTCTTTATATATATATATATATATATATATATATATATATATATATCAGGTCATCCCATAAGTTCTGTATGAATTTATGACTAAAGAAAAGAATGACTAAATGTTACATTTTTATTAAGGATCTATTCATCAATATCATTTCCCCGATTATCTATGCTTTCCCTCTATCTATTAACAAGCTTATTTATTCCATCACTGTAAAATCTTCTTGTCATTGATTCGAAGCATTCACAAATGTCAGTTACAACATATTTCTGCGTTACGAAAGCTGTTCCTTCAAAATAGTTTTTAAGCTACGAAAAAAATAGTAGTCTGAAGGGGCAAAGTCAGGAAAATAGGGTGGATGAACGTTTTTCTCCTGACTAATGTTTGTATGTCTTTTTCCTGTCATGCTTGCTATAGAGCGTGGTGTCATCAGCATATATACCCATCTCAGAGGCAATTTTGTCGGGGAGGTCATTTATGAATATCAGGAAAAGTAGAGGTCCAAGGATAGATCCCTGGGGCACTCCTGCATTTATATCATATTGTTTAGATGTCGGACCGTCGAGGATAACCTGGATTTTTCTCTTATCTAAGAAGGATATAATTATGCTAAGTATTCCACCAGTGATACCGTATGATCTAATCTTCCTGAGGAGACCCTCATGCCATACCCTGTCAAAAGCCTTAGATATATCTAGAGCTACCGCTCTGCCCTCTCCCGCTTTGTCCAGTGGATTGTATATGCGTTTAGAGATTACAGTGCGGATGTCTGCTGTGGAACGGGCTTGTCTAAATCCATATTGTTGGTCGGTCAGAAGTTTAGCATCTGTAGGATGATGGACTAGAGCATGCGTGATTAAGGTCTCAAATATTTTGGCAATAAGTGGGAGGAGGCTAATTGGGCGATAATCTAATGGGTCAGTTCTTTCGCCAGAATTCTTGAATACTGGTACCACAGAATCAGTTTTCAAACAGCCCGGAAAGCAAGATTCATTAAGGCATTTGTTGAAGAGTTTTTAGAGAACTGGAGCTACTTCGGCTGGGCACTTTTTTAATAGCACAGCTGGGATGAGATCGGGTCCACATGCTTTTGAAGTGTCCAGGTTTTTTATGATAGCATGCACCTGAGCAGGAGTGATTTTCAGATCGTCTACCGGGACGTCTGTCCGCATAGGAAATTCAGGTAGGGGGTGGTTGGAAGGGTCCAGTGTGGAGTTTGAGGCAAACCGACTGGCAAGCATGTTAGCCTTTTCTGTTGCTGAGCAAAACACCTCGTGATTGTTGGTTAGTGGGGGAATTGTTGATTGCCGATTGTTTACTACACTGTTGTAGATTTTCCAGAAGTCACGAGTTCCTAGTTTTTGTGCTTCGATGCATTTTTTAGTGGTTTCCGTAAATTCCTTCTTAGCTGTCGCTATTTCTTTCTGTACGTTACTTCTAGCTTCTAAGTACTTCTGTCTGTTTGAACTGGACTTATGCCGGTTAAACCTGCGGAATGCATGCTGCCTTTGAGCAATGGCAGTTGCACAAGTCGAAGTAAACCATTGGGGAGAGTGGGGCTTGCTATAGAATTTCCGCATGGGAACATGCGCTTCGATTGCAGTTTTGAACCATTCAGTGGTCTCGTTTGCACACTGTTCAACAGGAAGAGAAAAAATATTCCCCATGGGGCGTCTCTGATAAGATCTCTGATGGCTTCCCAGTCAGCCTTTTTATAATATCTCGTTGTTTTGAGCACTGGCTCTTCAGTTTTGGGTCTAGAGTTTAGGGCGATTTCAACCATTATCACTGCATGATCAGCGTCCCCAAGTAGGCTGTCGACTTTCGTTATACAATCATCTGTGGTCAAAAACAGATCTAAGAGTGATGCGTGTTGTTCTTCCTGATCAGGGAAACGGGTTGGAAAAGTAATCATTGCGATAGGGAGTAAGATATAGAGACGCTGTGAGTTGCGCTGCCCGCTGCATCTGTGTAAGTAGAGAATCCAAGCCAGTTTTTGTGATGGACATTAAAGTCACCAAATACATGTACTTGGGCGCTAGTGTCGAAGGAGAGTGCTGTGTCTATGCTGTCAGATACTTTGTTTATTATGGTGCAGTTTTGGGTCGAGGGAGAGCGGTAGAGAAAGTAAAAGAAGCTAATGTTGTGTTGCATAATTAGTCTAAAGCACATAAAGGCTTGATCATCCGTTTGAAGGTTTGTTTCTCTAGTCAAGGGAAGGGTATTACGAATGTCGACTCCAAGTCCGTGCATATGTCTGTCAGAATCCTTACGGCAGAGTGGGAGATATCCAGGCATGTTAAAGTAGTTAGAGGGGATGGAGGAGTGTAGGTTAGTCTCACTTAGTGCTAAGATATACGGGGTATTTGTTAGGAGAAATGCTTCAACATCAGCTAAATTAGTTCTAAGCCCACGGATATTTGTGAATGCAAGCTTCAAAGGAGGAGGCAAGTTGGATTTGTTTGACCCTAAGCCTGGTTTAAGCTTATTTTTAGATTGTACTGTCATCATATATTTAACGAATTTAAGTTAGGTTAGGGGGAGCCGAACAGGAGGTTATGCAGCGTATCACACATGCATCACAAGTAGACCATCAGCTGACCATTCATCAACTAGGACTGTGGCCTTAGGAAAGCCCACCTGCATGAGTGCAGGGTTCCTTTCCATGCGCGACATGGCACTGCAAACATCCCGATATTATACAACTGTTGATGGAGCAGCCGCTCAAAGCGCTACCAAAGAGTTAGGGCTCCTGTACTACCAGTCGGAAACAGCAGCCAGTAACTGTCAATCCGGTACCCTCAACCCATCAGAGGAAGGTCAACCCAATCTAATTACTCAGGCATATGTGGTACTCAAGCACTTTCAAGTGTCCAGTTTAGGGGTGGGGTGTGTCGGGAGGGGGGAGACGGCGTTCATTGCCCTATACAAGAAACAAGATCTACCAATGGGTTTTTCTCTCGAATCACTGAGCCTGACTAATAGGCAAAGAAGGATTATGGAAGCCGGGCGATAGACAGAAAATATCTACTCCTTAAGCAATTTAGGTTTGCAAACCGGTAATTTTTTTGAGTCACCAGCTCTAGGAAGGTTGTCATCCAAGACTGAAGACGCCTCAGTACCCTTTGGTTTAGTTTCAGAGTTTTCCTTCTCCTAGACGGATGATCTGGAAAGATCTACTGGGCCCGTCACCACTGAGAGGGTTTTGCTCCGCGCCTGGATTCTAATCCAGGTATTTCTGCGACCCCGCGTGGTTAGTTAGTGTTACTGGGTTAGTTTGTAGAGGTTATATATCTGCTAAATAGTTACACTCCTCAAAGTGAATTAGGGACATAGTTATTTCATTGTTACTGGATAAAGGGGTTGAGTAGAGCTCATGCAGTGTAAGAAACTATGAAGAAGGATATAATGTGGTTTGAGGCTTTCCCTTTATATATATATATATATATATATATATATATATATATATATATATATATTATTTTTATGTTTTTTTATTCATGTTAGCTTGGGTCTAGGATAACATTAAAGTGTGAGTAGGTGTTAATAATTAAACTACGAGTTGTGCTCAAACTATATTTTAGATGACAGCAGGGCATGGGATGCGGGTGCAATATAGTACGGATAAAACAGTAAGTTTTGAGCCATGTGTAATTTGGTAAATAGATATATGGGCAGGTTTTAGTAGGTGCGAATAAAGTTGAAGGTACAAAGTGAGTTTCTATTATTGAGAGAAGAATATGTCAGCTTTAAAGTAAGAGTTATGGACATTTAGCATAGCAAGGAGCGTTGGTTCAGTTTCGTATTAGCGTTGCAAAGCTATCTAAGAGGAGACATAGTTGTGTAATGCAGTGCGGTGTGCTTTGCTTCCGAGCACATACTTTGGCTGTTAAATACCTAACTGGAATAGGAATGAACTCCAATACATGTCTAATAGGTAGAATTGTGTAGATGTTTAGTGATGACGAAGCAGTTAGCATGTGAGTGTTAAGGGCTGGAAGTTAAGGATTCCACTACATACGCTGTGAAATGTAGGAGTTAAGTGGCGGTTTGGTGGGAAGGAACAGATTGTTAGCCTTCAAGAGACAGGGGTTATTAATTTACAAGAAACAGATCTACATTAGGATTTAGAGCGGCAGGTAAGGTTTTTTTTTTTTTTTTTGCTCATGCAGGATTAGACAGAGGTAATCGTCTTGGAGGTAAAATGTATATTGGGATTTCGTAGCTAGCAGTAAGGTGTTATATATATATATATATATATATATATATATATATATATATATATATATATATATATATATATATACGTCTGTGTGCATGTTTATTTGGTATTACATATCTCGATTTTTATTTAATGAGAAAACACAGAATGGAGAACATTACTTACCAGTTAATGTTGAGAAATCTATATTTAAAGTAAGCATAGGTCTTTTAAAATACGCGCGTAAACAAATATATTTTAACTTCCTCTAATTCTTGACAAATACATTCGATATTTTCTGCGTGAATTCTAAGAATGGCGATGCCCTCACAAGTAAACATTTTAATTTGTTCAAATGTCATTCAAATACTTCTATCAAGCGATATCTTTTCAAATGCGTACAACATTTAAGCGATTATTGACGTCAATCAAATAAAATAAAATGCGCAAAACGATGCTCAAATTTTAAGCATGCTTCTGATAAGGATTCTACAAATATTGTATTAGATTGACGTCAATATATGGAGATACATAAAAGCAGCTGTCATTATCTCTTTTTATCGAAAAAATAGGAATGCCTTGTTTATTTTCTGTTATTAGTATACTAATATTGGCATCGAAGAACGCATTGTAGATATAAATAAATACATTCATACATAAGGACGCACACACACACACACACACACATATATATATATATATATAAATTCGATCGCAGAATCACCAGATATTACCTCGCTAGATAAAAGGAAAACTTATGTAGCAGGACTAAAGGACACTAATGGACAACGCCTTACGCCTTGGCGATAATAGTACAGACCGGCGAAAGAAACTCGTAAGAATATGAAGATTACAAAAACAAGAAAGACAAAAAAAGTGCACACCAAATAAAAGCAGTCTACCATCGCAGAAAGATGCACCGACGTTTGACCTATTGACTTAGTTGTCTCCAACAATTCACTTTTTTGATGTCAACTGCATGTTTTTAGTACGGCACGCTTGAGGACATTCTTCTTACGTATATGTAACTTCGAAAGATTGTATTTCGAAACATCAAGTTAATACCAAGTTCATGTCTTTGCGATGATCGTGTTTCAATCTTTTATTCTATTACATCAAGTTGCTTGATGCTTTTTTTCTGGAGCATTTTATATATAAAAAAAATAACTGAATATATAGGAGAAGAACGAACGCACGTCCCTCGTGTACAAATATTAGCCTCGAATAAAAAAATGTAATCGATACTGGCATCCGCACATATTATTGCAAGCTTAAATAGACAAAAGACACTAGAAGGATTGAGTAGTAAATATACCATATATAATGTTAAAAAGATGACCACAAACAACATCTATTACACTACGTCCACTTGGCTCTCCTAAGGATATGATGGTAATGGCTGGACCATGTTAACCTCACAACAGAATTTATAGTAGAGTTTCCATCTATCAATTATTTATAGAAAAATAATGCATATTTCTGAAATAACTAATGCATTTACACATACGACCATATTTCATAAATCGAACGGTGGAGTTTTGAGATTAAACGGAGGCACAATGAAGCACACATACACACACACACTCACACTCACACACACCCATATATATATATATATATATATATATATATATATATATATATATATATATACTTGTTGTGTTGTGAAACATAAAAACCGAACAAAAATAGATCTACAAAGCGACAATACAAATACACAATACAGATACAACTAGTATATCTTCAATTATTGTACTAGAATTTTAGTTTCTTTAAATTACACTCTCCGAAGAAAACTTTAAATAAAGATGAATCGTAGATGAAAATATGATTTGTTTTATTAATTCTTTATCGACCCATATATTTTAATATATTCGATGGAGGTTTCTTTTATATTCCGCTCGAATTAATCATAAGTCATATTAAATGGCTTTGTTATGATGACTGAGCTGAACTATTCATATTCTGTAGCATATAGAATTGTTTGATGCTAAAACAGCCACCTTTATCAAACAGGTGCGTCTAGTACAGAACGCATCACTAAATTCACTTGTGCAGTAATTAACATTCAGCAGCTCTTGTTGAATGTTTAGAAATTTTATGTAAGCCAATAAAAAACTCCGGAGTCGTATTTTGATAAAATGGCAGCAATTATGACAGGTAAGGACTTCGAAGTGTTCATCAGTACGTAAGTGTAGTTCTAGGTGGTTCTGATTTCGAAACACCTACAGACTCTCAGTGGCGTGGCATTTATCAGCTAAGAAGGTTTGGTGCTCGATTCTTGATATTCCTTGCTTCACAAATGGTTCGTGGGCAAAATAAAATAAAAGATAATGAAAAATAGAAGGGAGAAAAAACAAAAGAAAATCACTCAAAGTCTTCAGGGAAATAGGAGTGCCACAGGCCACAATTTGAGACCTGTCCTAGATTTGTTGCCCTTTTTCAGCTTGCCGTCTCCTGAAAGAAACAAATTAAAATAGGTGTTCGTTTACTATTTGAGTCAATAATTCCGTAAGCAACGAATTTTATAAAATTCCAGTCGTAATGTTTTGTTGTTATAAAGATTAATTATTAAATAAAATCCTAACTATAGCATTTGATTTTATACAGTAAAGTTAAATTAAAAAAAATCTATATGTATGCAATTAACCTCTTTTCAATAACGCAGAGATGTACAGTGGCGTGAAGAGTTTAGAAAAAAACATTTGAGACGCACGATTGTACCTTTTTCTTGCTTTCTTTCTTTTTCTCTTTTTCTGTCAGGGAGCAAGAGTGTAGCATGAGTGGAGGACGGCTCCGACTCAACTCTTTACAACAACTGCTCTCGATTCCACCCAACTCAACTCAACGCCAACTGCACAAAACTCGATTCGGCACACCTTATGGGAAGGTACCGGGTGAGTCTTATGAGGGCTGAGATCTCATTCGGCAACTCAACCTTCACACCGTCAAAATTAAATTAGTCGTGATTAGCTAATTTGGTAAAGTTACGGACATATTAATTAAGTATCTTTCAATTAAATTTTTCTGACACGCCGCAAGCTTGGGCCAATGGGCTCCTTCACACAACACTATTATTATCAAATATTATTGTCAATACTCAAATCCGCTAAGCTGAAGTGGGTGTCTTTTATTTTGGTCTGAGTCGCCAACCAACCAAATACAACCAGCAATGCAAACGGGAATTGTCTGGGATTGCTCATATAATAAAAGCTCTAACTCATTTTTAAGAGTTGTGACAGAAATACGCTTGACAAAGTGAGCTCCAGCCTTTTGCGACATAGGCATAAAGAGAGGATGGAAAAGTGCATTGCAAATAGTGGTGACTACGTAGATAATAGATTCAGAAATACAAAAAGTGAACGATTTAATAGTAACCTTCAGTCTACCTAGCTCTTCCACATGTAAGGCTTTCAAACAAAAATAAGGCATAGCTTTGGAAACAACCTTTATATATATATATATATATATATATATATATATATATATATATATATATATGCGAAACTACCATAAAGGGGAGACAATTTCAATAAACCCGGCGAAAAACGATACTTTTATTATTGTCTAAAATTTACAAAATCAAGGTGCATTAAAAAAAAACATAATGCAATGTTATAGTGAAAGGGTGAAGGGCTATAATAATTAACATTAACATTTTTCTTTTTTACAAAATATGAAAACAAAGGAAAGTTTACATTTAACAAATGAAAAATGCATGGTGCCCCGTCAACGAGGCATAAAATATGCCAAAAGTCCAACATTTGTCCCCCCAGCCATTTAGCCCCAAATATCGTCAGCGGACGTCAAACCCTGGCGAGAATGAACAAACGGTGCAGTTTAAGATATTTAAATTTGAGTTCTGCTCCATGCCGAAAAAAAATGACTAAGTCCATCATTATCCCCCTTCCCCATTAAGCCCCAAAAGTCCTCAAGGCGTTAACATATTGAAATGTGAGTTCAGCATCATGCAAAACTGCGAAATAGACGTACACAGAGAATTTAGGACAAATATGGTAAAACGGTCTCAGAAATGGAGTAATTTTATTAGCCCTAAAAGAGCCCCTGGGCACACTCAAGAGTTATCGCGAAGTATAGACAAACACAATTATATAAAAATCAGTTACAAATTTTAAGAAACTTTATAAAAACCAAGACATCATTTTTTTTTTTTTTTTATAAACCCAAAAGTGTCAATTTAAGCAATTTTAGCCTGGAAGGCAACCCTTGATGGAAACCGGAGTTTTCCCGGAAACTCCGTTCACTTACTTTTTTTTCTCACCCCCTTAAGTCGGGGAACCAAAACGGATTGATTATGCAAAAGGTGGATCAATAAGTTTGAATAAGTTTTTCCCCAAGAAGAAAGCAATAACCAAAAAGTGAATTTAAATGAAACAATGGAAGTTTTTACATTTTGCTATGAAACAAAATTTTATATCATTTGCTAATCGGAGAAATTTTCTAAACCAATGACATGGACGATGATCGCATAAAGCTGTGCTTATTCTCGAGGAACTTCTGATCCCCATACTTAAAATAACTTACAATATCTCAGGCAGACATGTATCACTTGAGACCTGTTATTACAACATAGCGACGTCGAAGCATTATAGCAATTAAATCTTATCTTTAATAAGATGAAAAAATCAGAATCGTCTGAAATCAATCGATGTTGACATGTGCAACCAAGATTTGTAAAACTTAATTACAATATTTCAGCCATTTTACTTTTAATACGTTTTTTCTGTGTCTCCGACCCGTCCACTTTTTCTTCATCCCGATTGTAATTTGAACATCTTGTGCGGCATTCATAAAAAATTTAGAAATACGACTCGCCGGGAACAATTGCCTGCGTTTTCTGACTTAAGGTTTTAAAATGTTTTTTTTTCAAATGTTTCAACTAAAATATAATTTTAGTTAGATATAAATATATCGCCCGTTTTATACAACGTAATGTTAACATTTCTCAGCGCCAAGGTTCCAGCTCAAGTAATAGTTTCTCAGAGAAGAATAAATGATACCGAGAAATTGAAAGAAAAATATATCTTAAAAATATATATCTTATAAGTGTAACAGGCATCAAACTAACATCGTGAATTATAGTGTTTCATAGCATAAAAATCGGGGTCCTTGTGTGTCGGAAACGTCGACATAACGATAGCCGGGCCTTGTAGGAGAATACAGATGCATAGGCGGTAGCGATATTACAGTCTGGATAGATGTGAGTTTCATAACTACGAGGGTTGCATTGGAAGTAAGCGGAAATGTCATCGATGATGCAAGTTAGCTACGTCCGATCAACGATGCTAGGCCTATAAATTTAGGCGAGCTCGACTCGGCGCTCAGGGGGATAAACTTGGCTCTCTAGTGAGTGGTTACCACATTAAACTGAATCACTGATTTGGCGTGCGTGCACTGGTTTATTACCGACCCTTTTACTGGGAAAGCACACTAAAAGAGCTACTTGCGAGATGATAGGCGACGATTGGGAACCCAGCAATCACTGGTGAAAAGTATGAATTGACCATTGATTTGACGTTTGTAAACTCTTTTCAAATCCGTGCAGATCGCCTAACCAGAGGACCATGGTGGTGAGTTGATCTGCAAGGGGAGGGTTGGAGCTTGAAAGACAATGCCCATTATACATCCGGGTGTCAAGTCGATGCTGTACTTCGCCAGAGTAATCAACACGCAAGCTTCTAAAAATAACATGAACTGTTGTAAAACCTGCGAAACCTGCCAATGAATTGATCCGGCAATTGTTCCTCATCAGCTCTCTTTCTCAACTCTTCTCTGTGATGTACAGCTTAAGCACATTAGAATTTGGGTAACTCTTACAATTTTTGTGTGTCTCGATCATTTTTTTTTTAGATGTAAGAGATCCTTCTCCTCCAGTAGTTTCTTCCCCAGAACCGCTAGACTTTGGGATTTCCTTCCGAGTACCTGCTTCCCCAACTCTACTGACATGCAGAAGTTCAAGTGTTACGTGAGCCAACATCTTGCTGTCCAACCCCCTACACAGTACTCCTGATGCTTATGTCCCTGGTCGTAGCCCCTACATCAAAGTGGCAATGTGCCTTGTTTGGGGTGAAAATGTTATTAAAAAACGATAGCGAGAAAGGAAAAGGAAAAAAAAAGTATGCAAATAGAAGAGGGCATAAGAGAAAAGGAGAGGGAAAGCGGGAAATAGATTGGAGAGGAAAGAGAGTGACAAGAGAGTAAGGAAAGGGAAAAGGGAAAGAGGAGATGTGGGGAACAGCAGAAAGGGAGAGTAAAAGGGAAATAAATTAGGAGAGTGGGATTAGACACTTTACACTTTGTCTTCTCCAAGTCCTTTTTTACTGTTTCTAGTGAGTCCCCAGTTACTTCTATTATATTGATTATTTTCAGGATTTATTTTCCTTCATGGGAAAATTCCGCAGATTTGTTTTTCCTTTTTTTCAAGATCATTCTTTGTTCTCCTGAGAAATCATGAATTTGACAGTTTTGTTTTTCTTTATGTTCATTATGATGACATCCGGTATTTGTTTATTTGTATCATCATGTCCCGAAATATTTTATGGTTTTCATTCTCCTGCACTCTCTCTGATTTGTGTGTTAGTCATTTATCAGGTGTAGTCGTCCACATTGTTTACAATATACTGCCTTCATAATGTACTGTATTTATCCTTATAACTATTTTGTGTTAGTTTGCTGTACTCATTATGTAGTTTACTGATTGGTATTTCTGCCCACAGAGTCTACATTTACTGTTTTTTTGTGGTTTATCTGTTTTAGCTTTAATGTGGTTTGTTCTAATTGCGTTGTTATTTCCAGCTGTGGGTAGGGAGTTTGTTCCTTAGTTTATGTGTATTTTTCTTATTCCTATCCACCTGTTTTCCTGGTTCTCCTCCCTTGTAATTCTGCTAAATCGTCAGTGTAACTCTTTCTCTTCACACTTTTCTTCCCTTATCTTTTTACTTTCCGATTTCATCGTTTTTCTCTATTGATGTTTCTGGTAGTGCCTCTCGTTCTAGTTATAAATATGCCTGTGTTCTAACTTATGTACTTTTTGTTGGTCTCTTTTTTTGCCGTCGATATATTTTGCTACTTTTATAAGTTCCCTTCCTTATTCGCTAGTTTTCACATAGAGTCGGTAAGTAATTCATTGTGCGTCGTCATTTATTCTCTCGTCAACTTATCAAAGAGCCAACGTTCTTCTTTAATACATCGTATGAACGGAGCAGTCTCTTATTATCGATACTCTCAGGTGTTAATTCTCTTAATTAGATTAATAGTATAGCTTTGTTTTAAAAAGTTCCTTGTTCTTCTCGCGTACTCCTTTCTAATCTTATCTTCATTTCTGTAGATGTAATAGTGCCTGCTTCCAAAACCCTTAGATAATTGTAAGTGTCATTTTCGCTGTAACTCTCATCTTCTCTTGGTTCAAGAGTTCCATACTATCTGAATTCTCTAGTCTTGCATTTTTCATCTCTAGTAATGCACATTCCTCCATTCCAAATTCTATTCCAATGCCTTTGCTAGATATTCTTGTTGCGTTTATCAATTTTTATAGTTCCAGTTTGATTTTAGCAAACAGCCTTAGGCAATCTACATACATAACATTGCTTATTATTTTTTTGTGTCTGTAAATTTATATCCAACATTATATTTGATCAGTACAGGGTGTCAACAAAGTGTGGCTACATTATGTAGCCAGACTTTGTGGAAGCATCCTGTAGATTATGTAGCCAGGCTTTGTGGGCACCCTGTACACACACACGCACACACACACACGTTTATATATATATGTATATATATATATATATATATATATATATATATATATATACATATATATATATATATACAGGGTGCCCACAAAGACTGGCTACATAATCTAGAGGATGCTTCCACAGTAGTGTTGAGAGCGAGTCTCCTCTCTGTGTATTCTTATATCAGTCAGGTGCTCTTTTCTGGCTGTCAGTTCCAATTTCCTCGTTTTTATTGAAGCTTAAATAATATTAATAATCTTGTCAAATATCTTGTACATTCTATTCATTCAATTATCCATGCCTGCGGGATTCGATCTTTGGTTTGTAATCAATCCCTGCTATGGCTATATTCTTTTTCCTGTTATATTTTTTTTACCTTTCTCAATATTTTTTATCTATGTTTTATAAGTTATGTGCTCTTCTCCTTTACGCTGTACCTTCTTTAAAGCTTGCGAGCGTTAAGGAAGTAGTAGATTTGTAAACTCAGTTGTGCAGTTTAAATTTTCCACATAGTGGCCAAGCAGGTTATTGGTCTGTAACACATGTCGTTCCTTATTTTATTATTATTTTGTAATAACGTAGTCCATCCTTTAGTCATCCATTCTGGTATATCTGTTTTTTACTTTTTTTAAGACTTTAAAACATTGTATCAAGGCGCGCCGAAAATCTTTTTGAGCCAATATGCATATATGTCTATCATGTCCTGGGGATTTCCAATTTGCAATTTTTTCTGGTTTTCTTGAGTGTTTCCCCATTAAATTCCCTTTCATTTCGTTCTGCAAGTTCCTGGAATCCATTTTTTATGCTCTTAATTCATTTCGGGGTGTTGTTGTTGTCTTGTGACTATCCTATATTTCGTTCCAGAAGTGTTTGGTTTTTGCTGGGTCCGGTTGCTCCGTTCCTATTATTACGCTGTTCACATTTTGGTAAAATTTCCTTCATTTTATTTTATGCTGTTCAGACCCGTATTTGTATTTTCTCAGTCTTCCTTCTTTTGTTTCCATTTGTTGTTTCATGTTTCTTATTGAGTCTTTTGTTGTGCGTTTTATTTCCCATTGTTCACACGTCTCTGTTCCTCATAAAATGTGTGGTTTTACCCTTTTTTCTAAGTTTAATAATATTGATTTCCAGTTTCTTCTACCCACTTTAGGTAAATCCACTGCTTTATTCAGTTTCTGTTTCTGGTTTTAGTTCCATGCTTACTTACTTCGGTTCTATTTATATTAAATTGTTGAAGTATGTGATTTTAATTGGCGGTTAAGACAATTTCGAGCAAAACCTGTACTCTTTCAGAAGAAATACCTTCATTTAAGCTTTCGCACCCTCTCCTGATGGCAGGAGCTTTTGTGCTATATCAGAACCATATTGAATATTTAAGAGAAATTTGTACATATAAAGAATTTAATTAGAAAATATATTCAACTTATCCCACGTCTCGTCTATAATAAAAAAAAACCTAAGGTTTTCTGAACACATGCTTTAAGGGTTGGGTTAGGGGATTTTACTTTTTTTGCTTATTTCTAAGAGAACTTTTAACATATAGACATAAATATATTCTAAAACACTCAGAAAAAAGAAAGAAAAATGCATACATTAAAGCCTTCGATCCTCCCAGACATGATTATTATTATTATTATTATTATTATTATTATTATTATTATTATTATTATTATTATTATTATTATTAATATAAATGTTGTTGTTATTATTATCATTATTAATATAAATGTTATTATTATTATTATTATTATTATTAATATTATTATTATTATTATTATTATTATTATTATTATTATTTATCAATATTCGTAAGCACATAGGCCACTATAAATGATTTCTTCTTGAGAACAACTTTCTCTGGAGTCTGAGTGGAAACAAGTCTTCCAAAAGTTCTTATAATCTCTATATTGATTGATAACCTTTGCATAATAATTAGCGCTATTGCAAAGCCGCTTCCCGTTGAATTTAAAATAAAAATCACATTATTATTATTATTGTGGACACTTTGTAAAAAGAAAAAGAGGTACGTTTAAAAATAGCAATTCATAAATAAGCATCTGATTTGCTTGGCGATTTCTTCATTTCCTGTGTTAAAGCAAAATAACATCATTTAGGCAGATGCCGACCCTGAAGCTGTTTTATTTAGAAATATCAGCTATATTTTAGAATATTGCGCAGATCTAAGTGAATAACGATATTTGGTAAAGTATTATAAGTTTTCTTATTTTATTGGTTGAAATCGTCATAAATCATAAAATCTCACTTTCCCGATTCAAATTAAAGGTGACTTTCGTCTGCTACAACAAAATGAATCTCTCCGGACATATAATCCTGTGCACATCGGTTTATAGCTAATTGATATAAGATACACCGATAAGGTTTAAGTTACCCAGACATTGAGAAAAGCAAAAATTCAACTATATACTTCTTCGTATATTTTCATGCGTTACTAGTTAATACTTTTCTATTATTGCCGTCTATATATCCAATGTAGGTATCAAATATAAAACTGAAGACTTTAACTTAAAGTTCTGAACTTTACGGTAAATACAAAAGTATTACTTTTTAATCAAACGAGATGTTTACAAAAATATACAGAGATTTCGTTTTAATGAGACTTAAAACAGACATTAATATTACAGTAAGAGCACTGCCATCTGCTATTAAAAAAACTTACAAATATAATCCGCACAAGATACTTGGCGGTTAAAAGAATGCGTCACTCTAAATTCTGGGTGATTAATGTATTTGCACATTGTATTATTGAATTATATATTAAAATATATTTAATTATATGTATTACCTGTTCATAATTACCCTCAGCCCCATGTTATTTAAATTATTTATTATTTACTACATAAAAGTTAGAATCCCTAAGACAATGCGTCCATAAACATTCAGAGATTTACATATTTTATTTTTTTTCAATACTAGCAACGAGTTTATCTTCATTTATTTAGCAAGGCGTCGCTAATAGTGTGCAACACTTAAAAACTGACGGTAGATTAGTGGTCATATAATAGAATGCTAAATTGACCGTGAAAACATTTCAGTAATTAAGTTTAAAAAATAGAAAAAAACATCTATTTTCAGTTGAAAGCAATTATAAATGGTTGCATATATATATATATATATATATATATATATATATATATATATATATATATATATATATATATATTTAATTGTGATTCAAGGAATTTTAAAAACCCTTACCGAAATGAAGTGGTTGAGTTTAATATCAAATAGTTTTATTATTCTAAGCAAGACAAAGAATACTTTAGAAAATAATCTCCTAAACCTATAGGGTGTCGATATCTACCATCTCATCAGAGGACAGAAAATATTAACAAATATTTATAAAGGTATTACCATATTTGCTAAAGTCAGTGATATTTATATATATATATATATATATATATATATAAACCAATATATATATATATATATATATATATATATATATATATATATATATATATATATATATATACAAATAGTCTTTGAAGATAATTCTACAATGGTTTATTATATTAAATATTGATATTTATTTATTAGTTCTTATATGTATATTTTAGTCCGTACTTTTTAACATATATTGATAAAATACTAATTGTATTTCGTCAGTATTTACTTCTTTAGTAAGTATTATTTTGATCACTATAACTGGTGAATGCTCTGAATTTCAATCTTCAACATAGCAATTTTCTAAATAGTTTATTCCTTTCGTTTTCAGTTTCACATATTGAGTTAATAAGTCTTAGGTTAACCGTCATATAAATGAAGTTTACTTAAATTGAGAATAATCCAGTGGCAATACCCTAATGCAAAGCATACCTCTTCGATATATAGATATTTTTCTGTTCTAATTAAACCCCGGACTAAGCATTGTGCCATTTTAATGAAGAGGGGGTACTATCTATGCCATAAGTAGCAGGAATACTATTTAAGGACGACTTGCATTATGTATGTTCAGATTACACTTAAATTTCTGCATGTTAGTATAGAGAGGAAACCAGGAACCTAAAGTATAACACTTCTAAGGAAAAAAACTTTTATCGTAGAAGACTTTCTTACATCGAGTGATATCTACATGTGCAGGAGTGGGATTTTGCCCCTTGTTGTATTTGTCTAGGGTATTTAGGTTGAGGGGATACAAGGTGTGTATTCTCTCGGAGCATTAACCAGAAAAGTACTCATAGAACATGCAGGGGATGCGACATTTCGTCGATGGGGCAGATGGTGAATTTTAGATGACACTTTTGAACCCTGTCCAGAACCTAGAGACAAGTAGCAGATGCATTACCACAAATGTGACAGCAAGACTCTAAAAAAGATCGAATGGTTGCCATGTTAAGGTAGAGGATGTTTTCATACTGTCAATATATCTGGACCAACACGTGTTCCCTGTGCACGATAATCCGAGGAGTTTGAAGAAAAGTACTTTCAATTAATGTATCTTTATCCATAGCTATTGTGGTTGAAAAAATTCTTGTAATTATTGAAGGAAACAAGCTTAATCTTTGCAGCATGTAATATAACCATCCATTTTTGTCCCCATCCCACACTGGTGGTCTTCCTCAAGTCTTTTCCTTAGCTATGTGTTCATTTGTTTTCCCCTCGTGCCTGTTATAGAGCGTGGTGTCATCAGTAAATTTCCCGATCAACAGGGAAATCATATAGTATTATTAGAAATATAACGGGCAAAGGATAGATCCTTGAGGTACATTCGCATTATTATCCTATTATCCTATTACGTAGGTGTACTAGTATCGATGACAACCTGGATCATTCTCTCATTTGAGAAAGATTCAATCCAATCATACTGTATGATCTGATTTTCCTGAGAAGAGGATCCTGCAACATCCTGTCAAAAGCCTTAGATACTTAGGGGCATTTGTTATAGCACACCCAGGATAAGATCCTATCTACATCCTTTAGAGGTGTCTAGGATGGTATGATATCATGCACCTGAACAGGGATGATTTTCAAGTAATCTAGTGTGGCGTCTGTCCGCAAAGGAAAGTCAGAGAGTAGTTTGCTGGGTCTAATATTGAGTTGGAGCGAAACTGACTAGCAAGAATGTTAGCCGTCTCAATTTCCGTAACCGTCACTTATAGGGAATGAGGTATAGAAAAGTTATGTGTTATGCTACCAGCTGCATCTGTAAGTACAGAATCCATACCAATTACTGTGCTGGACACATAAGTCACCAAATACATGTATTTATGCGCTAGTATCGATGGAGAGTGGTATATCTATGCTGTCAAATACTTTGTTGATTAGGGGAGATCACTTGGTCGAACGAGAGCGGTAGAGAGAATATAAGTAGCTAATGTTATGCTTCATGTTAAGTCTAATAAAGGTGTCGTCGTATGATTCTAGTTTTGTTTCTCTAGTAACGGGGAGAGTGTTTCAAATATAGACATAAAGTCCATGGATATGGCTGTCTCTGTCCTTACAGCAATATAGCAGAAAACCAGGCATGTTAAAATGGTTTGCGTGAATGTATGGGTGGAGGTTAATTTCAATTAACGCTAAAATACCCGAGGTGGTTGCTAGAAAGATTATTCAACATCGTCTAAATTAGTTTTTAGTCCGCGCATATTAGTGAATGCAAGCCTCAAGGGAGGAGGCAAATATGTTTTTATTCTACTTTAAGCCTGGTTTAATAGTATTGTTTTATTGGACTGACATTTTTTTTATTAAATAGTGTATTTTTTTAGGTGAGAGGTGCTTGACAAAGTGGTTGTGGAGAATACCAAACATGCACCAAAATTAGACTATCAACCGGCTCCTCACATACAGGATTGTAGCCTTGGGAAATCCCAACTGAGATGGGTGGTGAGTACCTTTCCATGCGTGACATAGAACTGCAACCAACCCGATATTATACACCTGGCGATGGAGTGTCCACTTTAATCGCTACCAACGAGTTAGGGCCTTAGTACTATCAGTAGGAAACAGTAATACGAAACTATCAATCCGATACCCTTAATCCCTCAGACAAAAATCAACCCAATCCAATTGCATTAGCATAAATGGTACTCAAGCTTCCAAAAAATTCCAAGTTTTAAGGGGTGGAATATGACGGGAGCGGGGAATTCATTGCGCGTGTCAGGAAATAATGTGGATCACTGTGTGTTTCTGTGATCCCACCTCTGCGCCTGGCTAATAGACAAAAAAAGAGTACGAAATTTGGACGATAGAAAGAGCGTATCTTCTTCTTAAGCAGTTTAGGTTTGAAAAACGGTTATTTATTCCAGTCACTAGCTCCAGGAAGGTTGTCATCCAGAACTGAAGAGGCCTCCCTCCACATTGTTTATTTCCAAGACGTATGAACACAGTAACATAGGATAAACTTAACAGTTTTATTTCTATTGGACGAATGACCTTAGAAGATCTACGGATCCATCAACATCGAGAGGGTTTGCCCACACCTGCGTCCTAGACGAGTTTATTTTTGCGAACCTGCATGGGTAGTTTATGGCAATGGGGTTGTTATTAAAGGTTTTACATCTACTTAAAATGGCAATCATCCAAAATAATTAAAAAGGGTATTACTTTCCATTTGATTGTTGCTGGAAGAGGGTATACGTTAAAATTCATGCAGTGGAAGCAACTAAATTTGAAACTGTTTTTTTCCAGATATAGTAATTAATATTTGGTTAAAATATTGGTCATGCGTTAGTTTAGGAATCTATACATATTAAAGTATGGTTAAATTGATACGTGGAATTAAAATAGCCTTTGATACCAGGGTCCTGCATATTTGAGACAATAAGAGGAATAAGAAATTGCTCTATTCAATAGAGATTAAAAATAGCGACATATCTATGATTTGAAGTACAATTCAATGCATGTATATTTGTAAGTAAGTATAAGTTATAACATATTCAGTGTGTATAATTAAGTATAAATATAAATCTGGACATATGTACAATAGATGTGAACATATAAAAATTGTAGATTTTAAGTATATTTCTTAATAAATTTCTTCTGATTCCTAGCGTGGAAAGGTTACTGTCTTTTGTTTAAAATTGTAAATCGTAGGCGAGATATGGGAGTTGCTATTTAATATAGATCATTTTAAATCTAAGTACAAAACTATAGCTAAACGTATCTATTTAATAGTTAAGCTATAGGATGAGAATATACGTTTATGCATGTGTTTGCAAAATAATTCTGTTTAGTGTCTATCGATTTGCAAAAGTTCCACCTTCTAAAGTGAAGGGCCGAAAGCTAAACCTCGCTCCAAATGTAGTGCAATATATTTATAGCAGCTTGGGAAAAAGAGCAATTGCTTAGTTTTCATGAATGATGATAATAACTGACATATTACAATGCAAAAACACTTAAGTATATAAAGAGTTTTAAGTATAGTTTACGATTTAAACAATTTTGGATAATGTTTATGATGCAAAACAGACACAGGAAGTGGCCTGTGATGTAAAGTATGTATTGAATATAATTTGATATATGTAGCATGCTAGCAGCGCCATTTGCTTAGTTTTGATAGTAACAATTAATAAATGGGAAGTCGTTGTTCGTTGTTCTATTTCAGGATTTATGGCGAGGCACAAAGCGTCTCAAGTAACGTTGAACTTGGCTAATTAGACTAAGTAAAAGTGTGAAATTGTTGGGAGCGTCACAGCTTATCTACTCCTTTAACGATATAAGCTTAACATCTGTAAAATATGGTGATGTCGCGAGTTCTAGGGCAGTTGTCGACTATAGCCGAGGAGATGTCCTACCTAGAGTTTCGCCGTAGTGACATTGATCAAAAGCATAGGCTTTATAACTAGGCTAGCCCTCAACCAGATTTACTGACCTGATAAAATATACAGATCCATTACTGGGAATGAGGCAGTCGTGCGCCAGGGGACAACACTAGATTTTTCAGTGCCCTCCCATGGTTAGAAGAAACTGAGTATCCTGCTTAAATAAAGTTTTGCCCTCATCTAAATAAATTAGCATAAAATAATTACATATTTCCGTTTTTATTATAGATAGAAATGATACTATCGATTTAGCATGATTAAACGACTTTCCATGTTTTTTTGTATTTAGTTTAAAATAAAAACTGAGGAAACGACGCTTAAAATGTCGAAAACTTAGATATATATTTATAAAAGAGAAACTATTTTACAGTTTACTTCATGGCTTTATATGAAATGAACAGATAACGATTTAATTCATGTGGTCACCCTTTGCTGACAACGTCCACCAGTTGTTGCAACGATTTCTGGCCAGAATTTCAGGAATCAGTATTTGAGTCAATACAAAATATTGGCCAAATTCTTAAGATTACGCCACAAGCTAAACAAAAATCTGTTGATTTAAAGTATCAACACTAACACGAAATCAAATCTAATTTCTCATGAATGAAGATTCACCAGGATAATTCTTCATGCGTAATCTATAATTATAAAGTGTGAAAAAACCCATGTTATAGCTATCCTGACAAAAATTTGTAATATTTTTAATTTGAAATTACAAGAAATTACAAAGGCTTTTTAATAAGCATCTTACGTCATAAGTTGTGTTTATTGCTATAATATATATATATATATATATATATATATATATATATTTACACAGTGATCTCCACTTATCAAGGCCCGGAAGCCACTCAGGGATAAGGGTTATTGCAAGTACAGTACGTTAGTGTGGAGAATTGATGAAGTGTTTACTTAAGGGGGCAGTTCATTAGGAATTTGTTAATATTGGACTTGAAGACATCCAAGTTGTAGTCCGGTGGGAAGCAGGCAGACGGAACAGAATTCCACAGGCGTGCAGTTCTAAGAAAGAAGCTTTGTTCATCGAATCCGCGTTTTGATTTAGGCACAGATATAGAGTGGGGAAATTTTTCACAGTGGATTCAGCTAGATGGGTGTTTTCCGTGAAAGATTGGCGAGGGGGGACCAGAGATTGGAGTTCAGATGAGCCCCTGCCATGGAATAACGATAAAACAAGGATAGGCTCGCAATGTCTCTTCGGTGGGAGAGAGGTTGCAGGGTAGAGAAAAGGGCATCCCCCACTAAGCCACGAAGTCTATTTTGTACTCTGTTAAGGCAGGATAGGCTGTTTTTAGCAACTCCTGCCCAGATATGGCAACAGTATTCCATCCTTGGACGTACTTGGCTTTTATATAGATAGAGAATTGCATCAGTAGTGAGATATCTTCTGGAGCGGTAGAAGGATCCCACCATCTTTCCAGCAACCTTGGCAACATACTTGATGTACGTGTTCCATTTCAGATCAGGAGTAAAGGTCAAACCCAGAAGCTTGTCAAAACACGGGGCCTCACCCAGACGAGTGCCATCCATCACAATTGATGCCAGATGCGGATCAGAGCGTTGATGATGTAAGGATTTTTTTTTCTAACATACGTGCACAATCTTATTAGTTTTATATTCTGTAGTCAAATATACGAAGTCTGTTAATGCGATCTGCATTTATATCTTTGATTCAAGTCAGCAGTCCCATACTTATATAAAATATTTTAGTTCAAATCTTTTGAGTGATGAAATTCATAGTTGTATATTTACTTTACGTTGGGCCTACATTTACAGTAAGCGTGGGTTGTATTTTACTTAAGTCATAAATTGAATATTATAGCAAGTAAGACAAATATGGCAATATAAATTTCAGCCTTTTTATTTTAGTAGAGGCTTTGGTAATCCTTCTTAGGTAAGAACATATTGACTAGTCATCTAATTTACTGTTTTATTTTAGCTTCTTCATATGCAAATAGGAAAAAATAGGGGGTGTTCGTCTAGATATCAACGACTACCCCGTTTGTGATTATTTATATTCAATATCTATATTTTCAGTATTGGTTTTGGTATTTTACCTAACTCTACACCTAAACACCTTCTAAATGATTTCAAACGATGGGAAATAAACTAAAACTAATATTAGGTTGAAAATGGCACACATGGAAATAAGTGTGAGAATGCAATGACGCAACAGGTAATGTTGTCAAATAACACTTTAGAAAGAAAAAAAGCACCCGACCACGTGGTGTCCATTTTTTTATTTTAATGAAAACGCTGCTCATGCTGCTTATACAATCGCTTGTAATCCTTTGGCTGCTTTGATATTTTCATATTTAACCTCGATTTCGCTCCTGCTGATATTTTCATATGCGCTCTGTTACATTTATTTTTACTCAAGTTTGTTGATTAAATGTTGCCAATCAATTCAATGAAGCCAGCATCTTGAAGTGCAGAGCAATACATAACAAATCAAACAGAAATAACAGTCAGTTAAAAAAGACGTGTTTTCATCAATAAATCTGTCAAATGCTAATAAAACATTTCAGAATCTTTGATTGCTTTAATTAATCTTTCATAATATAAACATTCATCTCGAAATCAGCAATGACGCATTCAATATATAATGAGATAATCAGTTCTATCTATAAGAAGAATGATAGCAAATCAGCACAAAAATAACATATTAGAAAGCGAATGATAATAACGTGAGGACACTTCTCCATTCTTTGGGCGAATATTTCCATCCCGGATAAATAAATAAATAATGACGGCAATACCTAGATATGTGAAGTGGAGAAACATTTCGCTACCGTAGAAATTTATCATGCGTAACGAAAATATCTAAACATAAAGTCATTATTATTATATAAGATTTGTGTTATAAAAACGCATTTTCTAAACACGAAGAATTGATTTTTATAATTCACACACAGATATAACTAATTCGACTCAATAAGCAAATATCTTTTTATTATAAGTGGTATATACTATCTTAATTAATACAAAGACATGTGCATTCGAGTATATGTTTTTTTTTATGAGTAAAAAAGGAAAATAAAACTCTTGGGAAGAGATTAAAATCAAAACCTAAAGCCGATAAGTCAAGTACGATAACAATTAAGCCGACTTGACACAATTTTCTAAACGTTTTTGAAAACCCACTTTTTTAACATAATATATCTGTCAGTTACACCTTCGAAGCATGCGCATTCGTGAAACAGTTAGCAAACATACAAAAATCAGACGGCCCACACGAGCTAATTATTTTCAATTTGACCATTTATCAGTTGTTACGGAGGAAAACCGATTAAAAAGTGTTTCACATATTTGAATATGCTATGGACCAAGTTTATATCTGTAAATTAAAAATTAATTGAATGTATGTCGTTGAGAAGTGCCCCACTCACATATTCTCACCTTTATAAATATGATAGCAGGCAACCTCTTACTTGTTTGGCCATGAAATACGCATAAATATTATATTTTAATTATTGCAGATTTCTTATTTATACTAAACAGAAATACCTAGGTATAAAACATAACGTTAAATTCTTTAAAATAAATGAAGTAAAAACGGAAAGAAACTGAGACATGTGCGTGCAAGTATTATATTTTTTCTAAACAATTAAATTCTTGTGAGTAAAAACAAAAATACTCGAGTTTGGATCGATACAAAAATCTTAAGACAAGTATGATAACAGATAGACCGGCTCCACACGATTTTAACAAGTGTTTTCAAACCTACTTGTTCATAACATAAGGGATGTGTCATATCAACAACTGATCCGTGCACATTCGTGAATTAGTTGACAAATAAATAAAAATCCGATGTTCCACCACGTACAAATTATTAATTTGGGTCCCTTAGTAGTTCATGTTTGCGGATGTAAATCGATTGAAACGCTTTCCAGATCACTGAATACTCTATATACCAAATTAACAGTTTTCAGTTTAAAAATTGCTGAGTATATAAGTGTAAAAGTGTCCTCATACTCACACATTATCACTTTTATAGATATACTAGCAGTCTGCCCGGCATTGCCCGGTCGTTAAAACGCTTAAAATATTATATTTAACTTACAACATAGCTATTATAGCTATTACATTAGGCGTGCATATTCATAATGCCATATTTCCACATTCACCTGGCAAACTCATTTCTGTATTTTATACTTTAGCACCGATTTTCCTCGGCTTAATCTCAAATAAAAAAAGTTAGATATAGTTAACTAAAGATGATCACCCCATAAAGAAAACCGAAAAAAATCTAACGGGAAATTAATTAAAATGAATGCTTAAGAGAATATGCAAATTAGCTAGATCTTTTGCAGATGAATGCAATTCCACGCACTATATAAATCAAAGTTGTATTATTGTAAATAAATAGAAAATCTTTTTTTAAATAAATAGAAAAATAATTTTGAATATGAATATCAATAGACAGAAAATTATAAGAGTATATATAGGGTAGAAAAATGATGAATATTCAACAACATTTTATTTAAATTTACATCAAAGTGAACAAAATATAAAACCAAAAATTATAATAGTTACATATATTACAAAGATATAGTAGTGTATTTTCAGAATATTTATGAATTCAGACATAAATAAACTTGTCATTTCACGAACTAAACGATGGATGGACAATTCGTTTTGTAAGGAAAATATCGAGATGTGTACACTAGGTTCTAGGTAAATTCGACCTTAGAGGAATAGTTTCTCAATAAATTGTCAGGTGCTTTTATGTTTAAAACTCAGTTGTCGTTTGTTTCGTAGGTACGTCCCATATTATTCACCATTTTCGTTTCATGTAATCGATCATAATTTTGTAATGTAGCGTAATATGTTGTTAGAATGATACAATGGCAGCCTACAGACATTTAACTCTCTGAATGAGTACTCGCCTATAAAGCCAGGTCAATATAATTATTTTGTGATTGTATATCAAATAATGACAGTTTTCTAATATATTATTTATATATAAACGCCGTTCGTTTTATCTATCTCATCTTCTGTGAAGACTTGGAGAGGAGTCAGTAGAATTCATGAATTATGAATGTCCAGCTTTCAAGTTAAACGTTTATGATTTGTAACTTGCTTGTGCAAATAAAAGCATGGTTTGACAATAGACTTTCTTTATGGGACTTTTTATTTGAGGCAGGATTTGAGATCAATATATCTAAAGTGATGTATACTTGTTGCATTTATCTCTTAGGCATTCAAACGATTTTTATGCATATGAAATTTATTGATTGCATTTCATTTTCGAGTAATCCAAGTTTAATCATTGTGATGTTTAGAGTGTAACTAAAGAGACAGATGGTAGTTTAATGCAATTTTGTATTCTTAAAAAATGTGTAGTGGCTAAAACACCTGGTACAACTCAGTTTAATAGTTACACACTTTTGGAAAATGAAGGCTCAATCCTCAATTTAGGCAGCAATAGATGTAAAATTATAAATTACTAAGAACTTCAATTGATCGTGTCTGACGGAGTGAGAGCATGGTAAACACTGGATTAAATGAAAAGTTTTATTTGAAATTCCGTGCAGATTCTGCAACTCGATAGAAATATTCCCTTTGCGAAAATACACACCCGATTAGAGTGGGGCATTATATCCCCCGGAATGTTAACTAATTCACAATATGATTATTTTAATGTTTTTTTTTTTTTTTTTTTTTTTTTTTTTACAAAGGCATCACCACATTATCAAGGCCCAGAGGCCACTCAAGGATAAGGGTTAAAGAGTGTACAGTAGAAGTTGGTCAATATAGTAATCATTAGTAATGAAAATTTGGTAAATTTAATAACTTATATGGAACGGCTCATCAAGAACTTATTTACTTTAGACTTGAACAAAACCATATTGTAGTCAGCCGGAAAGCAGGAAAACGGAAGACAATTCCACAGGCGTGCAGTTCTAAGAAAGAAGCTTTGTTCATGGAATCTACGTTTAGGTTTAGGCACAGATAAAGAGTGGGGGAAATTATTGATAGTGTTTACAGCTAGACGAGTGTTTCTTGTGAAAGTTTGGCGAGGGGGGACCATAGATTGAAGCTCAGTTGAACACTTTCCATGAAAATAACGATACATCAGAGACAAACTCGCAACATCTCTTCTGTGAGATAGAGGTTGCAAGGAGGAGAAAAGGACATCTCCTACGAGGCTACGAAGTCTATTTTGAACTCTATCAAGGCAGGACAAGTTCTTTCTAGCAGCTCCTGCCCAGATGTGGCAACAGTATTCCATCCTTGGACGTACCTGGCTCTTATATAGATAGAGAATAGCATCAGCAGTGAGATATCTACTGGATCGATAGAAAGATCCCACCATTTTTCCAGCGGCCTTGGCAACAGATTTGATATACGTGTTCCATTTAAGATCAGGAGTAATGGTCAAGCCCAGAAGCTTGTCAAAACTTGAGGCCTCCTGAAGACGAGAGCCATTCATTTCAATTGATGACAAATGTGGATTAGAATGTTGATGATGTAAAGAGAGAAGCTTGGTTTTAGATGCATTAAAAGTAACCAGCCACTCCTTTCCCCATTGTACTACGTGCTCAAGATCAGAGGAGAGAGAATTGGAGAGAACTTGCTCGTTTACTGTCTTAGATGTGGTACCATAAATGGTAGTGTCGTCAGCATAAATGTCTACAAATGATGTAAGGATATGATTTGGAAGATCATTAATGTAGATCAGGAAAAGAGTTGGGCCCAGGATGGATCCCTGAGGGACACCGGCATTAATATTGTGAGCTTCTGATTTTTGCCCCTCAACTACTACTCTTATGAATCTATCAGAAAGAAATGATTTAATAATTGAGAAGACTTTTCCAGCTATACCATAGCTAGCGATCTTATGAAGTAAACCTTTATGCCATACCCTATCAAAGGCTTTAGATATGTCAAGAGCAATTGCCCTAGAAAGATTGCCACCGTCGAGAGATTTGCTAATCCTATGCGATATAACTGTAAGGACATCTGCTGTAGATCTAGCAGAACGGAAACCATATTGAGTGTCACTAAGAAGGTTATTTTTGTTGAGATGTTTGATTACTTCTGTATTTAATACAGATTCTAGCAACTTACTCATGACGCACAGGAGACTTATTGGCCTGTACTGAGAGGGGGATGAGCGATCACCTGAATTCTTAAATACAGGGCATACTGATGAGATTTTCCAGGGAGATGGGAAACTATTCTCCTTAAGACAACGTTTAAACAGTTTTGTAAGTATGGGCGCTAGTTCAGGTTGAAGTTTTTTGAGTACTATAATTGGAATACCATCAGGGCCAGTTGCTTTACTGGAATCAAGGTTTTTGATTAGCTTGGCAACATCACGTACAGATATACGTATATCACATAGCGTGTTTTCTGATACAAGAGGAAATATTGGGGGTTGGCGGTCTTGGTCGCAAAGGGTAGAATTAGCTGCAAAGTTCTTGACAAAGAGTTTGGCTTTGTCTGATGCTGACGAGATTACCTCAGATCCATTGATAATAGTTGGGATGGAGCACACGCTTCTGTTCAGGATTCTGTTTGCTATTTGCCAAAACTGGTGGGAACCAAGCCGCTTCTCAGCTACTTTGGACTTAACAGATTGAGCATACAACTCTCTTGCGTTCCTTATTACTTTCTTACAATGGTTGCTGGCAGTCCTGAAAACGGCTTTAGTTTCCATACATCTATTACGTTTGAAGCAGTGGAAAAAGTGATTTCTGTGCGCAATGGCAGCAGCACATTCTGGAGAGAACCATGGCTGGCTGTTAGGTTTTTGCTGAAATTTTTTAGAGGGTATGAAATGGTCAATACCTACAATTAACCATTCAGTTAGGTCTAATACTATAGAGGACACATCCTTTTTAAACATGGAATGCAGAGGTAGATCAGATATAAATGTACGGAAGCTATCCCAGTCAGCCTTAGTGTATCGATATACTGTACGATGAAGAGGTACGTCTGGGGACTTATTACATTTCATTTTTATCTTAATTGATACAACAGAGTGGTCGGAAGATCCAAGAGGCGACAGAACAGAAACTGAACATAGTTCAGGGCAAGTTGTGAGAAAAAGGTCTAGTAGGCTCGCATACTGGCCGTCATTATCGGGCACACGGGTAGGTTCCTGAACAATCTGAGTGAGGTCATAGGCAATGGAGAAATCATGACAGAACCTCCCCTCATCATCGGTCTTGTTTGAGTGGGTCAACCATTCGACGTTGTGAACATTGAAGTCTCCACATACGTGAATGTTAGCTGAAGGATAAGTAGAAAGGACTTGGTCAATTTTCTCAGATATGCTTTGAAAGATAGTAACTCCGCTGTTGTGGGGGCGATAGAGAGTAAATATAAATGCAGTAGTGTGAGCTAAAGCAACCCGGAAGCACATATAAGGTAAGTTAGGATCTTCCCTGGAGATGTCCCTCCCACATGGAAAGCTATCTTTAATATAGGCACATATTCCATGCCCATGGCGATCTTGGGGGTCAGATTTAGAAGTTAAGTTAGAGTATCCTGTAATTGCAAACTCATCAAGGGAAATAGCCTGTCCAATGCCAGTTTCACTTAAAAATAAAAGGTCTGGTTTAGTCTCCTGTAATTGGGTTTCAACCTCTGGAAGGTTAGAACGTAGACCCCTGATGTTGGAGAAGGAGACATGGTAGTAGGGGTCTACGTTGGAAGTTGGAGAACCGGGTTTAATCGTGTATTTTTTCTTGAAACTTGTCATGATGAAATTTTGGAATTTGTGGACTAGGTCGACAGATTTACTTAGAGCAGGACAGAGAGGGGAAACTAAGAGAGAAAAAGAAACGAAGAATTTTTTTTTTTTTTTTGTACCACATGATAAGGTAAAGCCGTAACAATTACCCACTAGTATGGCATCGAGAGGCCCCACCAGAAGCTACTGCATGGTCCAGATTCCATTCACCAAATGGCAATACAGCAGCCCCAGTACTTTGCACCTGCTGATAGGACAGCCTCCTTAGTGGTTAATCCAAGGTTCGGGTCCCTGACTATCAGGCGGATAACGTCAGCCCAGACAAAACGTTTACCTCCAGCACCCTTACTAGTGACATGGCTACAAGGATAGACATAGAAACAGAAAATTTCCACCAACTCTGCCAACTGTTCGCGCAAAAATACTGCCAACCTAGAAAACAGCTTTTTCTTCTCCCTTTGTCAGAAAAATCACTCATTTAAAAATGAGGACTGAGGGACAAATAAGAAGAAGCGAGAGTAACAGGAGCTGCCGATAACGCATCCACAATGCGTTTTCTACTCTCCATTAAAAAAAAAAATAAAAAAATAAAATAACTATTAAGTATTGTACTTAATAAAAGTCCAACGGACCTGTTTAAGGGAAAGCATGGTGATAGATTCCCCTCCCACGAACTAAAAATGAGTACAATTAGGTAATCTATTTTTGCAATCAACTCGGTAGATAAATAAACATTTATGGACGAGAAAAAAAAAAAAAAAAAAAAAAAAAAAAAAAAATTAAAGCTAGCATTTAATACAACAGAAATACATAAATTAAATACTGAAATAAAATGTAGTTATTAATATTTGAATCTTAAAATAAAAAGTGCGAATTAATAGAGAAAATCACTTATCACAACAACGCATTCCGTCTCCAAACTAGTGAAGAATTTAACTTTTAATAGCGTTCAGAAGATTTTTTTTTTAAATTAACCGTTAAGAGAAAGCGTGATTTTATTCTGAACTTTAACTAATCACGTTTTAAGCAACTTATGACATAAAACAAAATCGGATGGGGGGGGGGGGTTCTTCCGAAGGTTAGTTGGTGACGTTATAAGTAATTGCGAGATAAGATGGGAGCCAGAAATTAGGGGTGGGGGACTGAAAATGATAATATAATGGATTGATTATACAATATTTAAGATCAACTTGGTAGATAAACATTTATGGACGAGAAAAAAAAAAAAAAAAAAAAAAAAAAAAAAATTAAAGCTAGCATTTAATACAACAGAAATACATAAATTAAATACTGAAATAAAATGTAGTTATTAATATTTGAATCTTAAAATAAAAAGTGCGAATTAATAGAGAAAATCACTTATCACAACAACGCATTCCGTCTCCAAACTAGTGAAGAATTTAACTTTTAATAGCGTTCAGAAGATTTTTTTTTTTAAATTAACCGTTAAGAGAAAGCGTGATTTTATTCTGAACTTTAACTAATCACGTTTTAAGCAACTTATGACATAAAACAAAATCGGATGGGGGGGGGTTTCTTCCGAAGGTTAGTTGGTGACGTTATAAGTAATTGCGAGATAAGATGGGAGCCAGAAATTAGGGGTGGGGGACTGAAAATGATAATATAATGGATTGATTATACAATATTTAAGATCAACTTGGTAGATAAACATTTATGGACGAGAAAAAAAAAAAAAAAAAAAAATTAAAGCTAGCATTTAATACAACAGAAATACATAAATTAAATACTGAAATAAAATGTAGTTATTAATATTTGAATCTTAAAATAAAAAGTGCGAATTAATAGAGAAAATCACTTATCACAACAACGCATTCCGTCTCCAAACTAGTGAAGAATTTAACTTTTAATAGCGTTCAGAAGATTTTTTTTTTAAATTAACCGTTAAGAGAAAGCGTGATTTTATTCTGAACTTTAACTAATCACGTTTTAAGCAACTTATGACATAAAACAAAATCGGATGGGGGGGGGTTTTCTTCCGAAGGTTAGTTGGTGACGTTATAAGTAATTGCGAGATAAGATGGGAGCCAGAAATTAGGGGTGGGGGACTGAAAATGATAATATAATGGATTGATTATACAATATTTAAGATCAACTTGGTAGATAAACATTTATGGACGAGAAAAAAAAAAAAAAAAAAAAAAAAAATTAAAGCTAGCATTTAATACAACAGAAATACATAAATTAAATACTGAAATAAAATGTAGTTATTAATATTTGAATCTTAAAATAAAAAGTGCGAATTAATAGAGAAAATCACTTATCACAACAACGCATTCCGTCTCCAAACTAGTGAAGAATTTAACTTTTAATAGCGTTCAGAAGATTTTTTTTTTAAATTAACCGTTAAGAGAAAGCGTGATTTTATTCTGAACTTTAACTAATCACGTTTTAAGCAACTTATGACATAAAACAAAATCGGATGGGGGGGGGTTTCTTCCGAAGGTTAGTTGGTGACGTTATAAGTAATTGCGAGATAAGATGGGAGCCAGAAATTAGGGGTGGGGGACTGAAAATGATAATATAATGGATTGATTATACAATATTTAAGATCAACTTGGTAGATAAACATTTATGGACGAAAAAAAAAAAAAAAAAAAAATAAAGCTAGCATTTAATACAACAGAAATACATAAATTAAATACTGAAATAAAATGTAGTTATTAATATTTGAATCTTAAAATAAAAAGTGCGAATTAATAGAGAAAATCACTTATCACAACAACGCATTCCGTCTCCAAACTAGTGAAGAATTTAACTTTTAATAGCGTTCAGAAGATTTTTTTTTTTTTTTTTTTTAAATTAACCGTTAAGAGAAAGCGTGATTTTATTCTGAACTTTAACTAATCACGTTTTAAGCAACTTATGACATAAAACAAAATCGGATGGGGGGGGGGTTTCTTCCGAAGGTTAGTTGGTGACGTTATAAGTAATTGCGAGATAAGATGGGAGCCAGAAATTAGGGGTGGGGGACTGAAAATGATAATATAATGGATTGATTATACAATATTTAAGATCAACTTGGTAGATAAACATTTATGGACGGGAAAAAAAAAAAAAAAAAAAAAATTAAAGCTAGCATTTAATACAACAGAAATACATAAATTAAATACTGAAATAAAATGTAGTTATTAATATTTGAATCTTAAAATAAAAAGTGCGAATTAATAGAGAAAATCACTTATCACAACAACGCATTCCGTCTCCAAACTAGTGAAGAATTTAACTTTTAATAGCGTTCAGAAGATTTTTTTTTTTAAATTAACCGTTAAGAGAAAGCGTGATTTTATTCTGAACTTTAACTAATCACGTTTTAAGCAACTTATGACATAAAACAAAATCGGATGGGGGGGGGGTTCTTCCGAAGGTTAGTTGGTGACGTTATAAGTAATTGCGAGATAAGATGGGAGCCAGAAATTAGGGGTGGGGGACTGAAAATGATAATATAATGGATTGATTATACAATATTTAAGATCAACTTGGTAGATAAACATTTATGGACGAGAAAAAAAAAAAAAAAAAAAAAAAAAAATTAAAGCTAGCATTTAATACAACAGAAATACATAAATTAAATACTGAAATAAAATGTAGTTATTAATATTTGAATCTTAAAATAAAAAGTGCGAATTAATAGAGAAAATCACTTATCACAACAACGCATTCCGTCTCCAAACTAGTGAAGAATTTAACTTTTAATAGCGTTCAGAAGATTTTTTTTTTAAATTAACCGTTAAGAGAAAGCGTGATTTTATTCTGAACTTTAACTAATCACGTTTTAAGCAACTTATGACATAAAACAAAATCGGATGGGGGGGGGGTTTCTTCCGAAGGTTAGTTGGTGACGTTATAAGTAATTGCGAGATAAGATGGGAGCCAGAAATTAGGGGTGGGGGACTGAAAATGATAATATAATGGATTGATTATACAATATTTAAGATCAACTTGGTAGATAAACATTTATGGACGAAAAAAAAAAAAAAAAAAAAAAAAAAAAAAAAAAATTAAAGCTAGCATTTAATACAACAGAAATACATAAATTAAATACTGAAATAAAATGTAGTTATTAATATTTGAATCTTAAAATAAAAAGTGCGAATTAATAGAGAAAATCACTTATCACAACAACGCATTCCGTCTCCAAACTAGTGAAGAATTTAACTTTTAATAGCGTTCAGAAGATTTTTTTTTTTTTTTTTTAAATTAACCGTTAAGAGAAAGCGTGATTTTATTCTGAACTTTAACTAATCACGTTTTAAGCAACTTATGACATAAAACAAAATCGGATGGGGGGGGGGTTTCTTCCGAAGGTTAGTTGGTGACGTTATAAGTAATTGCGAGATAAGATGGGAGCCAGAAATTAGGGGTGGGGGACTGAAAATGATAATATAATGGATTGATTATACAATATTTAAGATCAACTTGGTAGATAAACATTTATGGACGAGAAAAAAAAAAAAAAAAAAATTAAAGCTAGCATTTAATACAACAGAAATACATAAATTAAATACTGAAATAAAATGTAGTTATTAATATTTGAATCTTAAAATAAAAAGTGCGAATTAATAGAGAAAATCACTTATCACAACAACGCATTCCGTCTCCAAACTAGTGAAGAATTTAACTTTTAATAGCGTTCAGAAGATTTTTTTTTTTAAATTAACCGTTAAGAGAAAGCGTGATTTTATTCTGAACTTTAACTAATCACGTTTTAAGCAACTTATGACATGAAACAAAATCGGATGGGGGGGGGGTTCTTCCGAAGGTTAGTTGGTGACGTTATAAGTAATTGCGAGATAAGATGGGAGCCAGAAATTAGGGGTGGGGGACTGAAAATGATAATATAATGGATTGATTATACAATATTTAAGATCAACTTGGTAGATAAACATTTATGGACGAAAAAAAAAAAAAATTAAAGCTAGCATTTAATACAACAGAAATACATAAATTAAATACTGAAATAAAATGTAGTTATTAATATTTGAATCTTAAAATAAAAAGTGCGAATTAATAGAGAAAATCACTTATCACAACAACGCATTCCGTCTCCAAACTAGTGAAGAATTTAACTTTTAATAGCGTTCAGAAGATTTTTTTTTTTTTTTTTTAAATTAACCGTTAAGAGAAAGCGTGATTTTATTCTGAACTTTAACTAATCACGTTTTAAGCAACTTATGACATAAAACAAAATCGGATGGGGGGGGGGTTTCTTCCGAAGGTTAGTTGGTGACGTTATAAGTAATTGCGAGATAAGATGGGAGCCAGAAATTAGGGGTGGGGGACTGAAAATGATAATATAATGGATTGATTATACAATATTTAAGATCAACTTGGTAGATAAACATTTATGGACGGGAAAAAAAAAAAAAAAAAATTAAAGCTAGCATTTAATACAACAGAAATACATAAATTAAATACTGAAATAAAATGTAGTTATTAATATTTGAATCTTAAAATAAAAAGTGCGAATTAATAGAGAAAATCACTTATCACAACAACGCATTCCGTCTCCAAACTAGTGAAGAATTTAACTTTTAATAGCGTTCAGAAGATTTTTTTTTTTAAATTAACCGTTAAGAGAAAGCGTGATTTTATTCTGAACTTTAACTAATCACGTTTTAAGCAACTTATGACATAAAACAAAATCGGATGGGGGGGGGGGGTTCTTCCGAAGGTTAGTTGGTGACGTTATAAGTAATTGCGAGATAAGATGGGAGCCAGAAATTAGGGGTGGGGGACTGAAAATGATAATATAATGGATTGATTATACAATATTTAAGATCAACTTGGTAGATAAACATTTATGGACGAGAAAAAAAAAAAAAAAAAAAAAAAAAAAAAAATTAAAGCTAGCATTTAATACAACAGAAATACATAAATTAAATACTGAAATAAAATGTAGTTATTAATATTTGAATCTTAAAATAAAAAGTGCGAATTAATAGAGAAAATCACTTATCACAACAACGCATTCCGTCTCCAAACTAGTGAAGAATTTAACTTTTAATAGCGTTCAGAAGATTTTTTTTTTTAAATTAACCGTTAAGAGAAAGCGTGATTTTATTCTGAACTTTAACTAATCACGTTTTAAGCAACTTATGACATAAAACAAAATCGGATGGGGGGGGGTTTCTTCCGAAGGTTAGTTGGTGACGTTATAAGTAATTGCGAGATAAGATGGGAGCCAGAAATTAGGGGTGGGGGACTGAAAATGATAATATAATGGATTGATTATACAATATTTAAGATCAACTTGGTAGATAAACATTTATGGACGAGAAAAAAAAAAAAAAAAAAAAATTAAAGCTAGCATTTAATACAACAGAAATACATAAATTAAATACTGAAATAAAATGTAGTTATTAATATTTGAATCTTAAAATAAAAAGTGCGAATTAATAGAGAAAATCACTTATCACAACAACGCATTCCGTCTCCAAACTAGTGAAGAATTTAACTTTTAATAGCGTTCAGAAGATTTTTTTTTTAAATTAACCGTTAAGAGAAAGCGTGATTTTATTCTGAACTTTAACTAATCACGTTTTAAGCAACTTATGACATAAAACAAAATCGGATGGGGGGGGGGTTTCTTCCGAAGGTTAGTTGGTGACGTTATAAGTAATTGCGAGATAAGATGGGAGCCAGAAATTAGGGGTGGGGGACTGAAAATGATAATATAATGGATTGATTATACAATATTTAAGATCAACTTGGTAGATAAACATTTATGGACGAGAAAAAAAAAAAAAAAAAAAAATTAAAGCTAGCATTTAATACAACAGAAATACATAAATTAAATACTGAAATAAAATGTAGTTATTAATATTTGAATCTTAAAATAAAAAGTGCGAATTAATAGAGAAAATCACTTATCACAACAACGCATTCCGTCTCCAAACTAGTGAAGAATTTAACTTTTAATAGCGTTCAGAAGATTTTTTTTTTTAAATTAACCGTTAAGAGAAAGCGTGATTTTATTCTGAACTTTAACTAATCACGTTTTAAGCAACTTATGACATAAAACAAAATCGGATGGGGGGGGGGTTTCTTCCGAAGGTTAGTTGGTGACGTTATAAGTAATTGCGAGATAAGATGGGAGCCAGAAATTAGGGGTGGGGGACTGAAAATGATAATATAATGGATTGATTATACAATATTTAAGATCAACTTGGTAGATAAACATTTATGGACGAAAAAAAAAAAAAAAAAAAATTAAAGCTAGCATTTAATACAACAGAAATACATAAATTAAATACTGAAATAAAATGTAGTTATTAATATTTGAATCTTAAAATAAAAAGTGCGAATTAATAGAGAAAATCACTTATCACAACAACGCATTCCGTCTCCAAACTAGTGAAGAATTTAACTTTTAATAGCGTTCAGAAGATTTTTTTTTTTTTTTTTTTAAATTAACCGTTAAGAGAAAGCGTGATTTTATTCTGAACTTTAACTAATCACGTTTTAAGCAACTTATGACATAAAACAAAATCGGATGGGGGGGGGTTTCTTCCGAAGGTTAGTTGGTGACGTTATAAGTAATTGCGAGATAAGATGGGAGCCAGAAATTAGGGGTGGGGGACTGAAAATGATAATATAATGGATTGATTATACAATATTTAAGATCAACTTGGTAGATAAACATTTATGGACGGGAAAAAAAAAAAAAAAAAAAATTAAAGCTAGCATTTAATACAACAGAAATACATAAATTAAATACTGAAATAAAATGTAGTTATTAATATTTGAATCTTAAAATAAAAAGTGCGAATTAATAGAGAAAATCACTTATCACAACAACGCATTCCGTCTCCAAACTAGTGAAGAATTTAACTTTTAATAGCGTTCAGAAGATTTTTTTTTTTAAATTAACCGTTAAGAGAAAGCGTGATTTTATTCTGAACTTTAACTAATCACGTTTTAAGCAACTTATGACATAAAACAAAATCGGATGGGGGGGGGGTTTCTTCCGAAGGTTAGTTGGTGACGTTATAAGTAATTGCGAGATAAGATGGGAGCCAGAAATTAGGGGTGGGGGACTGAAAATGATAATATAATGGATTGATTATACAATATTTAAGATCAACTTGGTAGATAAACATTTATGGACGAGAAAAAAAAAAAAAAAAAAAAAAAAAAAAATTAAAGCTAGCATTTAATACAACAGAAATACATAAATTAAATACTGAAATAAAATGTAGTTATTAATATTTGAATCTTAAAATAAAAAGTGCGAATTAATAGAGAAAATCACTTATCACAACAACGCATTCCGTCTCCAAACTAGTGAAGAATTTAACTTTTAATAGCGTTCAGAAGATTTTTTTTTTAAATTAACCGTTAAGAGAAAGCGTGATTTTATTCTGAACTTTAACTAATCACGTTTTAAGCAACTTATGACATAAAACAAAATCGGATGGGGGGGGGGTTCTTCCGAAGGTTAGTTGGTGACGTTATAAGTAATTGCGAGATAAGATGGGAGCCAGAAATTAGGGGTGGGGGACTGAAAATGATAATATAATGGATTGATTATACAATATTTAAGATCAATTTGGTAGATAAACATTTATGGACGAAAAAAAAAAAAAAAAAAAAAAAAAAAAAAAATTAAAGCTAGCATTTAATACAACAGAAATACATAAATTAAATACTGAAATAAAATGTAGTTATTAATATTTGAATCTTAAAATAAAAAGTGCGAATTAATAGAGAAAATCACTTATCACAACAACGCATTCCGTCTCCAAACTAGTGAAGAATTTAACTTTTAATAGCGTTCAGAAGATTTTTTTTTTTTTTTTAAATTAACCGTTAAGAGAAAGCGTGATTTTATTCTGAACTTTAACTAATCACGTTTTAAGCAACTTATGACATAAAACAAAATCGGATGGGGGGGGTTTCTTCCGAAGGTTAGTTGGTGACGTTATAAGTAATTGCGAGATAAGATGGGAGCCAGAAATTAGGGGTGGGGGACTGAAAATGATAATATAATGGATTGATTATACAATATTTAAGATCAACTTGGTAGATAAACATTTATGGACGAGAAAAAAAAAAAAAAAAAAAAATTAAAGCTAGCATTTAATACAACAGAAATACATAAATTAAATACTGAAATAAAATGTAGTTATTAATATTTGAATCTTAAAATAAAAAGTGCGAATTAATAGAGAAAATCACTTATCACAACAACGCATTCCGTCTCCAAACTAGTGAAGAATTTAACTTTTAATAGCGTTCAGAAGATTTTTTTTTTTTAAATTAACCGTTAAGAGAAAGCGTGATTTTATTCTGAACTTTAACTAATCACGTTTTAAGCAACTTATGACATGAAACAAAATCGGATGGGGGGGGGTTCTTCCGAAGGTTAGTTGGTGACGTTATAAGTAATTGCGAGATAAGATGGGAGCCAGAAATTAGGGGTGGGGGACTGAAAATGATAATATAATGGATTGATTATACAATATTTAAGATCAACTTGGTAGATAAACATTTATGGACGAAAAAAAAAAAAAATTAAAGCTAGCATTTAATACAACAGAAATACATAAATTAAATACTGAAATAAAATGTAGTTATTAATATTTGAATCTTAAAATAAAAAGTGCGAATTAATAGAGAAAATCACTTATCACAACAACGCATTCCGTCTCCAAACTAGTGAAGAATTTAACTTTTAATAGCGTTCAGAAGATTTTTTTTTTTTTTTTTTAAATTAACCGTTAAGAGAAAGCGTGATTTTATTCTGAACTTTAACTAATCACGTTTTAAGCAACTTATGACATAAAACAAAATCGGATGGGGGGGGGGTTTCTTCCGAAGGTTAGTTGGTGACGTTATAAGTAATTGCGAGATAAGATGGGAGCCAGAAATTAGGGGTGGGGGACTGAAAATGATAATATAATGGATTGATTATACAATATTTAAGATCAACTTGGTAGATAAACATTTATGGACGGGAAAAAAAAAAAAAAAATTAAAGCTAGCATTTAATACAACAGAAATACATAAATTAAATACTGAAATAAAATGTAGTTATTAATATTTGAATCTTAAAATAAAAAGTGCGAATTAATAGAGAAAATCACTTATCACAACAACGCATTCCGTCTCCAAACTAGTGAAGAATTTAACTTTTAATAGCGTTCAGAAGATTTTTTTTTTTAAATTAACCGTTAAGAGAAAGCGTGATTTTATTCTGAACTTTAACTAATCACGTTTTAAGCAACTTATGACATAAAACAAAATCGGATGGGGGGGGGTTTCTTCCGAAGGTTAGTTGGTGACGTTATAAGTAATTGCGAGATAAGATGGGAGCCAGAAATTAGGGGTGGGGGACTGAAAATGATAATATAATGGATTGATTATACAATATTTAAGATCAACTTGGTAGATAAACATTTATGGACGAAAAAAAAAAAAAAAAAAATTAAAGCTAGCATTTAATACAACAGAAATACATAAATTAAATACTGAAATAAAATGTAGTTATTAATATTTGAATCTTAAAATAAAAAGTGCGAATTAATAGAGAAAATCACTTATCACAACAACGCATTCCGTCTCCAAACTAGTGAAGAATTTAACTTTTAATAGCGTTCAGAAGATTTTTTTTTTTTTTTTTAAATTAACCGTTAAGAGAAAGCGTGATTTTATTCTGAACTTTAACTAATCACGTTTTAAGCAACTTATGACATAAAACAAAATCGGATGGGGGGGGGTTTCTTCCGAAGGTTAGTTGGTGACGTTATAAGTAATTGCGAGATAAGATGGGAGCCAGAAATTAGGGGTGGGGGACTGAAAATGATAATATAATGGATTGATTATACAATATTTAAGATCAACTTGGTAGATAAACATTTATGGACGGGAAAAAAAAAAAAAAATTAAAGCTAGCATTTAATACAACAGAAATACATAAATTAAATACTGAAATAAAATGTAGTTATTAATATTTGAATCTTAAAATAAAAAGTGCGAATTAATAGAGAAAATCACTTATCACAACAACGCATTCCGTCTCCAAACTAGTGAAGAATTTAACTTTTAATAGCGTTCAGAAGATTTTTTTTTTTAAATTAACCGTTAAGAGAAAGCGTGATTTTATTCTGAACTTTAACTAATCACGTTTTAAGCAACTTATGACATAAAACAAAATCGGATGGGGGGGGGGTTTCTTCCGAAGGTTAGTTGGTGACGTTATAAGTAATTGCGAGATAAGATGGGAGCCAGAAATTAGGGGTGGGGGACTGAAAATGATAATATAATGGATTGATTATACAATATTTAAGATCAACTTGGTAGATAAACATTTATGGACGAAAAAAAAAAAAAAAAAAATTAAAGCTAGCATTTAATACAACAGAAATACATAAATTAAATACTGAAATAAAATGTAGTTATTAATATTTGAATCTTAAAATAAAAAGTGCGAATTAATAGAGAAAATCACTTATCACAACAACGCATTCCGTCTCCAAACTAGTGAAGAATTTAACTTTTAATAGCGTTCAGAAGATTTTTTTTTTTTTTTTTTTTAAATTAACCGTTAAGAGAAAGCGTGATTTTATTCTGAACTTTAACTAATCACGTTTTAAGCAACTTATGACATAAAACAAAATCGGATGGGGGGGGGGGTTCTTCCGAAGGTTAGTTGGTGACGTTATAAGTAATTGCGAGATAAGATGGGAGCCAGAAATTAGGGGTGGGGGACTGAAAATGATAATATAATGGATTGATTATACAATATTTAAGATCAACTTGGTAGATAAACATTTATGGACGGGAAAAAAAAAAAAAAAAATTAAAGCTAGCATTTAATACAACAGAAATACATAAATTAAATACTGAAATAAAATGTAGTTATTAATATTTGAATCTTAAAATAAAAAGTGCGAATTAATAGAGAAAATCACTTATCACAACAACGCATTCCGTCTCCAAACTAGTGAAGAATTTAACTTTTAATAGCGTTCAGAAGATTTTTTTTTTAAAATTAACCGTTAAGAGAAAGCGTGATTTTATTCTGAACTTTAACTAATCACGTTTTAAGCAACTTATGACATAAAACAAAATCGGATGGGGGGGGGTTTCTTCCGAAGGTTAGTTGGTGACGTTATAAGTAATTGCGAGATAAGATGGGAGCCAGAAATTAGGGGTGGGGGACTGAAAATGATAATATAATGGATTGATTATACAATATTTAAGATCAACTTGGTAGATAAACATTTATGGACGAGAAAAAAAAAAAAAAAAAAAAAAAAAAAAAAAAAAAATTAAAGCTAGCATTTAATACAACAGAAATACATAAATTAAATACTGAAATAAAATGTAGTTATTAATATTTGAATCTTAAAATAAAAAGTGCGAATTAATAGAGAAAATCACTTATCACAACAACGCATTCCGTCTCCAAACTAGTGAAGAATTTAACTTTTAATAGCGTTCAGAAGATTTTTTTTTTTAAATTAACCGTTAAGAGAAAGCGTGATTTTATTCTGAACTTTAACTAATCACGTTTTAAGCAACTTATGACATAAAACAAAATCGGATGGGGGGGGGGTTTCTTCCGAAGGTTAGTTGGTGACGTTATAAGTAATTGCGAGATAAGATGGGAGCCAGAAATTAGGGGTGGGGGACTGAAAATGATAATATAATGGATTGATTATACAATATTTAAGATCAACTTGGTAGATAAACATTTATGGACGAGAAAAAAAAAAAAAAAAAAAAAAAAAAATTAAAGCTAGCATTTAATACAACAGAAATACATAAATTAAATACTGAAATAAAATGTAGTTATTAATATTTGAATCTTAAAATAAAAAGTGCGAATTAATAGAGAAAATCACTTATCACAACAACGCATTCCGTCTCCAAACTAGTGAAGAATTTAACTTTTAATAGCGTTCAGAAGATTTTTTTTTTTAAATTAACCGTTAAGAGAAAGCGTGATTTTATTCTGAACTTTAACTAATCACGTTTTAAGCAACTTATGACATAAAACAAAATCGGATGGGGGGGGGGGTTCTTCCGAAGGTTAGTTGGTGACGTTATAAGTAATTGCGAGATAAGATGGGAGCCAGAAATTAGGGGTGGGGGACTGAAAATGATAATATAATGGATTGATTATACAATATTTAAGATCAACTTGGTAGATAAACATTTATGGACGAGAAAAAAAAAAAAAAAAAAAAAAAAAATTAACTTTTGTATCCATTTTATATAAGGAAGTATAATTACTCCCAGATTTACTACCGTTTGCATGTATATGTTCGGTCAATGTTGCCTTACAGCAGATGTACTTTGTTACAGTCTTCCTCTTTCATGTTGCTTCACAAAAAATGCAAACTTATTCTTTTTAAACTAAACTTACTTTTACTTATTCTTAACATACGGAAGCTGTCCTGTACTTCAATCACACATGCGCAGTCTTGAAACAGTTAACAAAGAGAGGAAAATCCAATGAGACGGACGAACAAATTTTACCCCTTTACAGCACTTTTCGGAAGAAAATCGATTAAAACTTCTCCTTATACCTTATTAACCTATATACAAAATTACAAAACCAAGCATTGGTTGGGTATATAGGTTAGTAGGTATCCTCACACATATACCAATTCTAACTTTTATAGATAAATAGATAGATAAATATAAAAAGAATATTTCTATGTAAAATCCACAACGGCTAGTAAAACAATTATGAATTCTGCTAAATATAACCTCCTATATTTTAACTACAAAAAAAGGCAAATCAAAGAAGCGCGAAATGAACACGTGACCTTTTGTATTCATAATTTATTTTTCTACACAGTTACCACCATTGCAGAAGCCTATTTATCAGTGTCTTTTGATGACTGACGTATAAATGCCCGGAGCGCGGTATTTTACTGACATTTCTGTCGTCAAAGAGAATTTGACGAACATAACTTCTACGTTTGCTGACGTTAATTGCATGGGTTTCGTGAAAAATTCGCTGAATGCTTTTTGGGTCATTTTTTCTACATGGGGGAATTCAGTGAGGTATATCTGCTTCTGACTCGCGTGCATAGCAGGGATTGCTTCACCGTCAATATCTGCAACAGGACTTAAAATTTCATTTGATAATTTTAATTGTTCATATTAAAAGGTAAATGGTAAATAGTAAATAAGTGGTATAACAATAAACAATATTTTATTACAATAAACCCGCAAATATTTCAGTTAAAATTGTTTATTTTATTTTTTAACACTAAAAATATATTTTGCGCTAAAGATGCAAGGAGCTATAGTGATTATTTAATAATTTTGTGGTGAGAGATACATTCTTATATTTAAGAAATGAGAATTATGTAGTATGATATTTGTTTACATACATTTTAATTTTTACATTAACAGACATGTAAAAAATTGCGGTAATTACAAAAGTAATCGGTCTGATGAGAAACGATTATTATATAATAATAATTCTCTTAATCTAGAATAATGACCAACCATTTACTGCTAATTTATTTGGTTGAGAGTAGTATCGTTTTGATAGCACAGGTGTAATGATTTATCTGTGTACATTTACTAGAATTAATTTCGAATATGCAACCAGATGCACAATTGTTATAAAAATACAGAGGCTGATGCTTGGTAGACAATACGATAACCATTGATATTGAATTATTTTACGTCCTGCCCAAGAGGGAAAACAAGCGGTTGGATCGTCATTAATAAATAATGTTTAAAAAGTGATAACAAATTAATCGAATTCTAACATCTGTTTCAATAAACCCAGATTACACATATCATCGCTGCATAAGTAACTATCGCCTTATTCCGGGTACCAACGCACGTCATTTCGACATTAAAATAATCGATACAATGGAAACGGTTACTGATGATTAGGGCTATGAAAACAGATTATTCTTTTTGTTCTTTTGATTCTCGAGTATATATATTGATGTCTTTTATGCATTTATGCTATGTGTTATATGGTTCTCGGTTGATTGAATGTGTTTAACTGTGTCGGATATATACTCGAGGGTAAAAACAATGATAAGAATATTCTGTTGCCATAGCCCTAATAATGATGCGGTCGGAATTTACATTAATACGTAATATATACGATTAGTATAACTTAGTAAATTAACAAAAATTAATGCTTATAATTATCTAAATTATACTTTTATTTATTTATTTATTCATTTTCGGACTGTTGCTCTCAGTTTCATAGTTGCTGTTTCATCACGTTTCAGCTAGCTCACTCTGTTGCCTTCTGCAGGTGATAAACCGCGATGGGATATGAATTATTGAATTTTATAACTGCATTCCACTAATTACTGCCTTCCATAGTTGTCGTCCTCCAAAGTGTTGGCTAACTAAGCCCCTGCCCGGATTTGGATATGAGTAAAACCGTTATATTTGAGACCATAGTCACTTGGAACCGTGAAGATTTAACTCCTCTATTCACTGCGCCACGGGCCTCGAAGATCGATAAAGGGTAGCTTTTTGGTAAATAAATATATAAATTACTCATTGTCAATGATTCTAATTAAAATAATGTTTTTTGAATTAAATAATTAAACGTTACTATTTGTCCCAATATATATACGCTAAAGAATTAGTAGAGACTCGTATTAAGGGAATTCTTATATTTATTCTGAAACACAGCAAATGTGTGAAACACCTCCATTTGGAGAAAATGCTGATATGATAATCTGTATATAACAAACGCGTGATGTAAAACTGGCCAAAAACCTTCAATAAAGATAACACATATATAGAAGACAAACAAGATTCGGATATAAAATTGTTAACAATTGCGGGTTAATGGTTGCAAAGCATCAAAATACTGATATTTTTTCTTATTTATATAACATTTTTCCGCAGTTGCTACTTATTTTTTATTAATCAAAATTAATGGAACTTTGATTAAAAGTCACAAATATTTAATTGCACTAATAAATATATTAAAATGAGTGGATTTTTCTGTAAGAAAAGAAATGAATACTAATAATTAGATTTTATTCGTGAATTAATTATATTGCCCTGGGAATTGTAACCATGCAGTTTATTTGCATTGTTACTCTGTGAAAGGATCCCTTCCCAAGGGACTCTTTATCACGTAAGAGACAATCCTCGGGCATGAAACCAAATTGTGAACCTATCCACGTCGCAGGTCACCAAAGTGTGCCCCTTTAATCGTCCAAGTCACTATCTTGGTCAACAGCGACTAGATGTGACTTATTCATGAAGCACTACCCTATTGATCGCGCTGATTAGTCTTCAATTCTCAATGGTTTTTCGGTGCTTCTCGCGCCAGGGTTGATATGTTGTCGTCTCACCGGCCTGTCGTATGCTAAAAGAAGAATTGACAATTCTTCCTCCATCAAAAGAAAATTCCATGCCCCCCTCAAAATAAAAACCATTCAGTGTTCTAGTCTACTGAATTAATTTCAGGAAAAATGATGCGCATATATATATGAATATAAACAAGTTTCATTACAGTACATCGTTTAATAATCTCCGACCTCTCTGTCTGTATTTAGATTTCACTTCTCTCATTTGATATAGAGGTGAGGACGGCGTGGAAAGACGGAAATATTCCCTACAAGTTGCCCTGTCTCAAACTCTGTCTCAACTCTCAACTCAACACATTCGCTGTCGTTTTTCGACTGTGGGATGCATTAAATATTCAGGGGTGTTGTGAAACTGGTTTTGTTCCCTGGAGTAATCGTACCCAACAACTTAACCTCAGGGGAACACCTCCTACGAGTGCACCCGTGGATCTGCAAACATTTCTCATAATCTAATGGGTTCACCCCCGTGATTCCTATGTCAAAGCACTGCACTTGAATTATAAACATTATTTCTCCAGAACCATGAATCATTACTTGTTTTAGAGTACTACTACAAAAATGACATTGTTGTTCTTCATAAAAATGATTGTCACAAGTCCTAATCTTTTCTCTCAGCAGGGAGTTTTCGCTGTCACTCGGGCACAGCGATGATAAATAAACGAATAAAAGAATCATATTTGACCGGCTTTACCAGTACTTCGGGAGTGTAAGCCTCCCCTAGTGGGGAGCTCAACTGCTTCCTGAGACGATCACGTCACAACCCTTCTTTGAGTGATGGGCCCATAGATCTTGCCAGGTAATCTATCTAGAAGAAAGAAAAGATGCCTCATCAATCATGGTCGTCAATTTTCCTAGAGATCGCGACAATAACAAATTCGGATTGCAAACCTAAATTGCTTAAGGATTTAATAGGACTCTTTTTCGTCTGTGGAAAGGTACAATACCATTTACATACCGGAACCACCCTGTGTTTGGCATTGTTTTCTTACTATGGCATTAAACGCCGTTCCACTATCACTGATTTCTTTGTTTCCCTCACAAACTAATCAAATTGGATTTGCTTTCATGCCACTTGTGCTCACTCAGCCACTTTGGGCCACGCTTGTGTGAGAGGTTGAGGCATACTGATAGCGGGTTTGTCTGCCTGCAGTTTCCGACTGCCATTAAAGGAGCACTATCTTTTCGATTGCGCTTGGGGCGGCCATTTTAGACAGTTTTATATTATCAAGGTAGTTGTAGTGTCATATCTCGCATGGAAAGGGACCTGCTACAATCTTTAAATAAACCACAACTTCCTAGGCAGGATTCGGCTAATGGACCACTTGACTATATTTGGAGTCAAAACTGGTTCAGTGTGCCAAGCACTCTTACTCAACATAGAAAGAAAAATTAATGGAATGACAACCTAGCAATCTAGAAGATGTAGAGTCGTACAGCTTAGTAAACTCCGCGGATATTTTATCATTAAGTGAAAAAACATACACTCATATATATATATATATATATATATATATATATATATATATATATATATATATATATATATATATACGTCCCATCTAACTACTTTCACATAAGAAGATACCTTCCGCTCTGCTGTAAGGACTCGGATGTATAGATGCAGGTGCGTGGAGTTTAGAATTCTGACTGGCCAAACTGAGGATTGAACCTTACACCTCCAACTTTCACAACTGAATATTAACAGGCATGTTATCCATGACACAACGGATCATTTAATAACACTATCAGTTAGTCGTAAACTACTATCTGTCTCGTTAGTCAAACTCAATACGTCACAAGGATTTAATTCGGATTAATCAACAAGGAACTCAATCAATAAATCTCATTTACATAAAAGTTATTTAAATACCTAAGAGATAAATGCAACAATATACATCCGTTTAGATATATTGATCTCAAATCTTAGACAGACCATTCGCAACCGCCCCAAACAAAAGTTCTATCAAGAAAGTCAATTTTCAAGCCATGCTTCCATTTGCGCAGGAAAGTTACAACGCATAAACATTGAACTTGAAAGCTGAACATTTATAATTCATGATTTCTATCGATTCGCCTTCAAGTTTTCAAAGAAGATGAGAGAGATAACACCGAACGGCATATATGAAAAATATCATTATTTGATATACAATCACAAAATAATTATATTGAGCGGACGATTACTCATTCAGAGACTTCCAAATCGGGTGTACCGCAATGAGAAAGACCATTATAATAACATATTACACTACATAAAAAGTAATGATAATCAGTTACATGAATAAAAATTAGTGAGTTATATCGGATGTATCCACAAGCCAAATTAAACACCGATTTTTAAATACGAAAATTCTTTACAATTTCATAAACTATTAGAAAGCAAAAATGGATGGTAATGTTCAACGCTGCCTTTTTTAATTAGTTCATTTAAATAATTAATAATATCGCCCAATGTCTCTATTTTCAACATTTTATTCCGAAAGCAATATAGTATTAGGATGCGAGCTGGAAGAATGAGTATAGGACAACTGTTAGTTTTCTGCTATTTGACTAAAATATTCAGCAATAACTTTTGTATACTCTAAATGCAACAATCAATATTGTTCTTTTTTCACACTTTGAGGAGTTGGAAACAATATTTACAACTGGCATTAATTTAAAATAGAAACTTTCGCATTAAAAAATTGCGTTAACAAAAAAACTGTTTCTGGAAAAAATTGCACACAAAAAATAATTCGATGTTCTGTATATCTTCTAACTATAAAATGCGGTAAACAAACACATATATTGTGAGTTTTATTTTCTTAACCGCTTTTAAACGCTTGTAAAATAAAAAAAAAACATTAACGCACGTTGGATAGTTTTTCAAATGTTCACGTTTCATTAAAGCGGGGCTCCGTTTTTTTTCATTTATTAGAATGGTTTTTATTTATATATTTAGACATTTCACTGTTCGGTGTGAGAGAGAATTTATTTATTTATTAATTATTTAATATTTGTGAGTGAAACATTTTAGTAAAGTTCCTCAGTGTTGAAAGAGAAATAAGAAAAAAATATTCCTAGGTGCCCTATCTAAAGCAAATATCCCTGTGTGTGGCCTCGTGCATTTTTGACAGACCAGAAACAGTAGTTGTGATTTTTACGGTGGCATTTTTTAATGATTGTTTTACGATCGTCTAAAATGTTTCAATTTGAAGTGTCTAGCGCATTACTTTGCGAAGAAAAATCCGGTTTTAACAGCACAAAATTATAACTCATCTGTTTTCCGTTTGGTTGTTACTTTATTCTTGTGGTGACGAGGGAGCACAAACGATCGATTTCAAAGGATAAATAATTATTTGTAATGCAGACGACATCAAATCCCAACGGTGTTGTTAAACGGTTTTCGAAAAAGACATACCTCAATAGTGTGGAACTCTTCTGTTTGGTTGATGTCCAGTTCAGCCCACTGCTTCTCGGGTCGTTTTGCCTGTGATATCTGCTTGAGGGATAACAAATGGCACGCTACCCCGAATTGTATAAAAAAGCCTTTTTTATTACATTTTCACCCCAAACAATGAACATTGCCACTTTGAAGTAGGGGGCGACTATATAGGACCTAATGTACAGAGGTATTATATAGGGAGTTGGGCAGCAAGCTGTTTGCTCACGTTACACTTGAACTTCTGAATGTTAGTAAATGTGGCGGAAGCAGGGGCCTGGAAGGGAATTCCAAGAGCTCGCAGTTCTGAGGAAGAAACTACTGGAGTAGAAAGTTCTCTTACATCTAGGGATCTCTACTATGTAGGGGTAGGATTTAGCTGCTTGTCGGGTTTGTCGAGGGGGGCACGAGTGCTTGCAGACAAAGAGATGCAGCATTTCCTCGATGGGACAGAGGTTGAAGCTTAGATGACAGTTCAGCACCTATCAGGTTGGCGACTCTCTTTCGAACCTTGTCTAGGAGCGAGAGACTAGTAGCAGATTCACTGGCCCAAATATTACAACAATACTCCATACATGGGCAAATGGTGGCTAATATAGGTACAGTATACTTTCGGGCGTAAGTAGGTTTCTAGCACGGTAGAGAGAGCCTACCTTCTTCGGAGCGGTTCTGGCGAATGCTATCAATGTGATTGTTCCAACTCATGTTTCTTGCGACCTTTAGGCCGAGAAATTTAAAGGAAGTACATTCAGATAATGAATATTTGGCCATTGCTATTAGTGGTAGAGAAGATTTATTGTAATTATTGAAAGAAACAAGTTTAGTCTTGGCAGCATTGAATGTGCCCATCAGTTATTGTCCCTATACTAGTACAGATTAGAGGTCATCCTCTAGTGTTTCTGCCATTTCCTTAGATATGTGCTCATTTGTCTTCCTGTCCTACCTGGTATAGAGCGTCGTTTCATCAGCATATATACCCATATCAGAGACATTTTGTCAGGGAGACCATTTATGCATAATAGGAATAATAAAGGTCCAAGCATAGACTCCTCAGACACTCCCGCATTTATATCATATTCTTTAGATATACGGCAGTCGAGGACAACCTTGATTTTTTTTCTAATCAATGAAGGATTAAATTATGTTGAGTATTCATCTAGTGATACCGTATGATCTGGTTTTCCTGAGAAGACTTTCATGCCATACCCTGTCAAAAACATTAGATATATCTAAAGCTACCGCTCTACCCTCCCCTGCTTTGTCCAGTGTATGGTATATACGTTCAGAGATTAAAGTTAGGATATTTTTGTGGAACGGACTTGTCTAAATCCATATTGTTGGTCAGTCAGAAGTTTAGCATCTGTAAGCTGATGGACTAGAGCTTGGTTAATAATGGACTCAAAGAGTCAGTTCTTTCGCCAGAATTCTTGAAAACTGGTACGTCATAAACAGTTTTCCAGTAGTCAGGAAAGCAAGATTATTTAAGGCACTAGTTGTAATGCTTTTTTAATAGCACAGCCGGGATGAAATAGGTCCACCTGTTGTCAAGATTTTTTATGATAGTATGCACCTGAGAAGGGGTGATTTCCATATCGTCTACTGTGACGTCTGTCTGCACAGGAAAGGCGGGGGCGGGTTAGCAAGGTCCAGTGTGAAGTTGGAGTCAAACCGACTGGCAAGCATGTTAGCATTCTCGATTGCTGTGCAAACAAAGTCATGATTGTTGGATAGTGGGGGAATTGTTGATTGCCCATTATTTCTGTTTTAGATTTTTCAGAAATCACAGGTTCCTAATTTCTGAGCTTCGATGCGTTTTCGGTTGTTTTAGTAAATTCTCTCTTAGCTGTCGCTATTTCTTTCTTATAGTTACTCCTAGCTTATATATACTTCTGTCTATTTGAACTGCACTTATGTCGGTTAAATCTGCGGTACGTATGCTGCCTTTGTGCAAGATTAGCTGCACATGTAGAAGTAAACAATTGGGGAGAGTGGGACTTGCTATAAAATTTCCACGTGGAAACATGTGCTTCAATTGCCGTTTTGAACCATTCAGTGGTCTCAATGGCGCACTCTTCATCAAGAAGGGAAAAGATAATTCCCCATGGGGCATGTGACGAGATCCCTGATGGCTTCTCAGTCAGCTTTTATAATATCTCGTTGTCTTGAGCAATGTCTTTTCAGTTTGGGCTCTAGAGTTTAGGGAAATTTCAAACATTATCATAGTATAATCAGCGTTCGCAAGTGGGATGTGGGCATTTGTTTTACAATCATCGGGAACTGTGGTCAGAAACAGATCTAGAAGTAATACGTGTGGTTCTTGCTGGTCTGAGAAACGGGTTGGAAACGTAACTATGTGTGATAGGGAATGAAATGAAGTTATGTGTTGTCTTACCAGCTGCGTCTGTGTAAGTAGAGAATCCAAACCAGTTGTTGTGGTGGGCACAGAAATCACCAAATACATGCACGTGTGCGCTAGTTTCGAGGGAGAGTGCTGTATCTGTGCTGTCAGAGACTTTGTTGATTAGAGTGTAGTCCTGGGTTGAGGAAGAGCGATAGAGAAAATAAATAAGCTTATGTTATCTTGCATGTCAAGTCAAAAGGATTTAAAGGTTTGATCGTCTGATTCTAGGTTTGTTTCTCCAGTCAAGGGAGGGTGTTTCGAATATAGACTCCAAGTCCGGGCATATGTCTGTTAGATCCTTATTGCAGAGTTGGAGGCATCCAGGCATGTTAAAGTAGTTATAGCAGATGGATGCGTCTAGGTTAGTCTCAATTAGTGCTAAGATGTACAGGGTTGTTGCTACGAGAAATGCTGCAACATCATCTAAAATATTTCTAAGCTTACGGCAGTTTGTAAATGTACGTCTCAAGGGAGCAGGCACGTATATTTTGTTTGACTTTAAACCTGGTTTAAGCGTAATTTTTATTGCCCTGTCATCTTTATTTTTAACTATTTATTTTCCAGTATTATTTTTATACAATTATAAAAAATAGTATTAAATTACAACTAAATTATTTTGTGCATGGAGACACCAAAATATCGCATACTGATCAGTAGAAACAAAGTAATAATTGGTACGCTCAGAGTAGTATCTAACTAATAGTGCTACACTTATCCCGGCAGTTTTATGTATTCATTTATTACTTTGTTAACCTTTCAAGGTCGTGTGAGTAGTCTCTTGTGAGTTCTATCACATACTCCTGCATTAACCACGGTTATTCCTACCCATCATATTAGTCATGACATTAATCTTTATCTCCTATGCGATTTCAATTAGCCATCTCTTGGTTTAAACCTTTTCAGCGAAATCCCTGACTAAACTAGTTAGCATAACCACTTTCTAGTCCTATACCCTATTTATTTCTTAACTGTCCAGCCGCTTGTAGTGAGATTATTCGAGACAAAATTAGTTAATCCAAACCTTTGTTTAGTATTACGGCCATTTTGTCTCATAATTTCTCATTCCCTTGTGGCTAGATTATTCAGGAAACATGATTCATTTTATTTCTTAACTGCTATACCTTTGATGACGAGATTATTTAAGAAAACTCTAGTTGACTTCCAAAGGACCAGAATTTTACCCGAGCATAATAATTGATTAAATATCAACATATTATACGAAAATTGCTGCATTTTCCTCTTTTCATGAGAAATTGTGGCTTCATGAGTAAAAACAGTTAACTAGATTCCCCAAAAAAGACTTTGTGCAAGGAAAATATAACCGATACAACAAGAGAAAAAAATGCGACTGCATTATCTGCATGTCGTATTTTTTTCTTTTTTTTCTTTTTTAACACTTTTTTGATAAAAAAACTTGATCACAACACAAAATTATTTGTTACAATACTTTTTACAATTGAGAAAGATATTCTCAACAATAATTGTATATATACGCGTTACCTGACAGCTATTCTCTCAAACCCATCGGTTTAACATTCACATGAAACCTAAACTGGAACAAATATATGGAAGACATTGCCATGACTCAGAATTGTGGACTCTGGATTTAATACCCTGCTTCAGTCTATGTTGATACTAAAGGCATGAAAGATTTTAAATGTATTGTAAACCGACGTGTTGTTTATCTACTTTCATAGCCACATGTAAACATATTGTTCAGTTGTAGCTCATTCGCCGTAACATCATTCAATTATTAAGAGTGAACAAAAAATTCTCGAGTATCATAAAACTCGATAAAAAGTAGTACTAATCTTATATATATATATACATATATATATATATATATATATATATATATATATATATATATATATATATATATATATATATCACTTTTGAAGAACACCGAACTTGTGTCATAATTAATTGCTGAGGGTTTAATTTTTTTTCTCAGGAGAAATATACTTTAGAAGTGCATTTTGGTCTTCTTTTTGAAAGTTTCTTTTTAATAGTTTATGTTTAAGTTATAGAGAAAAAACCACAATTGATTATGAAACCACGTTCGATGTTCTTAAAAAGTGTTATAAAATTATGTACCCATATATATATATATATATATATATATATATATATATATATATATATACTTATACATATATAAATATGTGTGTTTGTGTGTGTGTGTGTGTTGTAGATAGCGTTAAATCGTACGCGTATGGATGTGTATGTGGCACTAGATAACTGCTGGTTGTGTTCTCATCATAACGGATCATTTTTTGTTGCAAATATCTAAATCATTGGAGATTCGCCAACGATTTGGGGAGCTATATCATCTTTAAGGATGATGCTTAAAAAGACATAGACCAGGACATTGTAAGATTTTATATATTTTTATGAACTAAAAGCATTTGTTCTGGCAGAAAACGTGATCGATCTCATAAGTAGGCGTATTTTTACTCATTTGTCTTTCTCGGCTTCTCGGACCCAACTCAAACCATGCTTGCGCACCTCTGGAACACGTGACACGTGTTACATCAGGTCCAGTCTCGGCTTCCTTACTTTCGGTGCAATCCCACAGGATCACAGAGTTGGATACGTCTTAAAAACATGGCGATTCCAGTCTCTGTTGTCCATTCATCGCAAGAAAGATATCCATATATACAGATAGTTAGATAAGCAGATAATTATCTGTTTATACCTCGCTATGTGGGTGTGTTTGTGTTTGCATTTGTTTGTATTCGTGTGTCTTTGTGCGTATATGCATGTATACTGATAGATGGCTAAGTATCTATATCTTTTGTGATCGTTTCAGATATGGAATTCTTTGTGTGGGGATAAAAACGGCATTTAGTTTGAAACACAGATGGTAGTTTTAAAATGCATCATTTATAAAAAAAATATACGGTGTATCCAAAATCATAATATTATTATCGATCGCAAACTTATCATATTCTGTTTATTCACAAATGCTGTCTCTGTTTGATCTGGGAATTTTCTCGTGAATAAATTGGCGCTTTTTGCTGCTATATTTGAAAAGTGTTAATATTTATAAATACCAGCCTTATATAAAGTGGATTTTTTATAGTTTCTAAATCATTAAATATTTGTTTAAATGACCTTATATATATATATATATATGTGTGTGTGTGTGTGTATATACGTATATATACACACACATATATATATATATATATATATATATTGAGTAATGTGATTGATAATTTAAAAATCAAAGTATAATTAAATTACAAATCCGTTTCATAAGAAGGAACGACAGCAAAATCAATAATTTGTACGATCGTTTCGGAAAACAGTGTTTTTATTGTGGTAGACATCAAGTAACAGACAATAATGTTTACATATAGTGTTTTTAACAAACAAAGTTTCCTCATCAGCAAATATTGGGAAGGATTTTTATTACATGTAAAAGACACCATAAATTATCAATCACATTACTAAATATTAAATTAGATCTAGGATATTTACCTATCGAGCCTATTATATATCTAAATTACAACGAGCACTTTTTCTTTTCCTGTGTTTTAATTAAACTAGTAATTTTACTATTACATTAAAATACACTCTGCTCTTTAGACTATTGTTCTAATCTCCTTTAATATATATATATATATATATATATATATATATATATATATATATATATATATATATATATATACTAGAGTATGTACTCGGCGTTGTAGTTTAAAATGATTTTAAATGAAAGTAAAAAGGGGAAAAACAATGAAATGTGCATGCGATTATTATATGTTTTTCCAAATAGTTCCATTATTGTAAGCGAAAAGATAACTCGAGCTAAGTCCGAAACTTATATTAAAAGACAGTGATAAATAACGATGATATAGCAACTTCACACGATATTAAAAAGTATTTGGTAACTGCGTTAAACTATTGACAAATAGATAAAAACTAGATAACTCCCAAGTACTATTTTTTTTATTTGCTCACTTATGCACCCCTTTTTCAGAATAAAAAAAAAACGATTAAAAAGTTTTCTACAAACTAGCTATCCAGTATACAAAGCCTGTAGATAAAATATTCGTTGTATATAGGTTTAGAAGTGTTCTCCCACCCACATTCTTTTATATATATATATATATATATATATATATATATATATATATATATATATATATATATATATATATAACCGTGACACCCTGCACTGAAGAATCCCGAAAGGATGAAACACTAGTGTCTGTAGGTATTTAATTATTATAGCAAAAAAATAATTATGACAGCCCCTTTAAGAAATTCATTTCTTATCGTTGAGCACTTTCAGTCGAATTAAAGTCGGTCAATTTAGCTCTTATGCATAGATCATCGTATAACGATTAGATCACTCTCCGACCGACGTAAATGAACATTTAAAATTAGAATGTTTAAATTCAACGCTATTTCACGCGGTTAATGGTAACCGAATGGATACGGTCTCCGCTAATCGAGCCAGAGATATCTCGTGGTGCGGGATTCGAATCGTTCGGCTGGTGTTAATCGTAACACACTGCACTGAAGAATCCCGAAAGGATGAAACACTAGTGTCTGTAGGTATTTACTTATTATAGCAAAAAAAATAATTATATATTTATGTATATATATATATATATATATATATATATATATATATATATATATATATATATATATATAAAGCTGAATGTCTGTGTGTGTGTGTGTGTTTGGTCACGAATAGGCTCCTATATGGTTGACTATTTTACAAAACTGATTACATATAATGATAGACGATGTATCGGGACACAGTAATGGGTACGTTTGATCTGGGAGAACGATGGTTCATTAAAATTGTGGGGGCTGCGTCCGCACCTGGTCCACAAAGTGTGTAAATAAAAAAATTAAAAAAAAAACAGTTTACAAGTGTTTTTGATATAGATGTACATAAGAATACTTTGATAAGCATGTTCTGACTTAAATAGGGATGGTATAATAAAATTGTGGGGTCTGCGTTCGCGCCTGGCCTCCATAGAATGGAAATAGACACAAACTTTTATAAAGACTTTTCATATCTATCTGCGTAAGTATACTTTAATAATTATGTTTTAGTTTGAAGAAATATGGTATAATAAAATTATGGGGGTATTCGTTCTATTATATCTACAAAAGTTTAATTGTAGGTCTATCTGTCTGTCCATAGCAAACTATTCAGTCAACTTTCAGTCTACAGTCTCCGGATTTTATATAAGGAGTATTGAGATTTGTTGAAAATCTTTTTAATTGCTTCTTGACTAGAAATTTGGCTGTCAAGGGCTAATGTTTTATTATTTGACCTTTAAACACTCTACCAAACTACTCCGACAATTTCAGTTCTGAACACTTGCATTTTAAGATGTAGGTTTCTTGGACGTGGATCAAACTTTTTAATTTGATTTGGGTCCAAATAAATAAATGTTAAAGAGGTAATAGTTGAAAGATTTGATCTTTGCAGACTCTACTAAACTATTCCACCCATTTTTGGTCTAAACACTTGAAATGCTTGGAGTAAAACTTTTGGATATATATATATATATATATATATATATATATATATATATATATATATATATATATATATACATCTTCACATAAAGTTATGAAAAGTGCATAGGGCTCGGGAAAAGCCGAGCTGAACTGCTAGTATAAAATAAAACCTCTTTTAATAATTTTAATAAATAGCTCAATTTTATTAAATATTTAATGTGAAAAATTCTTTTAACTGTTCTATTAAGAATTATTTTTTAATCGGATTGAATTTTTTTATTTAAATTAAATTGAAATTAAATGCTATTTATATTTTATATTGTTATTATTTAACGCTGTTGCGCCGTGTGATAAAGCTTGGAGGAGAGAGAATCAGAGAGAAATTGGTCGTTCACTGCTATTAAAGTGTTGTCACATATGGTTATGTCATCAGCATAAATGTCTACGATTGCTCTTGGAATGTGATTTGGGAGATCATTGATGTAGAACAGGGAGAGAGTTGGACCCAAGATGGGCCACTGGGAGATTCCAGCATTAATACTGCGAGCTTCTGATTTATACTCATCAACAACTACAGTAAAAAAAAACTATCAGACAGCAATGATTTAATAATTGAATAGACATTTCCAGCTACTGCATGGAAGGAAATTTTGTGGAGTAGAGCTTTATGCAAACTCCCTATCAATGGCATTTCATATGTACAGGCCAATCGCTCTTGAAATTAAGAATCTGTCGCGATATTCGCTAGTCCTATAAGATATAATTGTTAGCACATTTGCTTCAGATCTAGCAGAATGGAAACCATATTGCATGCTACGGAGGGAATTATTTTCGCTGAGATGGTTTACTATTTTTCTATTTAACATGGATACCAACAAGACTGATTGCTCTGTATTGAAAGAAATATGACCGATAACTTGCATTTTTAAATACTGAACAGACGCATAAGGGTGCCTAGGGTGTTGGAAGGAAATTCTTTTTAAGACAACACTTAAACAAATTTGTAAGTATGGAAACTAGTTATGGTTGGAGCATTTTGAGCACATATATTTGTATATCGCATGGCGTGTTTTCAGACAGAAAAGAAAATACTGGTTTTGCCGGCCCCTAGTTGCATGGAGTAAAATTAGCTGCAAATTTCCCAGCACAGAGTTTGGTTTTGTTCGATGCTGACGAGATTACCTCTGGTTCATAACGGTTCGGATAGATCACACACTTATATCCAGGATCCTGTTTTTTTATTTTTTTCAAACTTAGTGGGAACTAAGCCGCTGCTGAGCTATATTGGACTTGACAGACTGTGTATACAACTTTCTCGTGTTATATATTACTCTTTTACAATAGTTGCTGGTAGTTCTGACGGCGGCCTTAGTCATATTACATTTATTACCTCGGAAGCAATAAAAATTTGATTTTGTGCGCAATGGCATCAGAAATTTCTGGATAGAACAACGGTAGGTTTTTAGAATATGGCTGGAATTTTTGGAATATAAGCGGTGTATACCTAAAATGAACTATTGCATAAGCCTGATACTATGGAGGGCACGTTCTATTTAAACACAGAACTCAGAGGTTGATATGATATAAATGTACGAAAGCTATCCAAGTCAATCATGGAGTATCGATATATTGTGCGATGGAGATTTATGTCGGTGACATTTTGTTTTTATCTTATCTAAGACAACCGAGAGATTGGAAAATATCAGTGGGAATAGAATAGAACATGGATATGGCTAAGGGCAAGTTGTGAGAAAAAGGTCTAGGAAACTTGTATGCAAACCATCAGTGTCAGTGACCAGTGGGTTCGTGAACAATGTGAGTTAGGTCATAAGCAATAGTTAAATCGTGAACACTATCCCATGATCAATCTTGTTTGAGTGGGCTAACTATTCAACATTGTGAACAAGTTATAAGTCACATAATTCCAAGGATTGAAATAGAAACCGAAAAATTCCACCTCAGCTGACAACTCACGTGAAAATACATGTATGTACATTGTTAAGTTATGCTTATGTAACAGTAAAATACTGAATATACAAATGTAAAATGAACGTTCTACTAGATATCTTTTACATATGATGAAATATAAATGACAAAAGTTCTGGAGATAAAAGAAATATCACAAGAATAGTAATCAGATGGCAGGACGAAAATTATTTCCCAAACCTTAACCTCTACCATTTATTTTAATTTTTATAAACGCAAAATTATACTGAAATCTATAAAAAAAATGGCTGCTGATTTTACATGGCACATGGTTCTGATAATGCGGTTAGGAAACTTCTTAAATGCATTTGTGATGTCAGATTGAATTATAAATTTTAACTTTTGTGAAAATCAGACCGTTTCATTTTTATGAATAATTTTTTTCGATTATCCAAGTTTTTATACTTATCAGATTCTATTTCTATACAAAACATATTTATGATAACTCACATGCACGTAAAATAGATGTGTGCGAGATTTCCAAAGAAAGGCACGCACACACATACACAAACCGACACAGGCAAAACAAAGTACCTTTATATATAAGTGGTGACTCCTTAGTCAGATTATAATCCCGAGAGAAATCGCCATCATATTCATAACAACCAGTAGCCATAACATGTATGGCTACTGCTTTACTATTTGCAAAGATTCACACAAACTTGGCTAATACTTACTTCTGTTTGACTATGCAATAAAGAAGACTATACAGAGTACACTAGAAATACATGCAAATAACAGGTCGCCATAACAGCAAAATAAAAAAACGAGATGACGATTAATATATCACGTGATTAATATATCACCAGTTAATCGACAGAATAAACGTGTCCGATTTCGGTGGGTTTCTTTTCTGTTTATTCCGGCTGACATGCAACAATCAACCTCGTTATATGGCATGCGATATATCTTTTTACAGACGAAAACGTACATAGCCGTTCACCATGAAAATGGACAGGTCGAGAACACGCTTTATTAATTTGATCAGCAGAGCGGTACAAGAAACACGCGCATGGTATTTATTCTCGATTGCTATTGTTCATTACATCTATGAATTTACTGGCTTTCATCGATGTCAGGAAATAAACAAGTAGGTGATAGATTGACTACAAAGCGGCCAGTATTTGAAACGATAAAACTCTAGGAAATTTGTAATATACGAATAACTTTTCATTGGACGAATAGTTTAAATTTTCTAATGACGCCAGTCGTTGTGGATATTGCAAAAGAAATAATTATGCAGTGTCATTAGCCTTCATAGATGTGTAAATAACGATTATCTTTCAAATGTCAGATTATATTTATAACTACGAAGTGTCTTAAATAAGTTTCAAGGCATTTAGTTGTAGAAGCGTTTAGAATTATCGAAGAATCTTAAAGATCCACCATGTTATTGTTAAACATCCGAAAAGATGATTGGTTAATTTTTATTGTTCCAGGTTAAAGGAAAAGATACAGCAGGAATTTGAATACACGTTACTAAATCCTTATTGTCCCAGTTGATAAATTTCAAAATGTAATCTTGATGTGAACACATTTTAGCAAGACTATATGCGATAAAATTCTGTTTTAAACTTGATAAAAATGTCACGAGAACGCATGGAATGTTTCACCATTGCTTTTGGACACCCTTGCACAATCGATCATCTGTGTTGAAGTAGCATAAGGTATTCAAAGAAAATCTGGGAATATGCGAAGGAAAATGATAGATATGTTAGAAGGAATGAAGTCAGAACACCAACGTTCATTTGATAAATATAGATTTTCATAGATAAGTACCATCGTGTGTCTATAGAACCAAAAAGTGCAGTTTGATGTCAGTGTAGGAAGTGTATACACTATTATACCCGAGGAACTAAAGAAGCTAAAAGATTTGCGCGAAGTCTGTCCAAAGAGAGTTTCATCCTTGTCACATACACTTTTACTAAGTCAGTTCCTCACTCCTATAATCCACACCTTGCTCCCTGTGACTTTTTGTCATTAACTATTCTCAAGAATTATTAGAGGCTGTCTTTATGAGAAAAATGATATTAAAAGATTGAGGCGAAGGTAATTTCCACATTCACACGATAGGACTCCCATGAGGCGTTCTAGCGGTTATTGGAAGAGTTCAACAATGCATTGCAGCCAGAAGAGATTACTTCCACTGGGACTAGAGTTTCTTGCATGTACTATCAATAATACGAAAATATATGAAAACTTATTTAAGATACCTTAATGGATTCTGGGTTCTCAGGGATTCATTTTTTACGTTTTTTTTTAATTTTCAAATTTCCATTTGTTAAATAATGAGACTCTTTGATTAACCAATTGTTTTAGTAAAACTTGAAGGTTTATATATTCATTGATCTACCGTCAGCTTATGATATTATTTTACAATCCGATATATATATATATATATATATATATATATAAAACTAAAACAAATTATATTAATGTAATGCTATTTAATGTCGAGTAATAAAATATTATATATATATATATATATATATATATATGAAAGTGAACGTGTCTGTGTGTCTGTTTTCTGTGCGTGAGTACATTTCCCTACATAATAACTTTGTCAATTAAAAGTCTACATATTCGAAATTTTATATACAGAGTACTGAGATTCAGAAGTATCTTTCTGATCAATTTTCGGCCATGAATTTGGATGTTAATGGGTAAAAGTTCAAGGATTTGACTTTTGAGAACTCTACCTAACTCCTCCGACAACTTTGGGTCTAAACACTTGAAAATTTAGATATAGGTTCCTTGGACATGGATCTAAATTAATAACTTGATTTGAGCCTAAAGCATTAAATGTTAAGGGGTCATAATAGGAGTCAAAGTTTAAAAAGAATTGACCTCTGCGGTCTCCACTAAATTACTCAGACGATTTCTTGTCTACAGCTTTGAAATTTTACATAAAGGATATACAAAGATAGGGCAAACTTTTTCATTGGTTTGGATCGAAAATTTTTAGTTACCAATATATAAATGTATGTATGTATGTCTGTATGTACATATGTTTGCATGTCTGCATGTATGCCTTTAACTTTCGACAGAGGCGCCGGATTTTACCATGATTAGTATCGTTTTAATGTTTGACCTTTCATACGACAAATTGGCTAAAAACATTAATATCTTCATCTTCAACTAGGCACTTTTCCACAGGGGGGGTCGCTTTTTTCGTCGATATTTTTGAAAGTCATCCTCTCCTCTCGTTTGTCTAGCCTTTATTTAAACATAAGTCACTTCAGGTTTGGCGATGGTCGTAACCGCCAAGACGTCAGGTATATTACCCGTTCTTTTCCTCCTTCGCAGTACGTGTTCGAGCCTGACTTCCTACGACTACTTTTACTTTTTTTTTACGCACACATCATAACGCCCGGGCAACGCCGGGCTGAAATACTAGTATATATATATATATATGTATATATATATATATATATATATATATATATATATATATCTTTATATATATGAGCAAAGGGTTAATAAAATATGTTAAAAAACACTTTGAAATGAGTTAAAAACATATTTAATCTGAAAAGGAAACACAAGATAAATGGATAGTCCTTATTCCGCGGAGTTTCGAAGAAATACTTTCCTTTTCATCAGAGGGTAGGAATTAGCAAAATGTGGGATCGGATTTTGCATGCAGAAGTATTTGATGAAACAACAAGTAAGTCAAAGATCTTACTTTAAAACAAAAAAGTGAAGCGGAGGGAATATGGTAAAGAAAAAGGTGATTACACACGAATGGATAGTCTGGTGGAAGATAAAAAATCTAGTGTTGGTAAAATCCAAATGTAAAACTTCAAGAAAGTTAAAAGAATTTCCATTTGTACAAGTAAAATCCAAGGAAATCCCGTAATTGGAAGAAAATGGTCCATAATAATCCAAAGGCAGAAATCCATGGAATAATTAAGAAAGATTAAAACGTAGCTAAATTTAAGTTTCCGTTCCATTTTTACAACAACCGTAAAACAGCGCATACACAGCAAGTTTTATCGTAATTTATAAGCATAATGTTGAAACAATAATCAGCATTTTATTTATTTTTCTGCATAATTAATGATGGAAGTATTTTTCTGTTTATTTTCTGAACGTCTGTTAAAAAAACATCATTTGTACATTCTCTTAAAAAAAGGAATCAAACTTTTCTGTGCATTCACATAAGTATTTACCGTGTTCATATAAAGCATTCATAAAGATAATTTTATAAATATTAATTCTTTAATATTTATAATTTACTTTAATTTTACCATCTTGGATTATTTTGGTGAATTCAATTGTAATTTATATATATATATATATATATATATATATATATATATATATATATATATATATGTTGTGTGTGTGAATGTAAAGTGTTTTTCTGTATTGTTATACTATTGCTTCTAATTGAAATGTTGCTAAATCAATAGCAGAACATCAAATATAAGCAGGTTGACCGAAATCCGTTTACGATAGAAACAATTCTTACAACTTCAAAGATTTACTGACATTTTCTGTGCTTTTCGTTAATTATTTTGCTTCTTTTATCTATGCTCAAAAAATTATGGGAGGATAAAAAGATTATTAGAAACTATACACTAATAATTAGGCTCTTTTGTCGCTTTTTGTAATTACATAATTTATAGAATCCGGTTTTCTTTATTTTTGGGCTTTTTGTTTCGAGTGTTAACGATCAAGTAATTACACTGAGGATCAATTGGATCAATGGAGTTGTAAAATACAATATCTGTCGTGTAAAAATCTTATTTTCTACTTAGGTGTCACTACACCCTAAGTCCCAAATGCATTTAGAGAATAAGTGATAATAAATATAAGTTGGTAATCTATTAATCGTTAATGGTGTAAATTGAGTAGAATATTTAGTGCGACGTCTCAAGAAGAACGTATTTCCATTGAATTTGAAGGCTAACATGTTGTATTCAAGCAATTCAGAGGAACAGTGTTCTACAGGCGGGCAGTTATGGTAAAAAAATGTTGTTCATAGAATTTGTATTCTTATTCAGGCACAGTTAGAGTTGTAGAAATCGTATATAGTGGTTGTAGCAAGTCATTATTTTTACTGTAAAAAGTTTGGAAAGAGGGAAATGATAGATTGGAGTTCAGTCGGGCACTTGCACTGACAATAACGAAAGAGTAATATATATTGGTTCGGAACGTCTCTTCTGTTGAACAGCAGTTACAGAGAAGATAAAAAACATCGCCTAGAAGGTTTCGAAGCAGGTTTTGAACTTTTCAAGGCCGGATACGGCGAGTCGAGATGTAGCAACAGTACATTATTTAAAGTGCTCCTATACAGATAGAGCATTGCATTTGTGATGATATACATACTGGATTGGTAAAGTAATCTAACTATTTTTCCAGTGATTTGGGAAAAAAGTCATTGACATCACTAAGACGAGTCCATTTATTTCAATTGGAGCGATTATTATAAAAGGGGGGGGGGGGCGATGCAATAAAATAAATCAGTCACCTTCTTCACAAGTGCATCACGTTTTCAACATCCGAACCGAGAGAATCAGAAGGATTTTAGGCATTGCTGTTCTATAATATCAAGCCATTGAGATTTCGTCTGCATAAATGTCTACAAATGTAGGCATATGTACGTCGATGCATATATGGCCGCGAGATGTCTTAAATTAGCAATAAAACACAAAAGAATCTGTCTTGCTAAATAAGGACATCCATCCCTCCGTATCCTTCAGTGAGGCTCGCCATACACTTAAGCACAGAACACTTGCGCAGAGACGATTGATGTGTCGCGTTATTACATGTTTAGTTTACGCAGGTTATAATAAAACAATTGTTTAAAGCATATCGTTACCGCATCAGCTTTCGTCATCAGGATAATCACAAATTGTATCATTTAAGATACCGAATAAATATAACACAGTTAAATAACACAGCTAATTTATTCAGATTATGATACAGTGTCTTTCTGGCGTCGATCTTGGACCACAATTATTCATGATATTCATAAACGACTTCCTTTATAATATTATCCAAGATGGGTATATTTTCTAATGATACAACGCTCGGTCACATGTATAATGGAAGGAAGGGTGTGCATAGATCTAAGGTCATGGAATAATAGTAAGAAAATGATAGCCAGGCAATATTTGAATAGGGCCGGAAATGGATTGTGACATTTAATGCTAGTAAGACTTAGCTACATTCTCTTAACAATTATAAGATGTCTCTCCAACCATCGATACCCATGACAAATAATACCTTACCGGAGAATTCTTATTTCGAACTATTCGGCCTAATATTCGCAGGCAATATGAACTGGAATAAATACATTGAGGATATTGCGAAGGGTGTTGCAAATAATATGTGTTACCTCTATTGATCAAGTAAATTACTCACACCTGAGATTATCCTATATCTTTACAAGGCAATCATTCGGCCATGCATGGAGTATTGTTGCCAAATCTGGGCTGGTGCATCTAAAACTTGCCTTTCCTCTTGGATGGGATCAAAAACAGGGTTATCAATCCAATATGTCCCATTTTGTAAACTAAGCTCCAACCTCTATCCCATCGTCGCAATGATCCGTCCCTGTGTCTGTTTTACAAATATGCTAATAGAATGTGATCTGATAAACTCGATGCACCTGTGCTTCCTCGACATACACATCTCCGACAAACCCGCTTAGTTACAAACTATAATTTCTTCACTGTTGAAGTAACTAAATGCCAAAAAGCTTTCTACTCTAAGTTCTTCCTTCAAAAAGTAAGACTTTGAGATTCATTTCCTGCTGCCTGCTTCCCTGGCTGTACTGATATGCAGATGTTTAAATAAAACGTACATCAGCATCTTGTTAATCATTTCAATGTATGGTCCCGAATAGTGGTTGCTTATATCGAAATAGCGAAATGTCTTGTTAGATGTGAGCGTGAGTAAAAAAGAAATGTCGATTTAAGTAAAACCGCAACGTGATTGTTCGGTGGATTAAAATGAGATATAGTTTTAACACTGTCTTATCTGATGATAACTATGTAGAACTAAAACTACATTATGCAAAGGTATGTGTTAATTTAAAGTCAGTGACTAAAAACTGTAAAATACGAAGACGTTTCTACGTGAATTCTGAGGAGAGTAATAATACCTGATATTAAATAAATAATCTAAGTCACAATTACACGCAATAATAAAATAAATAGATGAATTAATGATAGAGATTATGAAATTATATGAGTATATATATTTTTTTCGTTTTTAACAGGTATGTTTTTATTAAAAGTTTCTTCATCTCATTGATATTATGACTAAAAACAGTTTTGTGGATGTAGCCAATTCGTCTTTGTATAAAAGATTTATAACAAAACCGGGCCAATTAATTATGGAGCATGAAAATATAGTCAAGATTCATCAAAATTTTAGCAAGTTGATAAATATTTATTTGTCCATATATATATATATATATATATATATATATATATATATATATATATATATATATATATAAGCTATATATCCATTTATCTATAAATTGAGATACTGTATGATCGTTCCAAAGGCGTTATAGTGTTTATTTATATATTACATATCAAAATGACTATAGAAATGAAAAGCCTGGCACTATTTAATGAATAATATGCAGCATTGATGTGATGTGTAGGTGTTATCCTATCTAATAGGCAATGTGACACTAATATGTAAAAAAAGACCAGCAATACAAAGTAGAAATGAAGGTAAAAATGTGCATGCTATTGGTTAGACACGTAAGGTTCTAGTATTCTCTTTTATACATTTTAAAATTAATGGCGGTGTGTTTAATTAGATCAAAAGTGAGTACAGCTATGTGAAGCTCTGTAAACTCCATGCCCGGGAGAGTAAAGGCAGTTTTTGATAATGATGGTGGCCATACAAAATATTAAGAGTTGACATGTTGTATGTTAATATTGTCAACCTACTAGGGGGTGTACTCACTTTGTTGCCATAGATTTAGCTTTTTCGTGCCTATATTTTGAGTTATGTTTTAGGGGGAAATAAATCAACTATGTTATATATGTAGCAGGCAGGCGACTTGTGTATAATGGCCTGTGCATAGTTGTATATGTTTTATGTGTTCTAATAATTTATAGTTAAATTATAAACCAAAATATTAAACATGTTTCAAATAATTTGTCTTCCTCGTTAACAATTTGAACGTTAATCCATTGAAACATCACAAGTGAATGTGTACAGTAGAACAAATCAGTGTAAGTGCCTCATTTCATTTGCTATTGGCAAAAAGTTACTCCCATACGCTGCCAATTCCGATAACCTTATTTTCATTTTAAGTGTTTGATTAATTAATTAGATCATCCAAACGGCCTTGCCAAATGAGTTGTATCGATGCTGGTATGCCCCATCCAAATTAATCAATATTTACCATCAAGTAAATTTCTACGTTTTAGACAATGTTCTCAGTAAAATTAACCGCAGTTTCGTTTCGCTAGTTTCTTGCTAAAGTTTGTGAATTAGCCTAAAAGTAACAGTTTAATATAATTGTTTGTTATCATGTATTCCAAATTACTTATTTTATTTATCGATCATTATGCTAGATTCTTAAGGATATCACACATAACAAAATGAATATTGAAGTGGGCGCCAGAATCGGTTACGTACATCTGAATACGAAACGTTTTGTTTTTAGAATAAATTCATTAATGTGCATTCAACTATTCTTATCCGTTGAATATACAAGTTTGGAATATAATTTTTATTCTTCATTAATGCGCTATAATTTTGGCAAAGGGTTCAGCTTGGTGAAAATATTTCATAAAGTATTGAAATCAAAATTAATATGAGAAAATGAATAACGTAAGTTTACTTACGTTATTCATTTTCTCATGTACACATTTACAAATATAGGTTTCTGTGTTTCTTATCCATCTGATAACGATGAAACAGTAACGACCAAGGATAATCGTCAATTTCTTTTGCCTTCGATTTAAGCTGATAGCATATTTCTTACTTCGGAAATAATTAGTATATATTGGTTACATATACTTATGAATAGAGGAGTTCTTCTGTAATAATAAAAACAATGTCTATATATTATATATATTTCAGAGTATTTTATGACGGAAAACGCTGGGCGCGTTGCTAATAGCAAATAAAACGAATGAATGATTAACAATTTAATGTTTGAACTTTTAAAGCCAAATTATTTAAAATTTAATCCTCATCAAATTCAAATAAGAAAATTGAACGATCCGCAAGCCTTGCTTTTTCATTAACCAGTGTAATTGAAGACGTTTATGCCTTAGAATATGTCGATCTAGTCTATCTCAAGCAAATGAATATTCCATGAAATCGCCATTAACACACAAACCGAAAAGTTACTGTGTTAAATGTTATTCTCTGATTTTCTCGAATGATTTCCGTTTAAAATCAAAGCAACTTTTAGTTTCACATTTTTCATTAGTTATCTCACCAACAAGTGAGATAAATGTTCAAAGATACATCGTCAAAGGCCAGTAATAAATGTTTGTATATGTCGAGGTTACTTATCTTGTCTGTTTGCTGACAAATAAAACGTGATATAAAAAACAGATAAATGATTTATGTAATAATAAACTAATGAGAAACAAAAGTATCTGAAGTATTGAGATCCAGATAAGACACACAGGCGCGAATTTCCAAACGTAGTTGGAAAATTGGCTGGTTCAGAGCCAACTTTGTATTAAAAAAAGGCTCACAAAAATATACAGATTAGATTTGCTTCAAAATCTTGACGTTTCAAAATTATTCACTGTAGAATATTTTATATGTATGTTCGTTTAAACTATAAATTCACCCATGTATTCAAAGTATCAAATATATGAAATATAAATCTCCCTTTATACTTTTAGAGTCGAGTTTTTTTTCTCTCTTTGATATTAATATTAAAAAAATATTTTATTATTATTATTATTATTATTATTATTATTAAAATACTATTATAACTTTATTCTGAATACACACAGTGAAAGATGTGCGAGCGACAACATGGCTGCTAACCAAATTGCACATCCCGTTAAAAAAGAGAGTTTATTATTCAATTCATTTTTATATAGTTTTTTTTTAAATATATGATCTGGTTCATATCACTACTACTTAGGAAAACATTTTAGCACACGGAAATATTTATATATGTGAATTAATATCTATGTATATATTAAATTTGAGTAATTTTCCTACGAGTAACAAGGACGTGCCCATGGAAATGATAACAAAGTTTGAGGTCAGGGTAATGGTTATGGGTGTGACTTTATGTGAGGACCACATCTTCGAAGTCGGCTTGAAAATCAATACCAAATCGTACCTGGATGTGCTGAAGGTTTTGATCAACTGGCGAAGCAAGATTGCAGACCGTGGGTGTGGTAGCAGCACTCGGTGCCGGCCCATAAGTTAAAAGAAACTAGGGTATGTTTTCAGAAAGAGTTCTACAATTGTGTACCCTTCTCCCACTGCCCCTTCATCTCTAGAGCTGAACACGCTAGACTACTTCGTTTGGTCATACGTCCGGAACATCACAAACATGACCTCTCATAAGACCAAAGCCAGCCAGATCGCCGCCATACGCCGAGTATTCGTGCAGCTTCCGCCGGCCTTGTTGAAAAGGCATGCTCACAGTTCTTGTCCTGTATGGAGGTGATGATGAGGCTGAAGGCTGGTACATTTAATAGATGGGAGCTGTACTAAATAATTAAATTACTTGAATTCATTTTTTTTCAAAAAAGTTTTTAAAATAAATATATAATTTTGTTTTCTTTAGGGCAACGACTGTATCGTTCCGCGTGGAATGATAAAAGAGTAAATTGCCTGAGTAACCCCGTCGGCATTCCTCGTCATATTTGTTATATATATATATATATATATATATATATATATATATATATGTATATATATATGCACCAAAAGATAGAGGAAGTGAAGAGGCATGGAATATGTAAGGCAGTAAGCGATAAACAATTTAAATTAATTTTAAAAATTTAAAGGAAATGAAATTTCCAAAAAAAAATAAATACAAGACAGTTCATCATAAAATATATATAAAGCAGGAGAAATTAAGCTCGGAAGGAAAGGGGAAGCGTAAGGAAAGGGAAAATATCAAAGAAATTAAATAGTAAATCATTTCAAATTCTTGGAAGAATATCCATTAGAAATTAGGTGTAATCCCGGATAGAATGAAGAAAAAGTTAATCTCCATTACGTTCGCTTCCAGGAATTTATTTTTATGAGTCTAAATAGGCACCGAAGAAATGTCTTAAGAATTAACCCTTGTGAATGAGTATGGAAATCTCCAGGGAGTAAAATGTGTATCAGAGCTCTTCGAGCAGAACATGTATACTCATGTGTATCAAAGTGATTTTAAATGATTTCAAATCGGTGCAGTATTTGTCCAGTAAGTTTCACGTAAAATTCAATTTTTTGTGTGTCAAGTCCAATAAATATCAGCAATTAAATCCCTGTAAACATTATCATATACTTGAAAAAATAAGAAAGTTGTCCAATTGAAAATAATAAACTATGATTAAGATACACCTCGTTTGTTGCGGTAATAATATTTTTCCTAACTCCTTACATTAATTGGCATCATGCTTTATTCAGAGTAACTTAGATTAATAATATTTCTTTTTTACTGTGGGAATTAATCCTGAATAATTCAACCTGGTCGCAACGGCAGTACAATGGATCTTGCGTAACTTTTTAAAATGTATCTGTTTAAGGGAACCCATACACAATCTTATCTAATTCCTCATTTGTAAATAAAATATACATTTTCTTTTAATTTTTACGGTTATTTTTTATATTAGATACCAGTTTCTATTTAGGATTCTTGAGTTTCGAGTGTTAAATAAGCTCAGAGTTTATTGGAGGATCAGTATTAATTTCATCCACACATTGGAGCATTTGTTTAAATTGTTGATGAGTAAATTTACATGTGGAACAGTGGTTTCCTTATGTTTCCATAAATATAATTTTTTCTAGTTTGTTTTACGATGATTATATCCAGTATTCTTTTTCTCCATGTAACCCATCTATTAACTGTAATACATAAACCAATACATCAAGGTTAGAGCCCTGAATTTATTTAGTAAATATGATTTTCAAAGCCAGGCCACGGCATGTATATATATATATATATATATATATATATATATATATATATATATATATATATATATATATTTATATATACATATATATACATATATATATATATTTCTTTTAAAAAGTATCACTTTTTATACCACCATATCTGATGTAACTGATGTCAAAATTCTGATTTTATTATTTTATTTTTTTTAGTTAATGTCCTTTAATAAAATATAATATATTACACGCCATCGTCTTTGGAAAATATACTCAGCGTTCATATGTCTGATTTACTTGATAAAGGTGACTGCACTGAAGAGTACGTAAGTAGTTCGCCAAGATCTATACTTTATTTAATAACAGACCACGTTTTTGATAATTAATTAAATGCATAATTATTTAGCTGTTCATATGTTTATTTTAGATACAAATCTAATATTAAAAAAGCATCTTATACCTATATTTATACACTGTACAATATACATACGGCTCATGTAACTCTCCCATCTGCCAGTATCAAACCATATAAAGCAGTGTTTTTAATGGATTCTGTTATACAGACAACAACCTCTCTGAATTTTTTTTCAAATTAAAATATGAATGTAGAATCCTAATGTATATATTCAGACTCTAACAAGCAATTATCAATTATTTTGCTTCTTAACAAAAAATAACTCGTGTTATTTTTAGATTTACACTTACTAAAAAACACGCACATATAGAAAAACCGTTATAATATATGTTCTTGTGACGGGGGTATCATGTGAAATTAAACGAAAATCACAATAATCGATCAAGTAGTTTTGTTTGAACAAGTAAGTTTGCCATCTTTAGCGATTATGATATTAAATTTCCTTTTTTACAAAGGGGTAACCACTTATCAAGGCCTGGAGGTCATTAGAAGATAACGATTAATAAGTGTACAGTGATCCTTAGAAAAGTGTCTTAGTAATCGTTATTAGTGGAAATGTGGTGAATTGGATTCCTTAAGAGAATACCTCAGCAAGAATATGTTCACGTTGGACCATACTATTATAGTCATTGGAAAGCGTGCAGTTCTAAGAAAGAAATTTTGTTCATGGAATCTACGTTTAGATAGTGGTTTCAACAAGACGAGTGTTTTTCGTGAAAGCCCAGATGGAGCATGTATTGAAACTTATCGGAGCACTTGCCGTTAAGATTACAATAAACAGACAGGTTCGCAACGCCTCTTCTGCGGGAAAGAGATTACAGAGAAGATGACAAGGGCATCCCCTACTAGGCTACGGTTGTTATTTTGAACTCTATAAAGGCATGATAAGCTGCTTCTAGAAACCCCTTCCCAGATGTAACAACGGTACTCCATGTTTCGATGTACTTGGCTCTTATATATGTAGATAATTTCATCAGTAGTGAAATATCTACTGGAGCGGTATCGATACTTCACATTTAGTTGTCTCTCACTTACTTATGCGAGATATAAAGACATGGCTGACTATAATCACTATACTTCTCGATATCTAAAAACTTGCTTTTCTAAGTTAAACAAATAATTATTAAGTCAATTTACGCGAGATTTGAAATGTGAGATTTTCCTTCTGTAACGAATGTGTACATTATAAAGAGTTTTCTAAACGCACACAACGAAAAGCTCAAGAGTTTTAACAGTAATGCACTTGGAATTTTACTGAAAATGAAATTCAGGAAAACTTCTTTTTATTTGTGTCCAAACATTAGGGATCAATTCCAATAAAGTTATCTTATTGCGAAATGTTAAGTTGCAATGTTACGTTGTGCCCAAATTAGTTTAACTTCACTTAATAATTACTAAAAATGTACTAAAATTTGAGTCATTTCTATTAATTGATATTTAATAACTATTGTAAAAATAACAAAACTAGGGATATCGGAATTATCACGAAGATATTCCACTTAAATTTTACTACATTTTATTAAACTTGATGAAATTAAATCATGCCCATGGGTGGCGACCTTGCGCGTACCTATTGCATTTCATTAAGTATTTATACAGATCCCTTTACATTAAAATATTTTTACATAGGCATCACAATTTATCATGGCCAAGACGCCACTCGAGGATAGGGGTAAAAGCGTGTACAGTAGAAATTGGACAATATAGTAACCATTAGTAATGGAGATTCGGTAAATTCGTTAACTTATATGGAACGGCTCATCAAAACTTGTTTACGTTAGACTTGAACACAATAATATTGTAGTCGGCCGGAAAGCAAGAAAACGGAAGACAATTCCATAGGCGTGCCGTTCTAAAAAAAGAAGCTTTGTTCATGGAACCTACGTTTAGGTTTAGGCACAGATAAAGAGTGGGGAAAATTAGTGATAGTGTTTTCTGCGAGACGGGTGTTTCCTGTGAAAGTTTGGCGATGGGGGCATCATAGAATGGAGTTAATCCGAACACTTGCCATGAAAATAACCATAAAACAGAGACAAACTCGCAACATCTCTTCTGTGAGAAAGAGGTTGCAGAGAAGAGAAAAGGCCATCCCCTACAAGGCTACGAAGTCTATTTTGAAGTCTATCAAGGCAGGACAAGTCCTTTCTAGCAGCTCCTGCCCATATGTGATAACAGTACTCCATCCTTGGACGTACCTGGCTCTTATATAGATAGAGAATTGCATCGGCAGTGAGATATCTACTGGATCGATAGAAGGATCCCACCATTTTTCCCGCGGCCTTGGCAACGGATTTAATGTGTGTGTTCCATTTAAGATTAGGAGTAAAGGTCAAGCCAAGAAGCTTGTCAAAACGCGAGGCCTCCCAAAGACGAGAGCCACTCATTTCAATAGATGCCAGATGGGGATCAGAGTGTTGATGATGTAAGGATAAAAGCTTGGTTTTAGATGCATTAAAAGTAACAAGTCACCTCTTTCCCCATTGTACGACTTGCTCAAGATCAGAGGAGAGAGAATCAGAGAACCTGGACGTTTATATAGACATAAGCAGAAAACAAGACATTCTCTAGGGTAGAATGAGGCTAAACAAATGTGGTATAATTTCCAAACATTTTGCCATCAAAATCGATGAATTTCCCGATTTTCCATGTAAATCGAATGACTTCTTGACAGCGCACTAGGAAAACCTCATAGACTAGAATGTCATTTAAAAGAGTTATTTCAGAATTAAATATTTATAAACTATAACTTACACATGTTAACTTAATATGATAAAAATTTTGTTGTTACAATTATGTTTGAATTGAAATATAAATTTTGAATGGATGCGTTTTAAGGAATGTTACAATAATAGAATATTAGTTAGGGGAAACTATCAGGTGAATCTGTAATAAATTAGAATTAATGTGTTTGATATAACCGTGGAATTATAGTTAATTGAGTTAAATAGTGGAGTATTGGATTTTAACAGGGCCGAACCTGGAATAATTTAATCGAATTGATAAAAAGTTGTGGAGAAGGCATAAACAATAAAACTACATAAAAAATTGCAATCCCAACATAGTATTGGATTGCAATTTTAATTAAGAAGAAAAAATGTGTAAATAAAACGCACACACACAAGTCGATATATTAACTATTGCTGAATTAGTTTTTGTCAAATTAGTCAAGTGCAATTCAGAAGAAGTAGAAATAAGAGATTGTATTGTACACTGTTAAATGTAATTTTTAAAAATGCGTTCGCATGAAAAAATGTTGAAACAAAAGAAAAGTGTTATGTTAAACTGTGTTTTAAAAAAGAATTATTTTTAATGGTTGTCAAAACAGAAAACTAAGAAAATAGACGAATTCTGTAGCCTTATATTTTTGTATTAATAGGAATTGCCACACGTACACACAATTGTTCCTGAAAGAAAAGTAAAACTAAAACAAACGAAAAAAGAAGTTAAAGAAAAACCATATTAAAAATGTGAACGATACGTTTAGAAATGGACAAAAAGAGCACAACGAATGCTATGGCTTACAGTAGTGACTGCATCGTTTGTTTTAGATTTATTTGTTAAGGCTGTCGCATAACTCATACCGAAGGCTCGAGGCTACTGTTCAAAGCCTTGTTTTTTTATTGCTGGTTTTGTTTCATCAGAAATTATTGCTCGGGTTTGTTGCAAATTGGATCCATTGGCTTTATTAAGAAGAGAAAAATAAAAACGGCGTGCATTACTAATGAAACCTATAAAGTCTCTTGGTTTTGAGAGTAAATTTTGTGAATAAGGATGGAAAATTTTCTTTTCTCTGATGAATCGTGAAATGTTTTATTCTTTTAAAAATGCACGTAAATGCAAAAACGTTGTTTGAATATATAATATATAATATATGTTTAATGATTGTATTTTTTGTTTATTCAAACGTTTGCAAATATATTAGATTAACAAAACACTTTAGAGAGATATGAAAGAGGACAGATGGTTAGCAATATATTTAACAGTTAAAGAATGATTAAAAATTGACAGGTTACAGGCGGTAAAATTATTGTATTGTTTCAAGTTATTCATATGTTCATTCTTGTTGGGTTTCAAATTCTTTTATTTGATTTCGAGTAGGATCAACGTAAAGAAGAATATCGTGAACTTCATGTACGGAAACTCGTTGTTCCGTGAGCTATAATACTAAGGGGGTGTTGCAGTTCTAAACTTTAAAGGAAAGGATAATCCTCAGCATGGTTTAATAATGCAGATGTTCCGCACAACGTGAGCATCGATAAAATTTGAGGAAGGCAAATAAATGCTTCCACAACACATCGTACGAGGCCAGACGATATAATGGCGAAGGGGGCTATTACGTGACAAATCATCCCAGTGAGATAATACTTAAATGGAGAATGAAATAGATAGACTTCTAATGCGTAACAAATCAATGTGTGAAATAGGGTCTAAAGCGTGATTTATATATATATATATATATATATATATATATATATATATATATGTATATATATATGTATATATATATATATTCTGTTATAAAATAGAAAACAGCTTGCGGGCTGACCTGACAAGAGATTGTAAGCAGAGATGTTCTGCCTGAACACCAAACATAGTAGGTGAGGACTGAGCAAAAAAAAAAATAAATAAATAAATAATAATAATAATAATAATTTCGTTTATCAACGTCTCTCTGGAAAGGGGATGGGATAAATTCTCAGAAAATTTCCCTTAATTCCGGCTTCAAACCAAAAGCTTCAAAGATTAAGGGTCTCCCTACGGATGTTGGTTGTACCTACAATTGCAGAGGTCTGAAGGCCGCCTAACACATCGGGGATTTGTAGTTTTCTCAATTGTTCTTCCAGAAGATTTTATACTACTCCTGGTGTATCAACTACGATCGTGATTATTTGTTTTCACCCCGTGTATGCGCCTTATCTCCAAGGCCAAGGAAGCATAATTGCTCAACTTCTCATTCTCTTTTTCTCTGACATTCCTGACCCAGGGTACTCAAAAATTTACAATCTGCTAGTTTTTTTAGACCTTGTCAATGACGACCAAATCCAGACGATTATGTTCTAATTGCTTAGTCGTTAAGACACTTTTGTCCCACAACACCTCTTCCTTGCCATCCTCACTTGTTCTCACTTCATCAGGCACATCCTTAAGCCATTTTCTAGCACACTTCTCCCCAACCCTCTTACGCACCTCCCAATATATCCGGAGTCCCATGCGATCCTGTCTTTTGCGGTACTCTCTCTGAGCCAGTCCACTACACCCTGCTGCAAGGTGCGCAATTGTACTCTAAGGTCTATCCACAAATCCGGCATTCTGTAGCAACTTCCTCTCATTGAACCACTTTTTTGAACAATCCTGTTCATAATGCCTGCTCTTGTGTTGCACAAACAAAAGCTTCAGTACTCTTAGTCAGATATCCATCTATAAGCTATTGCCGTGATCTTCCATCAGCTACTTCTGCTATATCCTAGAAGAACCTTCAATGCATTTTCTTCCTAGTCAGTTCATCTGCCCTTTCTCTATTCATACGTTTCACATAATCAGCCTTGGTCTCACATACCTCCACTTCATTGGCCACAATCTTAAGCATCCACTCCTAACCACATACTCCTACAACGAAATCTCGGTTCTAACACAATCGTTTACACTTTTCAATCCTCTCCCATCGTCTTTCCTCTTTTGATACAGCCTTGCTACGTGAATTGAAATGTACCAAACATTGCTGAAACATTTCTGGTTTTGATATCCATGGCATGCAAATCCTTGTCAGACCATTCTAAATTCCCGCACTGTATCTCAAAATACTGACTGCTCATGCATTCACTGCTTTCATTAGGTTCCCTCCATACAGTTTCGACTTTACAAATAGTTTCACTCTTCTAAGATACTCCTTCCTAACTTTCTCATTTATATAATAATAATAATAATAATAATAATAATAATAATAATAATAATAATAATAAAAGTTGATTTATAAAAATGTATATCAAATATTTTTGATAAAATTAGATTGAAGGGATGTTATGTTGTTGGTTACTGGCGACGCCGGAAAATAAAGTAGTCGATTATTATTATTATGATTTTGTTTCGCAAGGCTAAATAGAGTGTCAGCTAAAGGAGGTGTATAAAATGGAATATCCATAAAAAATATTTGAGGCATTTTTACTTCATAGCATTACATTTTATTCTGAAAATCATGCGTTCAATCGGACAAGAGATTTGGAATCAAGAAGTCAGTCTTTAATATGGGAATAATAACAAATGAAGTGTGTGCAAACTATCAGAAATTAGAAGAATAGTTTACAAGATACATGTAGGGTTTTAGTAAGTTCAGTTGAACAGTCAAGTGTCGGCCTTTGGTCGGGACGAACACGAAATGCGGTAATCCAGTCGATACATGATGTCTGGGGCAAAAAGAATGATGCAACGCAAGATTAATTGAAGGATAAAATATTGTTAAATCCCCAACTTTGTCCGCTATTGTAAAGAAAAGGGAATGGCACAAAAGGTTAAGATATGTGTGCATGTGTAAAACATTCACACACAAACAATGGCACAGATGAGACGTCATATACACCCAGCCATATATATAGGAAATTTATTACTGTGAGTCAAGAATGAGTTTGTTTCAGCTAGGGGGAAATCCTCAAAAAGAAGAGGAAATATCCGACTAGCTTCGTCAGAATTCATAGATTCCATCTATGAATTCTAACGAAGCTAGTCGGATAAATAAAAAGTGTGCATATGTTAAGTAATGTCTTTCTATATAATAGACTCCTTTAACTACTATAAAGGAAAGTTAGTAGAGAATGTAGAAGTATTTTTTTTTTAAATTTGGACCCAATTTTGACCCCTTAACATTTATTGTTTTGGACTCAAATCAAATCAAAATGTTTGACCGATATCTAGGTAAACTACATCTAAAAATTTCAAGTGTTTAGACCAAAAATTGGCGGAGGAGTTTGGTAGAGTACGCAGCGGTCAACTATTAAACCATGATATTTTGTCAGCGAAACTCTCACCCCAAAACGTGCTGCATGTCTAAGTACCCTTTATGTAAAATTTAAAATGTTTACACCCATAATTGGCTTAATATTTTGCTAGAGATCGCAAAGCTCAAATCTCTTAAAATTTGAGGTTTTGAAGGCCAAGTTTTCGGGCAAAAACCGACTACTAAGCTTGCCCTATGCTTGAATATGCTTTATGTAAAATTTCAAATGTTAAAACCAAAAATTGACTGAGTAACTTCGTAGCTCAAGCAGAGTTTTTTTTTTTTTTTTGGTTTAACCCCAATTATTGCCCCTTAGCATTTATTGTTTTGGGCTCAAATTGAATTAAAAATAAGATTAATGTCCAAATAACCTATATCTAAAATTTAAAGTGTTTAGACCCAAAAGTGTCGGCGGAGTTTGCTAGAGTTTTAAAAGACAAATCATTGAACTTTGATCCATTTCACAGCAAAGTTTCTACTCGAAATCCGATTTAAAATGTTTTCCCAATTAAGAATACCCCGTATATAAAATTTCTAGTCTGTAAACCAAAAATTAAAAGAGTTATTTTGTAGGTAAATGTACACTGAGCGACAAACAGACCGACACACACAGACAGTTTCACTTTTATAGATATACATATGTACATAAATACGTATATATATATATATATATATATATATAGATATACATATGTACATAAATACGTGTATATATATATACGTATTTATATACGTGTAAGTACTGAACAAAAATATGAGTTAATAAAAAAGTATTAACACACATTTATATATATATATATATATATAATATATATATATATATATATATATATATATATAGTATTTCTATTATATATTTACGTATATATATATATATATATATTGTATATATAACGTATTTAAGTATGTACGTATATATATATACATTTATACATATATTTATATATGTGTATATTTTCATATATATCTATATATCTATATCTATATATATCTCTCTCTCTCTCTCTCTTATATATATATATATATATATATATGCATGCACGTGTATTGATATATTACAGTAATTAAATAATGTGTGTTTGGACTATGAAATGTAGGAAAATTGATATACTGTGAGCAAACTCTGATCTCCTGGTGATCGATATTATCTTATACGTGGGTAGGCAACACATTCTTATTTATAGACACTGTGGCACCAACAGCGCCGATTGCCTATCTGTAATTCTTTGTAATGTTCTGACCCGTAAGATCTTCAATCTAGAATAGCGCGCATTCGAAATGACTTTTCTGTTAATATATCAACCTGACTAAATTGTTGGCTTGTCTAGTCGATTGTCAGCTAATCAAACCTACGTTAAACAATCTAGGAAAACCAACAAGTGAAACAGAATATGTATGAGGGGGAAGACACGCTTATGTGCGCCAACGATTTTAAAACGATTTTAATAGACATTTCCATGAATTTACCAAATGCAAGTTTTAATTAATCATTCGTCTAAAGACAAACCCTGAAGTTGATAACATCCGCCACTTCCTGCAGTCGAACAAAACGTTCGAGCATTGGTCCTTTAATGGGAAGAAAAGGATTCGCAAAAAAAACCCCAAAAAGACACAGGTATCATTCCTGCTGTTCAACGAAACATACACACGAGAAAATGTAGCCTAAATATTATATATATGCATATATATATATATATATATATATATATATATATATATATAAAAGTGAACGTGTCTGTGTATTAGTGTGTCTGTTTGTGTTTCTGTGTACATGTCTCTATGCAATAACTCTGTCAATTTTATGTCTATAGACACGGAATTTGATATACAGCGTACTGAGATTTGGAAAATCTATGTGATTGGTTTTTGGCCAGAAATTTGGCTGTTAAAGGGTTTAAGTTCAACGATATGACCTTTGAGAACTCTACCAAACTCCTCCGACAATCTATATATCTATAAAAGTGAACGTTTCTGTGTGTCTGTGTGTCTGTCTGTCTCTGTGTGTCTGTCGGTGTACATTTCCCTACGCAACAACTCTGTGAATATTTATTCTACAGACTCGAAATTTGATATACAGGGTACTGAGATTTGGGAAAATATTTGTGATCGCTTTTGGCTCTTAAGGGGTCAAAGTTCAACGATTTGAGAACTCTACCAAACTCCTCCGACAATTTGGGGTCTAAGCACTTGAATTTTTTTATATAGGTTCCTTTGAGCCCAAAACACTAAATGTTAAGGGGTCGTAATAGGGGTCAAAGTTTTTAAAATTGACCGTTTTTTTTTGTTTGTTTGCCCAACATACACCTCCAAACACCCGGGAAACGCCAGGCTGAAATGCTAGGATATATATATATATATATATATATATATATATATATATATATATATATGACCTCTGCGATCTCTAAATATTACTGGTCTAAACATATGAAATTTTACATAAAAGGTATTCAGATATATGGCAAGCTTTTTAATCGCTTTTGGTCGAAAATTTTCAGTTACCAATATATAAATGTATGTATGTATGTTTTTATGTCTGCATAAAACTTTCGACAGAGGCGACAGATTTTTACATGATCAGTATCACTTTGCAGTTCGACGTTTCAGACGACAAATATCGAAAAATTGCTAAAAACATTAATATCTTCACCTTCAACTGGGCACTTTTACTACAGGGGGGGGGGCGCTTTTGTCGCCGATATTTTCGAAAGTCATCCTCTCCTTTCGATTGTCTAGCCTTAATTAAAACCTACGTCACTTCCGGTTTGATGGTGGTCGTAACAACAAAGACGTCAGGTTTTTCCCCGTTTACTTCCTTCTACGCGGTACGGGTCGAGCCTGCCTTCCAACTACCACTTTTTTCTTCTTGCTCAACACACACATCAAAACAATCGGACAACGGCAGGTTTAAATCCTAGTATCTATAACAGTGTGTGCCTCTCTATCTTTGTAATCCGTTTTCGGCCAGAAATTGTGTTGCTAAATGGTAAAAAATCAGCCATTTGACCTTTGAGAACTCTATATAGGTTCCTTGGACATGGATCTTACTAAATAATTTTATTTGACCCCAAAACAGTAAATGGCCAGGAGTCCTAATAGGGGTCAAATAAAAATAATAACCTCTGCTGTCTCTACTAAATTACTCAGACAATTTCTGGTTTAAACATTTGAAATTTTACATAAAGGGTATTCAGAGATGGGAAAACTTTTTAATCGGTTTAGGTCGGAAATTGTTATTTACTAATATATAAATGTATGTATGTGTGTTTGGATGCCTGCCTAACACTTTCGACCGAGGTTACGGATTTTATCAAGACCAATATCGATTTGAATTTCGACCTTTCAGACGACAAATATCGAAAAATTGGCTAAAAACATTAATATCTTCACCTGTGCACTTTTCTACAGGGGATGTCCCTGTTTTCGCCGATATTTTTGAAAGTTATCCTGTCCCTTCGATTATCTAGACTTAATTTAAACCCCTGCCAATTCCGGTGAGGCGATGGTCGTAACAGCAAAGAGGTCAGGTTGTTTTCCCTTCTTTTTCTCCTTCGCGATACGGGTTCGGACCTGCCTTCCTATTACTATTTTTTTTTTTTTGCTCAACATACACCTCCAAACACCCGGGCAACGCCGGGCTGTAATGCTAGTATATATATATATATATATATATATATATATATATATATATATATATATATATATATGTGTGTGTGTGTGTGTGTGTGTGTGTGTGTGTGTGTGTTTGTTTATGAATATGTGTAATATTTACTTTTAATATTATTTTTTACATATGTCTAAAGAAAATGCATCATGGAGCTAGTACGTTATAAAATAGCGATTTAAGTTCACGGAATCCTCTCTGTTCATCTAACAATTATTATGCGAATTAAATTAAGTAGATTTTGTGGTATTAATTGCCATGCATATTAATATACATGCACACTTCTCTATTAGGCTTTACATGTATATATATATATATATATATATATATATATATATATATATATATATATATGGTAAAACTGGTAATTAGTAAAAACCTGAAGTACCTAGTATTGAACAATTGAACATATAAAAAATAAAACTTTCTGACTTCCGGTTTCCAAATATTAGTCTGCTTACATAATTCATGTCGCCCTGTCTTTATTCCAATATTGAAATAATAATAATAACATTAATAATAATAATAATAATAATAATAATAATAATAATAATAATAATAATAATAATAATAATAACAGTGAATGGTTTGAAAGAGCCAACATAAAATCAGGGCTTAAATCGGTTCTAAAAATGGCGTTGATTTTCTAGAACATTGTATGTGAAACTGAAGCCCGTTTCAAATCTTTAAATATATTTTTTTCTATTTTTTTTATAATCTAATAACTTAGTTTTGAATAATCCGAAGAATTAGTTGACAACAAACGAAAAGGAAAAACTGTAAGGGGTCGTCGGTTGTTAATGTGCATATACATAATTTTTATAAATATGTTATGCGCCCATAAAAAGTAGAACTTTACTCTAAAAAAACTACGTTTCTCCTGTCTAAAATTATTAATTTACGATTATTTTATTAGTAATTTTGATTGTTAGTTTGAATTGTTTTCAAAGAAAAAGCAAAGCAAATATGTTTTTCTAATGTAAAAATAAAACCCCTCGATCAATTTTGATATTAAAAAACATATTTGTGTTTTTACGGCCAAACACAGCGAAACCAAACCCGGAATAGAAATCAAATCTACGTTTTTTTTCTGGTAATAGGTTTTAACGGTTATTAAAAATTATATAAAATATTTAAACGATAAAATTAATCATTTTAGCGAGGAGAATCACTTTCCTTAAATAAATTAAACGTCAAATGACATCCGACTTTTTAGCGACAGTTACTCGTTAGAATTGTTTCCAGGTTGTGTAATGGTGATGAATGCAGGAAGTGAAAATGTCGGTGGGGGGAGAAGCCATCAATTTTAAACATTTTAACATAATTCAAACCGTGTTTTTGGGTGGAATTTTTATTTTTTCGGAAGATTCGTTTTAAAAAGGTCTCACAGTTTAATATTACTTAATCCGTAAATTATTTATCGTGATACTTTAAAGGATGACGAGGACTAGCTTGTACAATGCACACAGTCTCCTGGTATTTTTTCTTTTTGTTTTTTCCAATATTTTTTCAAATAATTACACTCCTCTTATATAAAGGGTTTCATTAAATCATTTTATGATAAGACCTTTACTATCCAATGTATTCCGTATTGTTTTCACTAGTTGCCATGTTTATTTTAATGCACACTAGCATGAAAGGTTTCCGCCCGGGAAATTGAGAATTCTTAACACTGGTCGGAATGACTGTTTTCGCGTGCTCGTGAATTCAGTTTTTGCGTGGTTAAACATGAATTCTGTACACTCATTTGCAGTTTTATACATTGATTCTATATAGTCACAGGTTGTCTAGTTCATCTTTAAATTTGTCTCCCTCTTTCTCTCTTCCTCTCTCTCCCGCTCTATCTTTCTCTTACTATATGTGTATGCATGATTATATATATCTATCTCTTACTATATGTGCATACATGATTATATATATATATATATATATATATATATATATATATATATATATATATATATATATATTAGCATGATGGAATTCAAAGCAGAAAAATACAGAAATTTCCTAAACCGATTTACAATCTCCCTCAACGAAGCTAGATCAATGATTTTTAGCTTTGTCAATCGATGTGCGAATCAAATTGTTAATTATAAAGTAAAATGTAATTATGTATCACTAATATATATATATATATATATATATATATATATATATATATATATATATATATATACATACATACATACATATATCTATATGTATATATGTACACTTGTGCCCGATATTATTCATACCCCTCCTTGAAAATTGAGTTTATTAGATGTAACTTTGTAAGAATTTATTGTTTACGTCCATATTGATACATATTCTTAATAAACCTCTTCTGATCATTTTCGTCATTTTAAAATCTCGGGATACTTGTAATAAAAGGAATATACAGCTATTTATAAAATCTGCAATGTTCAAAAATAATCATACCCCCTTATTTTTTCAGTATCAATCGAGTTTCTGACTGTTTGTTTCCTGTTTGATTCTTATTTTGAATGCTTTTATACAACCTTTGATTAATTTCATTTCGTTTTTTGCATTTTTCAGAAATTAAAATGATATCAACTGAAAACCAATAAAAGAATAAAAATTATTAGAATGGGGAAGAAAAAAGAGCTTAGTAATGATCTCAGGACTAAAATTGTGAATTCACATGAGGATGGTTTAGCTTACAAGTCAATTTCCAAGAAATTTGAGGTCCCTACAGCAACAGTACAGAGCATCATCAAAAAATTCCAGAGCCACCACACAACAAACAACTTGATTGGTAGAGGAAGGAAAAGGAAACTGTCTGCTAGAGCCACCAGGGATAATGTAAGCAGTGTTAATGCAAATCCAACCACCACTACTAAGGACATTTTAGAAAATCTGGAGTCTTCTGGCATAAAAATATCAAGGCAAACATTGCAAAGAACTCTGCATGAAAATGGTCTGAAAGGAAGAAGACCAAGAAGGACTCCATTGCACACCGGAAAACACCTTGCAGCACGTCTAAAGTTTGCTAGGACCCATGTGAATTCTTCAGAGTCCGTTTTCTCAAGTATTTTGTGGACTGACGAAACAAAAATTGAATTGTTTGGCCATATGGATGCTTCTTACGTTTGGAGGAAGAAAGGAGAAGCTTACAACCCAAAGAACACCATACCCACGGTGAAACATGGTGGTGGTAGCCTAATGTTTTGGGGCTCCTTTTCGGCTAGTGGTCCAGGTAGTTTGGTCAAGATAGATGGAACCATGAAGAAGGAGCAATATTTGGAGATACTCCAGAAAAACATTAGACAGGATGCGGAGAAGCTCCATTTAGGACCAAACTGGGTCCTTCAACAGGATAATGATCCAAAACATACTGCCAAAATAGTCAAGAAATGGTTTGAGGATAATCAAATTAATATTTTGGAATGGCCTAGCCAGAGTCCCGACCTGAACCCTATCGAAAACCTCTGGCACATATTGAAAACTAAGGTTAAAAAGCGGAGACCTAGAAATTTGAGGGATTTGGAGAACTACTGCATTGAAGAATGGTAAAAAATCAGTGTTGATGCTTGTAAAAACCTTGTTGATAAATATCTAAAACGGTTACAGGCAGTTATTAAGAATAAAGGGCATGCTATTGACTATTAGTAAGAGAGGTATGAATAATTTTGAACTAGTGCCATTATTGTTTTTCTTTGTATACTGTTTCAAACTTGCATAATTTATTTATTTGTTGAGTTTAAATTAAATGCTTATGCTTGATTTATTGTTTGAAATCCCTTTAATATTGTCTACCTTCTGGTTTGAGCAATATTCTTATAGAAATCTCAAAGATCCGAGGGGTATGAATAATATCGGGCACAAGTGTATATACATACATATATGCATATATATGAGGTGCGTGCAATAAGTAATGCCCCTGACCCAGTCTCAGTTGTCTGAGCTAGCTGAAATTTTTCATGTGCAATGCTTTATATCTCTACGGGTTATGTGGCAAATTACAGCTCTGAAATTGTACTTTCTGTTTTACAGGTGTTTAAACCAAGTCTGGTGTGAAATGGAGCCTGTTGAATGTCGAGCAGTGATCCAGTTTTTTGTATTTAAAAGGACGCACACCATAGGAGACTTTTGATTAAATGAAAGAAACTTATGGTGATAATGCCAATCATCTAACCTTGTAAAACGCTGTCATCTTTAATTCAAACATGGCCGGAAGTCTTTGTAAAAAGCTCCCAGACCTGGTCGCCCCCCCTTCTGCCATTGATCAGGCAACTGTCCGTCAAGTTGAAGCTGCCATTTTGAAAGATCGGCGCATTACTATTCACCAAATAGCTCAAAATGTCAAGATTAGTACAGGGTCTGGAGAAAGTATCATTCATGAATATGTGCATATGCATAAGGTGTTTGCTCGATGGATTCGCAGGTTGCTCACACCATTGAAGAAGCGGGAAAGCGTCGAGTGCTCGAGAATGAATTTGGAATTGTACCAAGAAGGTGAGTCCAAGTTTTTCAAAAGACTGATTGTACAGGATAAAAATGTGGATCCATCACTATCATCCAGAAACTAAAGCCCAGTCAATGCAGTGGAAGCACTTGGACCGACCACCTCCGAAGAAGGCAAGGATGCAGTCCTCTAATAGCAAGGTCATGCTCCCAGGCTTCTGGGACCAGGACGGAGTAGTGATGGCAGATTTCCTGGGAAAGCGTACCACAATTATAGGAGCCTATTATGCTTCACTTTTGAGGAAATTAAGGGAAGTTATCAAAATCAAGAGACGGGGCAAGATCAGCAAAGCTACCCTCCTCCTGCAGGACAACGCTCCGCTCCACAACTTGCATGTCCCCAAATCAGAAGCACGGGCGTGTGGTAATGAAATACTCTCCCATCCTTCCTACTCTCTTGACCTTGCGCCCTCTGACTTTCACCTCTTCCCAGCCATGAAGTTGTTTTTGAAAGGAAAGCGTTTTCCATATGATGCAGCCTTGATTTCTGATGTCACGTCGTAGTTGGAGGATCAACCTGGGGTGTTCTACGAAAACAGTCCCCAGAGTTGCATGTAACGATGGCAGAAATGCATGACTCCTGGTGGTTTCTATGTAGAGAAAGAGTAACAACTGTGCCAAGTTTCGTTGCTCTACCCCTATGGGAAGTGGGTCAGGGGAACTACTTATTGCAAGCCCGTCGTATATATATATATATATATATATATATATATATATATATATATATATATAAATGTGAATTTGGTTCGTTCTAAACAGATAAAACCATATTTCTACGTTACCAATTTATTTGAAATTTTCAGACAACCCATTTTTAGAGTCGAGGTATGTTTTTATGTTATTAAAATAAATTTATCTCGCGAATTATTAAAATTAAAATATTAAATAAAATAAATATATTTTTTTAACCGTTTCTGCGAATCTGTTCTGTTGATAAAACTGAACTTCCGGTTCGATTCATTTCACAGCCACGACTGTTAACTCGATAAGTAAAAAAAAAAACTTACTGATGCAGAGAGTTATCCGTGCTGAAATAATAATGTTATTATTTAAAAAGCCATTTTTAACATGGGGAAGGGAGGGTGTTTTGTACCTATTCTGTACTTTAACCTTACAATTGAATAAAAACATATCATAAAACTTTAATTAAACGTGGAAAACGATTTTTAAAAAATAGCGCGGATCACTCTCTGCATTAGCACACAAAATAAAAAAAAAAAATAATCTCATATTTTAAAAATTTTAATTCATTTATGTACTTACCAATTTTTTAATTTTATTTATGTTAAGGCTTTTCACTCAGGAAACATTACGGTTTAATTGTTTAGTTTATTTTCACGGCATTGTTTACATAAAAAAGTTTGTTTTAACTTTTTCTAAACTGTTTCATTTTTACGACATGCCTCAACGTATTATAAACACCCTAACCCATCCATGTTAAAAAAAAAACAAAAAAAATGTCCTTCCATAAACCTCGAAAGCCGTTCTTAATATATGGAGGTTGAAGGTGTTCATTCCGAAAGTTTTAACATGGGGAAGTTAGAGTGTTTATAATACACTGGGGCGAGTCGTAAAATTAACGAAGTTGCTATCTATTATTTATTGCAAAAATTGCTTGAAATTTATTTATTTGACAAAAAAAAATTACATTTTGGTACTCCTTGGGCGTTGAGTTCCATGGCAACCAGTAGAAAAAATAATAGTGTCTCCCTTAGTCTCCCACCCCACCCCGCACGTAACATATTTTATTTACTGACGTTGCCGTAACTAAACGATTATTTGTCACATTTACAAATATTTATTTATTTATTTATTTTGAAAAAAGTTTTACTTTTTATGAATATTAAAAGAAAAATGGGTACTCATGCAGAGAGTGATTCATGCTGAAATAATAACGTTATTATTAAAAAAGCCATTCTTAACATGGGGAGGGGAGGGTGTTTTGTACCTATTCTGTACTTTAACCTTGCAATTGAATAAAAAAAAAAACACGATTTAAAAAATAGCGCAGATCACTCTCTGCATTAGCACCGAAAAATGTTACTAAACATTTATTTATAATTTCTCACTTTTACAAACATTTGATTTTAAATTTCTTTTTAAATGACGACTTTTATCGACTTTTTTAAAAAATATCCCCCACCCCCCAAATGGTGTTTATTCCGAAATCCGTTGTTAACATGGAGAGGTATAGGGTGTTTATTCTGAAAGCCGTTCTTAACATTTGTGGAGGTGGACCTAATGTAAAAAAATAAATAAATAAATAAATTTAAAAAAAAAACTAAATCATTTACTGATAACTTCTCACTTTTACAAATATTTTTTTAATTTACATGCGCGGATGAACAAATTGTTGAATAGTGCGAAAACAAAACGTTTTTGTAATAAGCTTCGGGATAATTTTTTGGGTAAATATTTATATTTAGGGACACCTCCACAATTTTCTTTTTTAAATGACGACTTTTATTGATAAATAAATTTACTTCTCCGCAACTTTTATTTTATCAATAAAATCTACTTCTCTGCCACGGGCACTGAACCCCTCCTTTTTTTTTTAAATAGTATTTTCGGGTGGGTATGCTGACAACAAATATCAGTTAAATTTTGCAAATAGCCCCCCCCTCCAAAAGTGGTGTTTATTCCGGAAGCTGTTCTTAAGATGAGGAGGTTGGGGGGGGGGTGAACCTAATCTAAAAAAAAACAAGCAACGATTTTTTATTAACTTTTTTTTTTTTACTTTTTTATTTAAAAATTAGTAAATTTCAATGAATAGAATAATAAATCATTTATCATTAATATGTGTTTTTGGTTTTGTGTTGAATGAAACTTTTTTTTTCATTACAACAATAATGAACCAATTTAAATCTTCCGGCATGCGTTTAAGGATTACGAAATTATCAATAAATCGTTTAGTTACTAAGCCAACGTCAGTAAATAAAAAAAAATGTTACGTGCTCATGCATTAGCCTTGACTAGGGGGGGCTAAGGGAGCGACCATTAAATAATTATGCTGGTCGCCATGGAACTCAACGCCCAAGGAGTACCTAAAGTGGTCCCTATGTACTCGTGCTATTTTTTAAAATAGTATTTTCCTGTTAAATTCAAATTTTACAATATGTTTTTCTTTTATTAATTTGTTAAGTGAAAGTATAGATAACCCGGTCGGTTTCTAATGCGAGGAAAATCTAGTCCCCCCCAAAAAAAGGGGGTACTCTGGATAATAACAAAACATTAAAATTGCCTCAGTCTCGAAATATTTCTTCTCTACTGAACGAGGAAAGAAACGGTGAAGTGTAGTTCACCTGTTTCTCTCCCCCCTCTCTTCCTCTCTTTATATCTCTCTCTATCCATCTCTCCCTTTCCCTCTCTCAATCTATCTTTCTCTCTATATCACCCTCTCCATCTCTCTTTGAGCTCCTTTCTCTCTCTAACTCCCTCTATCTCTCTCCTTTCCTCTGTTTCATCCCTCTCTGTTTCTAACTCTCTCCCTCTCTCTGTTTATCTATCAATCCCTTTATCTCGCTATCTCCTTCTCTTACTCTATTTTCCTCTCACTGTCTCTTTTCTATCTATATATCTTCCTCTCTATCTGTCTATCTCTAATCCCTCATCCTATTTTAGTCTCCTAAATTAATTACAGTGAATAAGGCATTGTCAAAACATGGATAAATCCTATTTTAGTCACCTAATTTACTGACTGTGAGAATAGAAGTTATTTGGAAATTACTGCTACCTTGAGCAGCACCGGAAGTAACTGGTAAAACCTTTCTAATTAAATTGATTTTGGCAGCCATTTGGTAACAAAATGACATAGCCTTAACCCTTGCTGCATGAGGAATACATGCGACCTTGCTGCAAAGTAGAAGAATTATTTATTCTACTTTAAAACATTCAATTTTTCAAAAATCTCATGTTCGACATCTTTAAAACATCCAATATGGGGAAAAATATTGCAAAAATGCAAACTTATTGTTTAGGATGAATGCACAATGGTATGCAAAAAATCACTTGAGGCTCTTGGTCGATCCTTGCAAGATTTGCGTGGCAATGTCAGACCATTTGGGAATGCAGTAATATTGCTTGCAGGAGATTTCAGACAAATGTTACCTGTTATTCTTCAATCAACACCAGCAGATGAAATAAAGGCTTGCCTCAAATACTCTACCTTTTTGTTCCATGTGAAGACATTAAACTTAACTCAAAATATGCATGTATAGTTGCAGACTGTTCGATCCGCACAAAAACTTTTGCATCACTTGTGGGAAATTGGGTATGAAAAAGTGCCAGCTGATCAGAGTTAAGGGCAAAATTATTTGTCTTTTAACTTCTGTAATTTCTGTATTTTTATTCCATCCAAAGAATAGTTAGTTTAAAAGGTTTTTGCAGATATTCAAATTATAAGAATTCCATTTGACTGAGTGAATGAGCTATTCTTGCAGGTCAATACAAAGATGCCCATGAACTTAACGCTATAATTAAATGTAAAATTCCAAGTGAGGTAGTCAAATACAACCCCATCGACACTGTTGTGAAAGCAGATAAAGTGGTTAATTATCCAACAGTTATATTTGCCAGGGATGCCACCGCATGTATTGCAACTGAAATTTGGTGTACTAATTATCATGTTGTGAAATATAAACCAATCCAAGCTTTGCAATGGCACATAGCTTGCAGTAAAAAAAATTAACAAACAATATCATAGAAACAACAATCTTAGCAGGACCTTTCACAGATGAATATATTTTCATTCCATGCATTCCTATGATTCCACCGGATACATAATAACACTTAAGCAAATTGAACTTTCCAATTTTATTGTCATTTGCAATAACCATCAACAAAGCACAGGGAACAATCTTTACAATTTTGGGCCTTACAGTTAACCACTGACTGTTTTTTCACATGGACAATTTATGTTACATATTCAAGAGTCACCAAACCGGAAAATCTCTATATCATCAAAGAAAATGGAACAACAAAAACTGTGTACCCATGCAAAATGGAAATTTAGACCTATAAGAAACATGTTTTTTCTCATTTTAGAACTTTTTCCATTGTGCCAATTTGAGCCACAGCAACGCGTGGCAGGGTACAGCTAGTATATATATATATATATATATATATATATATATATATATATATATATATATATATATAACGCTTTCGAGGAGACAATATTAAGCATGTACTTAATTACTACGGTTAAATATTGTCTAAACTTTACATTAAGTTACGAAATCTTTTAAAGTTTCGATGTCACTTGTATTATAAATAATAATGCCTGAGTTGGAAGCATGTTTACCTCGTTTTCAAAGCATACAAAAATATGCCATAAACGTTACCTGACAAAGATTCCAAGGGGTGTTTACCGGTACAAAAGAGTAGTTCTATGTTGTTCCGCTTTTGGAACACAGAATTGAGTTGATCAGTGTTACCCTGATCGCCTATACGACAATAGGGTGTGATGTGCGATTCCGGTTATTCCTTTCTCTGATTTTCTATTTTGCTTTCCTTTTTATCAACGCAAATATTTACAGTCTTATGTAATAGTTCGTTCAGAAAAAGAAGAAAATTTATCTGCGATGCACAATGTTTTTCTGTCTTTTTCTTTTCCTCTCTTTCGTTTGTGATATTCCCATCGCCGGTGGTCATTAAAAGTGGTTATTGGCAGACGGAGTGGGTAGAGCAGCCAGTTCACACTCCAATTTAACTCAACTCGACTCGAGTTAACTGCCAATATTCCGTCTTGCATGCCTTCCCATAGTCTGGGAGCGGGAAAGGGCTGACGAAGCCAGGAATCCCATTCACCGAATCATCCTCTGCATTATCAAAATTGAATTCACCGGGATTGGGCAATTCGGTCAAATTACCTATGCATATTAATTAAATTCAAATCGAGACCATATCGTTGGGTAGTGACCTTCGAGGCAATACTGGTTTCCAAGTCTAAACAAAACAACGGTAATACTATTCTTTCCTACCCAATGGGTGTCTTCACAAAACAATATTATTATTAAATATTTTAACCGTCATTAATATCAAATTCGAATACCACAACTGGTCGGATCACACTGCCCCTTTAAATTACTCAATGTGATTTTCGAAAATATAAACCAATGCCACCAGTTACTAAAACATAACCAGTTTCTGCTAAAGAGAAAACAGCAAAATTTCCCGGCTTCCTTATATAAAATAGCTTCATGCGAGACAGAAAAATCAAGTGCTTCTGACTTGGTTTATTTAAACATTCCAAAATAAAATCTGCTTCTGCTTGTCGACTTATTGGGTTATTTCCATCGTAAAAATGTAGGTTCATAAAAAATAAATGATAACTATTCTCACACTGGAAAGTGTGCTGATAAATTTCGCACAACCCTAGTTAAAAAAATATAACGCTGCTTCACTTGTAATAATTACATCAAACGAACTGTGACGAAAAACCATTTTTTTACCTGTTACATTATTTTTTGGGCGACCGGAAAAGCTTTTATTTATGACATGAATATTTCATAACGACGTTTTTAAAGGGAAATAATATGTAAGTAGATGTTTTGTATTTGTTTTTCTGTTAAACAGAGGCTAAAAAGGTTTTACTCTCTCTAGAACCTCCATTATAAAATTCCTTTTCTTATGTTGTTTTTTTTTTGTAATTTTTGTTCATTGCTTTGTCTGTTTTATTTTCTCTTCCACGAAAAAAGTCTTTGTGAGATTTTGTCGATGTATGAATTTAGATAAGAAACTCTTCGAATGATAATGAAAAAGTTTCTAAAAGATAATCGCACATATATTTAAAGTGCAGATAGAAAATAAACAGAGAATAGAGGAGAAGCTAATGGATCCATAATAATAACAACAAATAGAAGAAAGAATAAAAGTTGAGGAAAGAACGATCAAAATAGAGGACTTACGACTAAAATTTTAAGTAGAATCAAAATTCAAAAGCGAAACGAAGACTTCTGAAATTACTGGTACTTTGACCCAGAGTAATAGTTTCTATAGGCACACCTGATTATGTACAAGAAAATGATGAACTTTTGATTCACTCTAAGACGATATGAAGACGTATTTAACATACACTACAAAAAATGGTCTAGCGAAAATTTAAAAAAAAAACGGAACGCTTATTACTAAGGAAATTAGGTACAGCATTATACAGCAGGTTTGGGTTTTTTTTTACTCTAAAAGAAACAAATGGATCTGAAGTTTTCAGAGACAGTTAACTTATTATATTAATAATTGGGCACAACATAGAATCGGGACAATTGCACGTTTGCCGCATTAGTGAATAGAGTAACTGGACATCACAATAACAAATTGCATTCGATAATATAATTGGACACTTACTACGGATACTTTCAGAAGGCTTCCAGTACCACGTGAACGCATAAAAAGGGAAATTCTGAAGAATTGCTTTATCAAGACCAAGAAGAATTAAATTAATAATAAAGATCGCAGTGTGATGGAGGGTTTTTTCACATTTCAGCAATGTCCTTCATATAACGGCAGTGTGTTTATATCGAGTAGACTGCAAAAAGAATTTCAGTCAGAAAATTATCGGGGAAACCAATCAAACAATGACATTTTTGGATTCATACGATATTATGAAAATGGTGAGAATTATGTGTGCGTAATTGATAAAGATCGGATTGTTTTGAAAAAGGGAGAGATCCCCGTAGTAAGCAAAACTAGATAAGTTTGAAAATTATATTAGGAAAGCCTAGAACCCATTCCAGCAGGCAAGTGTTAAAAGATAATAGATATTGAAATTCTAAGAATGCTGAACAATTGGGATTTTTCTCGCAAATTACTAAATATTATTCATGTCCGAGATGAGTTTAGAAATAACTGGATATTAAATATGTCAGTTAAATGAATGGGCAATACCAAAGTTGAAAATGGTATGCAACAAATAGGTTAAATGATACAATTTAATTTACACGTTTCGATTGTTTATGTGAGATGTGTAAGATACATGTGCAAAGGGAACGGGTAAATTGAAACGTGATAAAGTCACGTTGGTTGACCACACCTCTGACGTCATAAAAAGTAGATCTTCAATATATTGAGAGAGTGTTCGAAGTCAAAGACAATCACAGTCATAGTGATAAAGTCAGTTAGAGACGATATTCAGACAGCGACTTAGTGAAGCTGATACCCTTAGAGGCGAAGGTGGTGAGGAGACCATGTAGCCATACAAGCTTGAATATATGAGGCATCAATCAACAGGCTGATGATTAAAGAATCGCCATTTATATTTTGTAACTGTTTTTCTTCGTGTCGGCATTACAACTTGTAGGTAAATGTGTTTTGCCATCTTGTAACCGAACCCGAACTTAGTATAACCCCCTTTCAAGTAATCTCTCCGCAATCATCTTCAATAATGTATCTCCCCTCTATATGTGTTAAGAAGAACTGTTGCAGAAATGGCCCAGCTCCGTATTAAAATATCATAAAAGAATTATCATCATAGTCGTCATGATGTAAAAAGTATATAAATAGCATTATCAGCATTGTTCAGAATCATCCATTATATGTGCCTTAAATATGTACCCACTACACAACAGGTCGATAGGATATCAACTTGTTTTAGTTTGATTAGTAATTTCCCTTACACTCTATATGTGCATAATAATATAAGAACATCCAATAAGCAAAGGTCCTGGATATGACCTTAAACTATATCCGATGGTGAGTCCCCAGCTTGCAGGCCTTAGGGAGTGGGGAGTCACCCTTTAATCGCCATTGCTCTCAGGTCCACTCTGACCTTGAGTGGTAGCACATGTTAGGGTCCCAACTATGGGTTAAATAGAAAACGACTTAAAAAGCAAATATACCATATTAAAAACTCGTTCTTCAAAATCACCAGATTCGGCATTAAATAACCTGAAAAGGATTGATATGCCGTAAAACAACTCAACCAACCAACCAACAAATGAGCAAAGCCACTTTTCGCATGTCTATGTAACAGAAGCTGAGTTTTAGCTGACAATAGTTGTTTTTGTATGCAAGTGAAATAAGTTATTTCTGAAAAGCTTTCTTAAATAATACATTTACACCTAATTTCTTCCATCAACGATAGTCACGATGTTGTATCACCTCACATGTGTATTTTTTAATAATCACCGGTCCTTGATAAGTGGCGCTGTCTAAGTATAAAAAATACGATAAATGTCGATAACAGCAATCATCCATTTGTTAAAATGGTGTAGGCACTAATACTAATACTATGCGTAAATCAAAGAATATCGTGAAGAATGTTCACGTATTCACTAAACAACTGCATCTCTCGATTCCAGCTTATGGTGCCATAAAATATAGAGATTTATAATAACTGATAACCCTTTACAGATACAAGATATGAAGAAGAAAATAAGATTAATGGACGCACAGTTCTCTATGTGGGAATCAAAGCAAAGCCACGAGCAGTATCAGCGAAAGAATATTCAATCCGAAAACTGAATGAAACGCTGCGTATTCTCATAACTGAAGGTCAGGACGACGCATAACTTCTCCTATTCTTTTGTGCAACTCTTTCATAACCGGAGGTTATTGATAATTAACTGTTTTCTTGGTGCCCCGCGTGCGTCTTTGGACAGAACTTTCCATTATATTTTGGTTAGGCATAGGAATCCTTTGTGAGACCTGCGGGGCAGTGATAAAATTGACATAGCATTCAGATAAAATAACCATGCAGTATTGTATCATGTTCTGTTTATCTGGGAGAAGGGAAAGGAAAATATCTCCGTCGCAGTTGTCCTCGGTGTGGTTGATTGCAACAATAGTTTATTATTTCAATACGAGGAGGCAAAAAGTATATCAACACTAACATTGGGAAGACTCCAATTTATCAAAGTGTATTTATTGTAAATATGATAACATCAGTAACATTAAATACAAATATACACAATGTGTATATTTGACTCTATCCATAATCATAAAAGCAAAAGGAACAAAGAAATAGATGAAAAATATATTTAGCAATAAAACTACATGGTAATTTAAGAGTAACATTACGCTAAAATGTGCATTTTTTTACGAAATAATCTGGGTTAGAGTTCGAGTCTGAAATCAATGAACAGCAAACACTATAGGTGTTTAATTAAACATACAGAGGCATAATAAAGGTCTACGCTGGGAGTACACGTATGCAGGTGTTTCCAGATTTTCTGAGTAACAATAAGCCAACTATTAAACCACAATATAGTGTAATTTACCATCTCATTCTTTAAACTAAGCCAGTGTAATAAAATTAAAAGCAACGATAATGAAATTTACGTACACTAAAAATAGATTTCATTGTATTTATCAACGTAAACACAATACATTTAATTTCTCCAATCTTCATTATTATATAATGCATTCGAGAACGCTTTTCGGGGTGATTTGTGTAAAATGTATAGTTTATAAGCTACAACTTAAAAAACGCAGAATGTGGGTGAGGAATCAAGTCACAATGCTGCCGAAGTGAATTCCCTTTGATACACCACAGCCGTTTTCATGCGTAAAAACAAAATCTAGCTTCACAATACCTTAAATATTTTAATTTATTGCTACGACCACATTCACGCATGAAAATTGAAAAAATGAAAGTTTTCGCAGATGTTTATAATTCATTGGAAGTTTGACACATGTGTTATTCCTATTTCAAACCCAGTAAAAGTCGGTTCTCCCTGCTAGTTGAGTATAAAAGATGTATTAAAATTATATCTAGGGGAATAGCTCGTTTAATAGGAACGCTTTTAACTTCGTGGCCTTATAACTGCTTTATATTTCTGAATCTATTTACACTACAGGAAAATACATTAAATATCTTAATTTATTGCTACAACCACATTCAATCATGAAACTTGTTTTTGCAATTTAAACTCTTACTAAAGCTATTATATTAAACTAATTTTAATAAATAAACTGTATTTTCTCCACAATGCAATGTAAGCTACAAAGTATTATAGAATAAGTTGCTACAGGGAACTATATTAATCTTTATTCTGATGCGCTGAAAGAGATTTTCCGTCCATCAAATTGAAAAAAAAGTGAAAGCTTTCGCAGATGTGTATAACTCATTGGAAGTTTGACACATGCGTGATTCCTATTTTTTACCCCAGTAAAAGTCGGTTCTACCTGCTGGTTGAGTATAAAAGATGTATTAATATTATATCTAGGAGAATAGCTCGTTTAATAGGAAAGCTTTTAACTTCGTGGGCGTGTAACTGCTTTATATTACTGCATCTATTTACACTACAGGAAAATACCAGAATATTTTCTGTAATTATAAGTAAATAGTAATTCGTCCATAGTAAAAGCAACGAAGAATCGGAAAGAACAATAAGGTAAGAGAATATTCATGCTAAAAGTACGAGGTAAATAAAAGTAAATGATAATAAGTCAGAGTATATATTATACTATAAATCTTGAATAATCTTAGTCAACAATAAATATTAATTAAAATATTATTCAATGTTGATTGCGACTGAATCCGTTTGTAAGTTTACTCATCCTCTTACATCTTAATGTTATTCTTTTTATACTTCAGTAAATAGAAAGTCTACAAGCAATTGGAGACCAAGCTATGTTTTATGTTCAGCTGTAAAAAATGCGATTATAGGAAGAATTTTCTGACAGTAGATTTGAAAATGGGCATGTTTTAGAATTCAGCTGCAACATGATCTAAAGGAAAAAACGTTTTTTGAAAATCAATTTACTATTAGTCGCACAGAGAGCAGTCTATTTTCGTGTAATGCTGAGCACAGTGCCGCAAAAATCTTAGAAGATTTAGAGATTTTATATCTTTAAAATTATCTCTTTTCGACATAACCCCCAGTATTATCAGACCTTAATATTTTTTATCATTAAAATAACTATTCCTAACCAAAGGAACTATTCAACGCTACATTTTACCTCCAGAAACGTCTTCTTAAATGTTCCACACATGCATACGTGTGAACAAAAGCATAAAAAACGACATAGGGACAAAACTCCAAAACATAATCTAACTGAGAAAATTAATGTGTGTTTGGATTTAGCGCATCAGATTCGTGATTCCTCAGCTAAAATATGCAGATAATAAATTTGTTGTTTACCAGAGCTATCGATGGTCAAATTAGAAAAATAATTATCGAGTAAATATTGTTATTTCATTATAAATATCAACGTACTTCACGATATTATTGTAAACGCCGCTGATAACATATTTATATCAGCATTCGATTCCCGCTTAAAAACTATTCCACGAAAGCGTATATTTGATAATGACATGAACAATATTTTCAATTACATCCATAGAAAGTGAGGCGGAAACACTAAAAGGACAGAATGTAATTAAATGTGTATAGATTAATTTTCCACTTAACGAGATTCCGTGCATACATTAAAACTTATTTGAGCTATCGTAAGCTTTAAGTATGCGTCGACATTCCTTGTAAATTTCACGCTGTCTCCAAGGAGATGAGCAGCGTTTAATTAAAAAGACGCCGAAGAATAAACTGCTGCGTATATTCTGCTCGGCATGGCGCCGTATAATTTAATGTTATCAGAGACAGAATTCATGGTCTCATCAATTAATTATAGATAGACTATGATTCGAGAATATTAATTTTCCGAAGTCAAAAAAATATGCGTATAAGTATATATAAATATGCATGTGGATATATAGAAATTTATTCATATTAAAGAAAGACGAAAACGAAAAACGCATACAGCGACGAATAAGTATGAGGTACTTTGTAATTCTTGTAATTTTCGCTATAACTATTTGATGTTTACTATTTTGACTAACATTTGGGAGGGATATATTTCGAAAAAAAAACATTTTATTTTCATGTGAAAAAAATTCAAAGTTTAGTTGTTGTTGTTTTTTTACCAAGTTTAAAATTACTCATTATATAAATATTGAATAAATGATTATTTTGATTATTCTAAAATGTAAATTATTTTTTAACAGAATTTACATATTCAAATTTGAGATAATATTGGAGTGTTATCTCTGTCAATCAGATAAGCACACATATATTTACAAACGAACACGAATAACGCATACAGTAATGCATCTATTTTTTTGTTATAACTTTAGTTTATGTCTTTCTATTTTTCCTGATAGGTGTTTAATTGTACCTCGTAAAGTCGTATGATTAGTTTATGGAAGAAAAATTAAAATAGCATTTTTGAATCATCTATTATATAAACGCCAAAATGTGTGTTAGTGCGTGTGCTTTATTATGACCGGCAAAGGCTTGGGGGGGCGTTCGGATGAGTTACTATTTCTTACAAGTTCTTTTTTCATACACCCTAAATTATAATGTCTCCGATTTACAAAAGGAGGTCGACTCTATCATTTAAGTGAGCGCTTTTTCTTTCATAACATTCCCGCTATTCTGTCTTCTCGTGTTTTTTTTAGTGTTTATCATATAAATATAGCGGAAGTATTCGAGGAGCATGTGGTTCCCTGGCACTCTTCACAGGGATTTCCCAAAAGCAATAAGTTTTGCTCAATGTGGAGAACACTCGTCATATCTGACAACTGCTATTCATTTGGACACTCCCGTTTTTGTGAGGACCTGTTTCCCCCAACATCTTTGGAAATAAACAAATATGCAGAAACTGGCTTACAACCAAATTTAAGTGCGTGATATTTGACATTCTGTGTCAACTCATTCACTTAACGTTTTAATCGTTTAATTTAAACAATTTTCACTTCTCTGCCCTTTTTACATAACATATCACCTTTTCTTTCACTTTCTTTTCTGCCTTCGCTTCAAGGCTTCGGGTTTGAGCTTACCGCCTACCAAACATTATTTTTTCTCCTTCACACCCACCCACTAACACCCGGGCACCGCCGGGCACCGCCGCTAGTTTCTTATAAAAGATAGCATTTACACTTTGCAAAATTGATCAAGAAAATTTCTTTACGTATTTGCAAACATGTAAAACACAGAATACATTTTGTTAGAACTTATGAACAGAAAATTCTGCAGTTTTAGGAAATGAAACCTGTGCGCATGAAATAAAATTTGTACTATTCGAAAAAAGCACAGCAATAAGTGTTTGGTACAAAAATGACACTGCTTTTAACAGAAAAACACCATTATGACATTTAAGTTTTGATGATATGCCTTACATTCAAGTGTACTGGTGGCGTGTAAGTCATCTGTAATAGAATCAATGACAGCAGGGTAATTATTAATAACAAAATCTTCAAAAATCAGAAACTACTTAAGGACGTAGTTTGAATTTTGTGTTCTTTTGCTTAAATGATCCGAAACATATCGTAATACTTACAAAGAAATGGTTGAAAAATGGTATAAGCACTCTCAATTAGAAAAGTCACTCTGCTTTACTTGAATATAATTGTAAAATAATTTGATAGTAAAATGCGATGAGCGTAATCATAAAATATCAAACAAGCAGAGAAATTATACAAGTTAGAATAGGATTAAGTAACAGTGGTTCAGTATGAAAAAAACCGGCAAAATCTAGAAACGGGTGGAAGTATTAAAACCAAACTATTATTAAATTGGTGCACTTTATACGTTTGCATAGTGTGTTTTAATACTTTGTTTACAAAATAGATTTAGAAATGAGTTTTAAATTTTCATTTCACATAACACTAAAATAACTTTACGAGATAAAACTTACTAAATATAAGGTAAAAGATCGAACAAAAAGCAAATTTATAACAGAAAATAAGAATGCTTTTGCGTGTCATTGTATATGCTTTTAATAGTAGACTACGCAAACATACATGCATATATTGAGAAATATATCAGATAATTAGAAATATTTTTCTGATCGCCTAAAACATAATAAATAAAATGTACAAAAAACGCTTCGTAAGATGTATACATAATTAAATAGACATTAGTTTTATCAATCTATATCTCCCATTCTTTATCTCTCATATGACACTAGCAGAGACGCCCGGCGTAGCCGGGTCGTAAAGTAGCTTAAATATAACAAATTAATTCCTGCCAATTTCTTAGCTATTATTGTAAGGTTAATGTTCTATCGATTATTATATATTATAAAGTTGTGATTTCAAAAATAAAAAAAGATATCCATATAACTAGGGTGCATCCGTTGGAACTAAAATCAAAACCAAAACTCATGAAAAAATATATGTATAAATATATAAAACTTGAGCTCCGCTCGCTTTAATCGAAACCGAAACCAAGAATTATGTAGACTTGTTGATAACATTATTCATAAAAATAAATAACTGAAGTGTCATCTACTATAATCATATACATTTATGAAGGCTTCTCTGTAAAATTATTTATTAGAAGAACTGGAAGTCCATATCTATTAAACGACACCACACTGATGTAAGCGTGGCATACAAAATAAATAACACAACGGAAACTGAAAGTAAAAAAGCGAAAAAATATACTCTCTAACAAAAAATGTAATGTATTAATGTATTAAATTTTGTGTGTTACTCTCTTTCTGTTTCTCTCTTTATATATATATATACTAGCAGGATATGTTTCTCGGCGTTGTACGAGGAGTTATGAAAGAATTTTAATTTAGATTATGAGGCAATTTTTAGTTATATACTAGGTAGAGGAAAAGTTTTGCACTTTAACATAATTATAACCAGATCATCGGGATTTATCGCAAATTATAGTTTCGGCTAGACAGACAGTCGCCAGAAAAAGCATAGCAAAGTAACAGACGCAAAAGAATATTCTACCATAGTAACGGAATAAAGTATAAATAGAATAAATTAAAGTAAAATCTAATGCTAACTTTTTGAATATATATATATATATGTATATATATATATATATATATATATATATATATATATATATGTTTGCCTTGTCTCCCTTCTTAAAGATGGAGACAACTAGGGCATCTCTAAGTTGTGCAGGGATTTTCTCTTGTTCCCATATTTTGAGCAGCAGGGCATGGATGTGTCTGAGAAGACCAGGCCCGCCTTTCTTCAGGATTTCTGCTGGGATGCCGTCAGAACCAGCCGCCTTATTGTTTTTCATCTTCCTAATTGCATCCCGCACCTCTTCCAGACTGGGTGGTTCTCCCATGCTCTCAATTATGGGCTGTTGAGGGAGTTTTTCAAGGGCCTCCATCTCTGGAGTGGTGTCCCTGTTCAGAAGATCATCGTAATGCTCTTTCCATCTATTTTTTATTTCTCCCCTTCCTTTCAGCAGCGTGAGCCCATCCTTAGACCGAAGGGGGGGGGTAAGAGAACGGTAGCTGGGGCCGTATACCACTTTTGTGGCTTCAAAGAATCGTCTGGTGTCCCCAGAGTCAGCAAACTGCTGGATCTCCTGAGCCTTCTTCATCCACCAGAGGTTCTTCAGCTATATATATATATATATATATATATATATATATATATATATATATATATATATATATATATATATATGTATGTATAAGCCATGTAAATCACAAATTTAAGAAACATTTTGATAACACATAAAAAAGTAACTAAAAATAATTTATTGTTTCACTACATTTTCAGGTTTTCAAATTTTAATATGTAAATTCACTAAAAATTATTTTCTAAAATGTGTGACTTTACATTACTAAAGTTTCGCGATTAAACCAATACAAACGTATCTTATTATTACATAATTATAAAGAAGAAGAAAAAAATCTTCATCGGGCTTACAGCTCCTTGCTAAAGGTTATTGGCGAAAATTCGAAATTTAATAACACAAAGAAAGTATATACAAATGATTTTATCATTTCACAACATTTTCAGGTTTTCAAATTTTCTTATGTAAATTCATATATATATATATATATATATATATATATATATATATACACACGCATATATATATATATATATATATATATATATATATATATGAATATTCCAGACAATTGCACTTTATATATTTTTATTTTTTTATTATATTTTTATATAGTTTTGTAATTTTTTTTTTTACGATAATATAAAGCGTAGTATAAACACCTTCAACCTACCAATGTATAAAATGGTTTTCGGAAAAACACCCCCAAATTTGAACGCCGCTCTTAACATGTGTTGGTGGGAGGTATTTATTTCGCCATGTTAGAAACTAACATGGAAATGTTGAGAGTGTTTAGACTACGCTTTGTAATGTCGTAAAATATTAGGTCATTTTTTACGAATTTTCTAGAACCCAGTGTAGTACAAACACCTCGAAATTCCCATGTTATAAAAGGCTATCGGATAAAACGCGCGTGTAAACCGAAATAGAAATAGATTTTTAACATGTATATATCGGTGTTGTTTCTAGCACTATGGGTACTGCCGTAAAATATACCCAATTTTTTAAAAAGTAAAATTATTTTTTGACTATATAAGTTAAACATTTTTGGTACTAATCCCCATATTGTTACGTGCTAAAACAACAACTTAATTATTTAGAAATATAAGCATAAGTAAAGAGGAAATTAAAGAAAAAGAGTACACAAAACTTTTATTAATAATTTATTCACATAATCTTTAAGTGACAGTGCAGTGTATTGTAACGAAACTGTTACATTTTGTTTATTTTAAATACATTATTAATAGACGTTTTTTCCTATTGTAAATAGAATCTTTTATATATAAGAAATGATGAATGATGGAAACACCAAATATGAGAAAAGTTATTTTTTAAGAAGTAATGTTGTCTTTCCTAAATGCAAAAAGCGGAAAATCACGGGGAAGTTAATAAATAAAAAAGAACAGTTTTGTTATAATTGCGGATCGTTATCCTCGATGTTTATAGCTTTTATTTCACAACATTTGGACTCCCTATTCCGAAAATTCGTGAAACAACTCCGATTAAAAATGAGGACTATGGTCCGGATATAAATGGACAAACCGAATAAATAAATAACGCTTATCATTAATGGGAGAGTGTAAAAATAATGGAAGAAGACTTATCGAATACCGGGGGAAAACAGGCGGGATGTAAGTAGATTAATGCACGTAACTGCCAAACACATCACGTGATACAAACAAGTGCAAGCTAAGGCAAGATGCTAGTAGAATCACGTATCAAATAGGGCAGTCAACTGCCTGACAAATCGGCAAACGGACGCAGCCTCGAAGATGGCATATTCTAAACGATAAGAAAGTGATTGGGAGAAAGAGAGAAATAGGTGGGAGTGAGTAATGACGGGAGTAAGTGAAGAAAGAAGCAATTTACCTAGCTTTTTATACGTTTAATCTGGAATTTCAGTGGCTGTATATATAACAGCAAAACCAACGACCTAATTAAATATCTGTAAATTCCTGAATGCAAAGGTAATGTAGATAATTAAGAGAAAATAGTAACGAATGGATATGTAAATAAATGTACGAATGTTTAAGTATCGAGCCGTTCGTTTGATGTTGGATGATGCGAGTATCAAAATATGAGCATGTTTTGTCGCAGCCAATCAGCGCTGCCAGATTTCGGGAAAGGAGAAATGTTTATCTAGAAATGATACAATTAAAAGGTTATGTAGGTGTCGATTAACCAAGTAAGAGCAGTCTAAAGCCAACGGAGCGGGAATATGTAGGGATAGCGCCAGTTCCTATTGGGAGGGTGGGCGCACAGAATAAGTATAAAGAAAATAGGGACTACTGCCTCTAAATATGGTGAGATAGTTCTGTTGTCTCTTTTCGGAAACAACCTAAGATTTTAATGTCACACCTAAATGTGTATATAACGTGGTTCTAAAGTTATAATAAATATTACATGTGTTATTTCGGTCCAGACAAGAACCTCTGCAATCAAATTATATATATATATATATATATATATATATATATATATATATATATATATATATATATAAATATATATATATATATATATACTCTGCTTAAATGTATCAGAGGGGATTCAAATTACAGTTTTAATATAACTGAGCTAACTCATTCATAACTAGACTGATTCCCTTCTTCGTTGCAGATATTGACAGTGAGAGACGCAAAGAAAACAATCTCTGTTATGGGCGTGTGTAGGAAGATGAGGCACATTATTGTATTTTCACCACGCGAAACAAAATTTTACACATCAACTTTCACCACTTCCTCTTCATGTTTACAAAACCGATGCAGTTGATGCCGGAAACAAATTAGGAAATCGGTTCCTCGGTTTCAGATTTTTGGAAGAGATATGATTGAAAAAGTGTTCTACAGACACCCATTAACAGACACCACCTCCGAAAACACTTCAACTAACTTCGAAAACAGCGGATACCGGTGAATGAAATGTGTTAAGAGTATAATATGATTGCAAGGAAACGATGTTGTCATCCTAACGATACTGTAGTGGGTCTCCCGTGCTCAGGTCAGCAACTGACCTCTAACCTCTTCGGAAACCGGGGCTTGTGATGTAAAGTCTATCGGGAGTCCTTCATATGGATTCTCAGCGTATCTGTGTTTAATTATGTTTACAAGCAAAACTTTGCATGCGCCAAGAACGAAGACAGACATCCCGGGTTTTCTAACTACGCAAGCTTGAATTCACAAAAGTATGGATTTTACATATGTACATCATTCATATTTTCATTTCTATAAAATAAAAACAATTACGCAATGCTTGTCATGAATACTAAAACAATATTTCCAACGCATAACCGAAGACAAAGAGACGTTTTAAAACTTTTAAAAATAGTTTTATATCGAATGTCAAAAACTATACGCCCAACAAAGGAAGCAAATATAATTGATTAACCGATTGAATCCATGTTTCACATGATAAAGAAACACATGCATATCAATAAAACCTATAACAACCAAACTATACATCGATTTTTACAAGTTGCGTGCATTAAGTAATGCCGTTGACCAACTCTCAGTTGTTTGATCTAGCTGAAATTTTGCAAGTGCAATGATTTCTATGTCTCCGGGTTACGTGGCAAATTACAGCTCAGGACTAATTGTGATTTCTGTTTTACAGGTGTTTGAACTGAATCAGGTGTGAAATGGAGCCTGTTGAATGTCGAGCAGTGATCCGGATTTTGTATTTGAAAGGACGTACGCCACAGGAGAGTTTTGATGAAATGAAAGAAACTTATGGTGATAATGCCCCATCATATGACCTTGTAAAATGCTGGCATCGTGAATTCAAACATGGCCGTAAGTCTGTGGAAACAGCTCCCAGACCTAGTGGCCACCTTCTTCTGCCATTGATGAGGCATCTGTCCGTTAAGTTGAGGCTGCCATTTTGGAAGATCGGCGCATTACTATTCGCCAAATAACCTAAGATATCAAGATTAGTACATGCTCTCTGGAAACAATCATTTCTTACCATTTGCATATGCATAAGATGTCTGCCAGGCGGATTCCCAGGTTGCTCACACTATTCCAGAAGCGAGAACGCGTCGAGTGCTCGGGGATGAATTTAGCGATGTGCCAAGAAGATGAGTCAAAGTTTTTCAAAAGACTGATTGCACAGAATGATACCTAGGTCTAACACTATGATCCAGAAACCAAAGTCCAGTCAATGCAGTGGAAGCACTTGGACTCACCACCTCTGAAGAAGGCAAGGGTGCAGCCCTCCGCTGGCAAGGTCATGCTCACACTCTTCTGGGACCAGGACAGAGTAGTGATGAAAGATTTCCTTTTAAAGAGTGCCACAATTACAGGAGCCTATTATGCTTCACTTTTGAGGAAATGAAGGGAAGCTATCAACACCAAGAGGCGAGGCAAGGTCAGCACAGCTATCCCCCTCATGCATGACAACGCTCCGCTCCACAACTCGCATGTCGCCAAATCAGAAGCACGGCCGTGTGGTTATGAAAAGCTCCCCTCCTCCCTACTCTCCTGACCTTGCACCCTCTGACTTTCACCTCTTCCCAACCATGAAGTTGTTTTTGAAAGGAAAGCGTTTCCCAGATGGGGCAGCCATGATTTCTGAAGTAACGTTGTGGTTGGAGGACCAACCTGGGGTCTCCTACAAAAATGGTCCCCAGAGCTGCATCAAACGACGGGAGAAACGCATAACACTGGGTGGTTCCTATGTAGAGAAAGACTAATAACTGTGCCCAGTTTCATATCTCTACTGTTTTTGGAAGTGGGTCAGGGGCATTACTTATTGAACGCCCTTCGTACTTGTTCAAAACAGCTACATTAGAGAGGAAATAGTTGCTAGTAATACACTATGAAATAAAGTTACTTACATCTTACAAAGAAAAGTGACGTACATAGACCACTTAATTATGTTTGTGTATACCTAATGAAAAGTGAAACTGAATTAAGTTAATAGAAAACAATACACATACAGTAAATATAGAATATATGTATTTCATTAAGTACAATATATAAGTTCGTATCAGGTAAGACAATTGACAAGACAAATTATTAGTGTTCGCTTAACCACTCGCAGATTAAACTAATTTCAAACGGGTAAACCTCCTTTATATCTGAACCGTAGTTGTTGTTCGACTTAGGCCCAAACTAGAGCAAATTAAAAGAATGTGTTCTGGGTTGATTATGATCTCTCGCACTCTGTTACCATGTGTAGCATTCTAGATATTATATATATATATATATATATATATATATATATATATATATATATATATATATACTTCATTTACTCACATAAATTAATATACAAAAGTATAAATTTATGCGTAAACTAAGTATTTACTTTAAAAGTGATCAATACTTAGGTAGAGCTAGTAAGTAATTTATAAAATATATATGGCGATTAAGCTACACTGAATATTCCGCGTTTCATCCACTCTAGAATTCTTCACGCTTATGCGCGACTTTTGTGGTTATCTGTCGTTTTTATATACGCACCTTCTATTGAGATTTTAGTTAGCTAATCAGTTTTCTAGTATCCATCGAGCCCTTACTATCAGCCAATGGGCATGCACTTATATGACAAAGGCCCATTTGACCTCTGGTTGACTTGGTTCCTTGTGTGTGTTCTATTTAGCCTGGATAGTGTCTTGACCTGTTTTAAATCTGGGTTAGTTTTTTTTTATTTTTATGTTAGTTTTATATATATATACATATATATATATATATATATATTTATATGTATGATAGTTTTTGTATATGCATGTTTATTTATTTTACTTATTTATTTGTTTATTTTCTATTGTTTTTGTTATTTTAAAAGTTATTTTGTATCTCTATCCTAGTGTAAATTTTATGCTATGACCATAGTTGTTCGCTATTTCTCTCCTACAGTTTAATAGATGTTGGGGTTCTTTCATGTACATGATAGCAAATTTTTCATGCAGGCATAATCTACATGGGTCATCTTGGTCTCTACAGGTTTTTGCTTGTCTTACTATTTTCCCTTCGACTACCGGCGAAGGGCCGCTTTCCTTGATTTCCCAGTATTTATTTGCTAGCGTTGTTTTCATACGGTGTTTTTTTTATTGCTGAATGTACTTTTGTGGTAATAATATCGAGTTTTGACATCTAAGGAAGCCATACCTACGTAATTTTTCTTATTTTCGGGTTTTCTTTCGCAAATATTGTGGCCTGGTAAACTATGCTTTTGGTAGACATTTATTTTGAAGTGGGTGAAGTGGGCGGTATCTACAGTTGCATTTATCTTGTTCGTCATTAGTATTTTTACTTTTATTTCTAGTATGGTTGATATTGTCCGGAGTGTGTTTATTATTATTATTATTATTATTATTATTATTATTATTATTATTATTATTATTATTATTATTATTATTATTATTTCTGCTAGATATATATGTGTTTTTTGTGTTTGTTTTATTTTTGTCATTGAGTTTACTTATTTATTGTTTATTGTGTTGTTATTTACATTGTTTTTATTTAATATTTTGTTATTATGTGCTTTAATTATCATCTCTAAATTTTACCAGCAGCTGTTGGATAACTTTAAGGTATTTTTATTGAAAACGTTGTGTAAGGGGTTGGTTGCGGGGAAGGGCTTTTCAATAAGATCTAGAAATTTCTTGCCAAGTTTTGTTTTTAACATTTGATTGTATGGGACCGTATACAAGATTATATTTCTTTTTCTTCTATTTTTAATTTTATTATAGTTATTGGTGTTTTGTTGCTTATCTTTGATATCAATATTTTTGTATCCACTATTTTTAGGGCTGTTTCATAGATATTGGTTGACCTGTTAAATGCATTTCCATCGTTTGAATTATTGCTGAGTCTACTTACGATCGAGTTAGGAATCTGTTTTATAATTGATGGTGCGTGATTAGACTTAGGGTTTACGTATATTGGAGTAGTGTTATCTTTTAAGTAGGGTTCATATGCTTTTTTTTCTGAATTTAACGTGACGTCCAGGAAGTTATTATTATGCTAGCTAATACGTCTACTTTTAGGCCTAATTTTTCATTTCCTTGTGTATGATTTTCCCTTGATTTTGTTGGATTCTTTTATTATAGCTAACCCGTCATCTCTATATAGGCTGATATCAGTAGTATCAAATATGCTTGTGAGGGTATATAGAATGAATAATCCCACAAAATCTGATGTCTCTGCAGAATCCCTGGCACCAATCGCCACATCAAACGAATTTGTCATTTTAGTTTTTATCCATTGGTTATTGTTATTTATTAGAACTGATTTTCTACATTTTTTAATGATGTTGATTCTTCCGAGGATATATCAGTGTATTCCTCGGCAAATTCTAGGGCAATGTTAAAAGGTTCCTCGGATATCGAGGGATAGAAGTCTATGATGTCGAACTGTATAAACGTACATTTATTTTTGTTTTCTATATTTTTAAACCAGCCGATTGCTTTGGCAGTATTTGCCCACTTGTTTAATTCTGGGTCTTGTTTGATTTGTTTGTTTACACTAGAAAGTATTGCTTTGCTAATTATTTCTGGTTTAGTTGGGTTTATCAAGCGGGTGCTGGGATTATTACTGAAGTCCCATTTGTGGTGTAGGAGCAGAATGTATGCTTCTCTAGGTTTCAATTTGCCAACTTAATCGCTAATTTTTAATTTATCGGTAATTTGTTTACTTTCAGTACTTATTATATCTATGTATTTGCATTCGTTTGTATGTTTTTGTATTTTCTTGTAATGTTTTCTGTGATTAGTTTGTTATATTCTTGTTTATTATCTATTTTATAAAAGTTTCTAGTTTAAGCTGCTTTTACAAAGATTTTATTAGAGCTGGTTATGTTTCTAGCGATTTTGTGTAGTTTTCGTTGGGAATTGATTGAGGAATTTTTAGTTTTTAATTACGTTTAAAAGGTAATTTTCAAAGTTTTTCAAAACTACTATTTTCGCATTTTTTAGGGGTTTAAAACCATAGGATTCTTTTTTGTTTACGTTTTCATTTTTAAGGAAAAACATTTCTCGCCATCGCATTCAGCGTATTAGTTCATCTGTTTTTTTTAATTAATTTAATAATATAGCTATGTTTGCAATGTGTTGGCATGTTTTTAAGCGATGTTTCGAAATTAACTCTTTCCATATAATTTTTTTATGTGGTGAATTAAATTCTTTTGAGAGTGCTCAACTGTTTCAGGTGCTAAGTATAACTACTTCATTTACTCACATAAAATTAACATAAAAAAGTATAACTTCATGCGTAAATTTAAGCATAAACTTCAAAAGTGCCCAATACGTAGGTAGAGCTAGTTAGTAATTTTTAAAATATATATAGCGATTAATCTACACTGTATATTCCGCGTTTCATCAACTCTAGGATTCTTCAGTCTTATGCGCGATTTTTGTGGTTGTCTGTCGTTTTTAAATACGCACTTTCTATTGTGGATACTAGAAAGCTGATTGGCTAACAAAAATCTCAATAGAAGGTGTGTATATAAAAACGCCAGACAACCACAAAAGTCGCGCATAAGCGGTAAGAATCCTAGAGTTGATGAAACGCAGAAAATTCAGTATATATCTATAATATAAAGCTGAATGTATGTGTGTGTGTGCCTGGTCAGGAATAGGCTCCTATATGGTTGATTATTTAAAAAAAAACTGATTACATATAATGATAGAAGATGTATCGAGACACAGAAATGGGTATGTTTTATCTCGCAGAACGGTGGTTCATTAAAATTGTGGAGTCTGCGTTCGCGGCTTGTCCACAAAGTATGGAAATAAAAAAATTAAAAATTACAAAAAAAAAAAAAAAACGCTTACAAGCGTTTTTGATATAGATGTACATAAGAATACTTTGATAAATATGTTTTAACTTGAATAGGAAAGGTATGATAAAACTGTGGGCTCGCGTTAGCGCCTGGTTTCCATAGAATGGAAGTAGGCACACACTTTAATAAAGATTTTTCATATCTATCTGCGTAAGTATACTTTGATAATTATGTTTCAGTTTGAAGAAATATAGTATAATAATATCATGGGGTGTTCGTTCGCGCCTGACCTCAATAGAATGGAAATATGTCACAAAGTTTAACAAGGTTTTTTAATATAGATCCACATAATGTTGTGATAAGTGTTTCCGTGTGAACAGGTATGGTATAATAAATTATGGGGTTTATCTATTTTATTTTTACTTCCGTCATATTTTGCTTTGGTTTTGATACCTCCAAATTCGAAGCTATCTCTTTACAACCCTTCCTTTTCATAACCTATCATAATTTGATAAATCAGAGTCCATTTTCTGTAAGCTGTTTTTGAACCCAGTCAACGACGGGTACTTTTGCTAGTATATATATATATATATATATACATATATATATATATATATATACATATATATATATATAAGTGAACGTGTTTGTGTGTCGGTGTGGCTGTCTGTGTGTCTGTGTACAATTCTCTACGCAATAACTCTGTCAATTTTAAGTCTACAGTCTCGAAATTTGATATACAGGGTACTGAGCTTTGGGAAAATCTATATGATCGGTTTTCGGTCAGAAATTTCGCTGGTAAAGGGTCAAAGCACAACGATTTGACCGTTGAGAACTCTATCAAACGCCCCCGACAATTTGGAGTCTCAAAACATGAAATTTTGCATATAGATTCCTTGGTCATGTATCCAACTTAATAACTCAATTTGAGCCTAAAACAATAAATGTTAAGGGGTCATAATAGAGGTACAAATTAAACAAATTGACCGTTTTTTTTGGTTTTCTGTTGTTTTTTTTTTTAATTTCTTTTTTGCTCAGCATACACCTCCAAACACCCGGGCAACGCGGGGCACCCATGCTAGTAGACCTATAAAAGTGGGCGTGTCTGTGTGTCCGTGTGTGTGTAAGCATGTCTGTTTGTCTGTGTACATTTTCCTTCGCAATAACTTTGTCAATATTTAGTCTACAGACTCGAAACTTGATATACAGCGTACTGAGATTTGGAAACATTGATGTGATCCGTTTTTGGCTATAAATCTGGCTGTTAACGGGTACAAAATTAAACGATTTTACCTTTGAGAACTCTACCAAACTCCTCCCACAATTTGGGTTCTAAACACTTGAAGTTTTAAATTAGGTTATTTGGACATGTATCTAACTTAATAACTCGACTTGAGTCCAAAACAATAAATTTTAAGGGGTATTAATAGGGGTGAATTTTTTTAAAAATTGACCGGATTTTTTTTTTTTTTGCCAGGCATACACCTCCAAACACTCGGGCAACGCCGGTGACCCATACTAGTCTATATATCTATATAAGTGGACGTGTCTGTGTGTCTATCTGTTTGTGTGTATGTCTGTTTGTGTGTCTGTGTACATCTTCCTTCGCAATAACTCTGTTAATTTTCTAGTCTACAGACTCGAAATTTGATATACAGGGTAATGAGGTTTAGGAAAATCTATGTTTTCGACCAGAAATTTTGCTGTTAAGGGGTCAAATTTCAACGATTTTACCTTTGAGAACTCTATGACAGTGCCCCGAAAATTTAGGGTCTAAAAACTTGCCATTTTAGATATAGATTCCTTGGACATGTATCTAACTTAATAACTCGATTTGAGCCCAAAACAATAAATTTTAAGGAGTTATAATAAGGGTCAAAGTTAAAAAAAAATGACCTGTTTTTTTTTGGGGTTCAGCATACACCTCCAAACACCCGGGCAACGCCGGGCACGCATGCTCGTATATCTATAAAAGTGAACGTGTCTGTGTATCTGCCTGTGTGTCTGTCCGAGTGTCTGTGTCTGTACATTTCCATACGCAACAATTCTGTTAATTTAAAGTCTACAGACTCAAAATTTGATATACAGTATACTGAGAATTGGGAAAATCGATGTGATCAGTTTTCAACCAGAAATGTGGCTGTTAAGGGATCAAAGATCAACGATTTGACTTTTGAGAATTCTGCCAAACTCCTCCGACAATTTGGGTCTAAAAATTGTAATTTTATATATACATTCCTTGGACATGGATCTTACTTAATAAGTTGATTTGAGCCCAAAACAATAAATGCCAAGGGCTAATAAATGAGGTCAAAGGTAAAAAAATTGACCGTTTTCTTTTTTTTTTTTTTTTGCTTAGCATACATCTCCAACCAACCGGGCAACACCGGGCACGCATGCTAGTATATCTTTAAATGTGAACGTGTCTGTGTGTCTGTGTACATTTCCCTACGCAATAAGTTTGTCAATTTTTAGTCTACCGACTCGATATTTGATATACAGGGTACTGAGGTTTGGGAAAATCGATGTGATCGGTGTTCGGCCAAAAATTTGGCTGTTATGGGGCCAAAATTTAACGATTTTATCTTTGAGAACTCTACCTAAATCCACCAACAATTTTGGATCTACACACGTGAAATTTTAGACATAGGTTCCCTGGACACGGATCCAACTTAATAACTTTATTTGAGCCCAAAACAATTTATGTTAAGAGGCCATATTAGGGTTCAAAGTTTAAAAAAACTAACCTTTTATTGTTTTTGCTCAGCATACACCTCCATACACCTGGCCAACGCCAGGATGCTAGTATATATATATATATATATATATATATATATATATATATATATATATATATATATATATATATATATATATATATATACAAAATTGTGACAAAGGACGAACAGTCTATGCGCTTATATAAATACCGACTCTTATAATAATACCGTTGCGTATTAGTATAAGGTATAAACATTAATGAATGCAACATATATATGTATATATTTGTTTTACTTTATTTTTATACCTATAATTTAGATTTACAGAAATACACATTAAAATAATTACGTAATATAAATTTCATGATAGTTTTTTAGGATATTCGTTTTGTTCTATATAAGCATCTGATATAGTGAGTACTTTATTATTTCTTACTGATAACGTTATACATATGACATTATTTGCTTGCTGGGTTGCTTTGAAAAAAGCTGCAAACTTAACCGTGAATTGTATAGATCTGTTAGCGTCATGTTATTTAATTTCTTAGTTTGAGTTGAGTGCGTTCTGTTTAAAAATCCTATCCAACCAGTAGCCTTCTTTTTAGAGTTAATCACTATGTGATAATTAAATCAAATTTATCAGAGCGAATTTAAATTATCCTCATGAACAAGAAAATAATTAATTTCATTAAACATTCACTAAAAGATTAATGATGCTAATTACAGGAAATCTTTAGGAAATGGATTATTTTTAAGGAATTTATCAAACACACCTGGGAATTTTGGAATGCTCCAATTCACATTATTCAAACTTGGACTAACCAATTTTTAAGGCTTAGGGAAATTCAAGCAAAATATCTATAAAATTAGACTATTTTAAAGCAGAATACTAAATATTATTTTAAATAATTTAAGGAAAATATTAAATTATTGTCAACATAAGCCATAGTAGTAAGAATCTTCATTGGAACAATAGATTATAGTTCTCAAAGCGAAGAATGGAATAGTTTCTATGTTTTTTACTTGTACTTCTGCGAATATTGCGAAGGAATTAGGTGACACCAATCCTCTTGTATACTAAGAGGTTTTGTAAAATATAAAAAGGTGTATATAAAACAAGTATGGATAGACGAGGGGCTCAATCTGTGTACATGTTATATAATCGTCTATGTAATGTTTGTTTCGTGTGTGTGCATTTTAACAAATATGATAAACTGATGAAAATGTCTTTAACTACAGTTCAACAAAATGAGGCAAATAACACCATACCTTTTTAATCGGAACTATCCATGGATTTATTCCGGACACGCTTCTGAAAATGTAGGTTATTTTCTACCCCGTTGACTCAGACAGCTACTTTGTTTTTCTATGCATACATTTTTTCCGATGCAACTTTGTTTGTTCTATGGTTGCATGCAATTGCTTTTTTAGAAAGTACATATTACTGTCTTTCCATCTGCATTATTCCATGGCTGAACGATTCTAAATCAGCTTGCTTGTTCGTTCTACACGTTCTAACTCATTCACTCAATACTCCCCCATACTCCTCTGCCTGTCTTTAAAATAATCTTTTGTTCTTACGTCATTTTACAAAGACGTAACAGGTGACATATAGGTCACGTTTCTTCTACCCAAATGTTATTGTTTTTTTTTAACCTAATAGTATTTCTTATTAATGTTTATAGCATCTTGTCAAGTAAAAATCCTAAAATATTATTTAAACATATTACTCGGTGAATTGCATTTTTCTCTTAAAAACAAATCTAATTCCAAACAGGTGATATGAAATAGTATGTTTTTTTTGCCGGGGGATGTTAAGTAATTTTAAATATTCAACATATATCGCCGGGTAGAGCTTGAAATGTTTAGTCAGTATTTTACGCAAAAATTAAATTTTAAAAAAAAGAAGTAGATTCAGGAATTTTAAAATAAATTGGAATTTGCCTAGTTAAGGAGCTTACGTGAACGAGACGTGATTTTGTATGTTTTGCTAACGTAATAGTTGGTTGACAGACATCAAACTAATGAGTTGTCGAAAGACGCATTAGCAGAAAGATCTGCGGAAAAGCTTGTTTAGTGTAGAAAAGGTAACGAATGCAAATCTAGATGGAGACTCAGCATTCCAAACTTCGATAATGGAATCTATAACACGAATAGAAGCCAAGGAAATTATAACTCGTTGTTATGGCGCTTAATCAGGGTTTGGACAAAGACATATTGTTATCGTTTGATTGTAAAAAGCTGTCTGTGAAAGTTTTTGCGTCACGATTGTTAACTACGTGTATTTATTAAGAACCGGCTGCATACACAACGAATATTTGAAATGCAAGATAAATATTCCTACACTCTGAATACACACATTTATTAGATTTAAAATTCATAGATATAGCAAGCTTGGCGTCCGTGAGAATAATAATTAAGTTCTTAATCAGGTGCGCTTCCATTATTCCATCACCAACAGACATACGGTTATTTCATAAGCACCAGGCGAAGCCAAAATATTATCATAAATCTTTGCATTAAACCTAACTCTTTGCTATCAGAGCCACTTACCTCCGGAAATTCCTCCCACGACCCAAAACAATATGATAGACATCTACATATCTGTTCTAGATTGTGTCATATTTACCACAAGACATGCTGCCATAAAAAATTTGCCTGACAATATTTCCCTTCTACGTAGTGCCCAAAAAGTCTCTGAAGAGTTAAGATTCTTTGTCATTTTACCAGTAATGATTATTTTTTCTCTATCCTAGCTATATTACAGATTATTTTCTTGAAGTTTACTGTGGATGAGAATAGCATTGGACATCGTACGCAAGTTGTGAAATTATTATACCAAAACCAGCAGTCAATTTGGAAACACCATTATCTCTCGTTATAATAATACTAAATGGTCACCACGTTCCCCATACTTGACTGGCCCCGACCTTTTCATAGAGGTATATCTTAAAGAAAGTGTTTATGTTAACAAATCCTAAATCCTGAATAATAAAAGTAAAACGTCAGGAAGGATTCCAGAGATTCTGCAATCTGTCATGAATAATGTTTTTGAAAGAGCACAGATATGTGAAGCTTAAAATCGGCAACATTTAAAAGACATTGTTTTTAATAAACAAAAATTGTTTGAATTTTGTATAGTTTTTATAAAGTTTTCAATGACTTTACGACATCTTGCAATTGCAATGGAAACTAACATCAATTCTTGCAAATCTATTCATATGTTGCTTAAAGGAAAAATGTTTTCGGACCTCTATAAAAATCTAATTAATCTGGCTAATATTTAAAAATATAGGGGGCCGTCCTTCTGCATCTACGAAATAGGGACAATTATCGTCTTTGTGTCCTTAATAAGTTATCGTAATTAGTATTCAATAGAGCAATAGTAAAATGACTAGAGCAGAAACACATTTCTGAGTGACAAGCGATATATCTTCTGTACTGCGAGATCTTTTAGTTTTACCAGAAAGATTAAACCCTGATTTTTTATTTTATGTTAAAAGCGGCATAATATAATACTATTCTATAATTTTAATAGAATTTTAAGTTTTAAATTTACCAAAGAGCGCTTTGACTCAGTTTCTGTCGAATATCAGCAAACTATTTTTGAATGCTTCGAATCAATTAAACAAACATTTTTATGTAAACAAAACATACTATAATTGGATATAAGAACATGCAAAAATATTAGAATATAATTACCTTATATTTAAATAAATTAAAATAATTCAATTATTTCGCACGGTCTCATACATTTAAGGAACCATGTGATTAACGCCGCCATCTTGGATTTTAGGTATGGGGACCAGTGGCGTTAAAATATTTATTTAAGCATTTTAATGAATGTTAATGTTACTAGTCAGGCAAATTTTAAATAACTGAATTTAATTAAACCCACAAATGCCATTTATGGTGAAATATATTATGTTTAGTTTTATAATTTGTCCTTCATAATAACTGATTAACCAAGCTTTAAATGTTTTCATAATACTTGTTAAAAGTAAAGAAAAACTGTTATTTTCTATTTTTACATCAAACACACAATTGCAGCATTATAGTTCTCAGTTTCAATATCGATTTTAGTCAGTTTTTACTTTCATGATGAAAATCATGTTTCCTTACTTATTTTTTAATTTATAATAACCAACGAGCCACACTTTTTGTTCCATAAACGAGACCATACAGTACTTTCTCCAATTTATTATTGCATAAACAAATTTGACTAAGAATTTGGTGGCTCTTAAAAGGACCGTTTTTGAAAATCCTCTGAGGGATTACTCTTGTTAGAATGTCACAACAATCATCTAGGGAAATCCATGTCTTCATAGTTATAGTTACTTTTCAAAAAGGGAGATAACAAATGTTATACGGGCTACCGTATCTTTAAAAAACCGTAATATGCAGATTAATTATCACTTATAATTTTCGCACCCTGTATTTTTTTTATTTTTTGTATCGATTCTTTAAAGCATTTCCCGTGTACTGACACATGGAAATATTACACATTGTAAAATAAGATTTTTAATTAATTTAAAAGATTTAAATATATACCTATTTTGGCGTTTTCGTAAAATATAATTTTTATCGTCACCTATAAAAATTATTGATTATTTATTATTGATTATAATTATTGATTATAATTATTGATAATAATTATTGATTATTTATTCAATCTCACACTTCAAAACGCAAAAGATAATAGATTAAACATATTAAAATGCCTGATTTCGATCTTCGATATCGAAGGAACCCTGTGATATTTTCTTTTATTTTCCTACAGTCATTTATTCTTTTACTACAAAATGAGGGCGTGGTTAATAGATCACGTGGAATTTAAGGAGTCGAACAAGAGACGAATGAGGAAGGGAAATAAAGTCCTCCAAAATATATTTATACAGCGAATATGAAAAAAACAATTACATCCATATAACGGGTAGTTTTACTTAATAATCCGTGAACATTTTCCATTGATTAGATTATTACTTGATTTTGGGGAGAATTTTACGACAATTCATCAATTAAATTTCCTTTAATAAAAATTAAGCTCTTGTGTCAGCGACTACCCATCACAAATTGACTCGAATACTCGAGTTATATTTTTGCCTTGACAAATGGTGATAACTTTGTTAGAATGTTAGCTGCGAGATATTTGTTCCCCTTACACTTAAACTTATGCATGTCAGTACAGTAAGTTAAATAGGAGCCCAGGAGGAAATTCCAAACTCTCACAACATAGAGAAAGAATAGAGAAGAATATTTTTCGACATCTTGCTTTTTCCTGAGGATATTTACGCAGATCCGAGCATAAGTGTTATGTTTGCAAAAGCTTATTCTATTAAAACACTCATAATATAAGCACAATTATGCAACACTGCAGCGTCTCTCTCTCTCTCTCTCTCTCTCTCTCTATATATATATATATATATATATATATATATATGCGTATTGTTATACATATATATTGTTAAATACATACACATGTAATTAAATATTACTTATTGTTTTATATTTATATATATACATATATATATATATATATATATATATACATATATATATATATATTATATAGAATACATCCTCTGTTGATTATATGTTACTCATATTAATTTTTCCGATGGACTAATTCTCATTTTTGTTTTCAAATAATAAGATTTCGTATATTAAATTCCCTCAGTGTTTGTTTACAATATCACGTCAACTGATATTTGGGCTTAAAGATAAATGCTCATGAAGAGGCGATCCTAATTAAGGTTTATTTTTAAAATACGCAAATGAAGAAATCATTTGCAGTGATTTAAAATGGAAACGTTTTTTTTATCGTAAATTGAACTCATTAATGAAGGAAAAAAATAAATTACGAGGTGCACTATGGCTTGAACAGAGCATTATTCGCTCTGTAATGTAATACTTTACCAGTAGGCTATATTTCCAGAATATGAAAAATCTGTTTTTTTAGAAAAAAAACTTAATTGTTTTAATATTAGTATCTCTCTTTCCGGTAAAAATGAAAAATTATCCCCCTGTAAAATTATTCTATTTATTTTTACTTATAAGAGAGAAAAGCTTTTTAAAGATAAGATTCTTCCGAATTTCGATACTTTACGAATGAATTCCTGTACCAAATATATCTAAGAACACTGCCAGCCATATGGATTAATTTTGTGCGAAATTTGCAGTAAAGAGGCTTAGCCTTTTAGGAATATATATATATATATATATATATATATATATATATATATATATATATATATATTATGTATATATATATTATGTATATTTATATTATGTATATATATATATATATTATGTATACTTATATTATGTATATATATATATATATGTATATATATATTAGTAAGTCTCAATTCAGTATGCTTAGAATATTTTTTACTCGAGAGACGTTCGATAAGTAATGCCCCTGACCCACTTCCAGTTGCCTTATCTAGCTGAAATTATGTATGTGCAGTTGGTTATGTGGCAAATTGCAGCTCTGAACTAATGGTGGATTCTGATTTGCAGGTGTTTGAACTGAGTTGTTGAGTGTTATGCAGTGATCCAGTTTTTGTGTTTGAAAGTACGCACACCAGGGGAGACTTATGATGAAATAAAAGGAATGTATGATAATTTTGCCCTGTCATATGACCATGACATTGTGAATTTAAATATGGCCAGAAATCTGTGGAAACATCTCTCAAACCTGGTCGTATTCTACCGTTAATGAGGCATCTGTCAGTTAGATTGAAAGTGGCATTGTAGATGATCAATCCGCGATTATTTGCTAAATAGTCCAAGAAGTCAATATTAGTACATGATCTGTAGAAACTATCATTCATGACAATGTGCATAAGGTGTTTGCTAGATGGATTCCCATGTTGCAAAAATGTATTAAATACGCATTTACAGATGTTTATCGTCTGTCTTTTTCCTTTTTAAAATCATAGTTTGATAAATATTTTAAAATTATCAAAAGTTCCTTTATTTCTTAATCAATCATGAGGGCTGTTCAATAAGTAATGTCCTCGGTCCACTTTTCTCATATAGCTTAATTTTTCCATGTGCAATGATTTATATCTCTATAAGTTATATGTAAAATTATAACTCTGAACTTGTAGTGGTTTCCGATTTACAACTGTTTGAAGTCATGTGTGAAATGCAGCCTGGTGAGTGTTGCACAGTGATCCAGTTTTGTATTTGAAAAGATGCACACCACGGGAGATTTTTGATAAAATGAAATAAACGCATGACGCCCCGTGTAGAACGCTGGCATCATAAATTCAGAAATGGTCGGAAATCTGTGGAAGCAGCTTCCAAACCCCGTTGCCCATTTTTACCACTGATGACGTATCAGTCAAACCGATTCCGCTATTTTGGAAGATTGATGAATGATTATTTGTGAAATAGCGCAAGAGGACAAGATTATAAACTATCAGTTATGACAATATGCATCAGGTGTTTGCCAGATGGATTCCAAGGTTGCTGACATCTTTCCAGAAGTGAGAAACACATATTTCTCAAGGATGAATTTGGACGTGATACCAAAATGAGTCAAAGTTTTAGAAAAGGTTGATTACATAGGATTAAACCTGGTTCAGAGACTAAAGCCCCAAAACAGCGGAAGCATTTTGATTCACAATTTCAAAAGAAATTAAGGCCGCAGACTTTTGTTGCCAAAGTCATGTTCTTCTAGGGTAATAATAGAGTAATAACACATTTCTTGGCAAAGGGTAACGCAATGACAGGAGTGTATTATGCTTCACTTTTTAGTAAATTAACTACGCCGAACTACTGTGCAAAAACGGACGTTCAGTATTAATTTTAAAATTAATCTTAACTCCTATTTTTCTTGTCTTGAAAAGTTCTAAGATAAAATTCGTCACTCCCCACTCCACCGACCATTACTCGAACAGACAAAACACTGCTCACTCATGCTATATTCACTAGTGATAAAAAACGGGAATTATTCTCTCTTACATTAGATGATGTTAGGACTTTATTTACAAAAAAAATTTAAATAAAGTTAACATTTACACACTTGAACGTAACGACTATTATTCTATAAATAGATAAGCACACGTGCACAGATCCGGAAATAGAAGGAGTATTTCTCTCTATAGAACCATGTCCATATTACCATTCGGCAAAAAAAAAAAAAAAGAACACGGATGGCGAACCACTGTGACAAAACGGACTTTAAGTATTAATTTTAAATTTCATCTAAACTCCTAAGAAATGTATTTCATATTGCCTCGTTTAAGTTGTTTTTCTTCTCTTATTTATTTATAATTATTTATTTGTCTCTATTTTTCTTGTCTTGCAAATGTTCTAAGATGAAATGCGTCACTCCCCCTCACCCGACCACTACTCGACCAGGCAAAACACCGCTCACTCATGCTACATTCAAGTAAATTAGCGATAAAAAACGGAAATTATTCTCTCTTACATTAAATAAAGTTAGGACCTTATTAAGTAATATACTTAATATCTACTATTACTATAAGCTTGCTTGTATTGAAAATTTGTGATTCCTTGCTAGCCAATAAAACCATCTAATATAGTTAATCTTACTTTCAATTATATTTGAAACTAAAATGCACAGTGACATTAGCTTCGTCACTAGGACTATTACTCAATGGATACACATTGATTTGAGCTTGCCCAAACTGCCTGTATTAATTATTCATCCTGACGCGCCACGTACTAATAATTTATCTCGTTACGGTACAAGCACGCCTGCTGGATTGCTACATATATCCAATAAGTACTTTGACTCCAAGGAGACTATGTCTGATTTGCATGTTAAATTAAAAAAAAAAAAATTCTCTCTAACTAAACTTTACTTGGCACTTAAAACCACCCCTTACCTGACTTTCCTTTGCGGACAGTCGCCACACTAGACGATCTGAAAATCATCCCTTCTTAGGTGCATGCTATCATAAGAAATCTTGACACTGCAAAAGCATGTGGACCTGATCTAATCCTGGCTATTCTATTTAAAAAGTACTCCACCAAAATAGATCCGGCGAAGTAGCTCCAGTTCTCTCCAAACTTTACAACAAATGCCGTAATTAATCTTACTTTCCTGCCTGCTGGAAAACTGATTTGCGGTGCCAGTTTTAAAGAATTCTGGTGAAACAACTGCCCCAGTAAATCATTGCCCAACTAGCCTCCTCCCACTTTTCGCCAAAATATTTGAGACCCTAATTAACCAAGCTCTAGACCGTCACCTTACAGATGCTAAACTTCTGACTGACAAACAATATGGATTTAGGCAAGCCTGATCCACAGCAGATATTCTAACTGTAATCTCTGCGCGTATATATCATTCACTTGACAAAGCAGGGGAGGTTGAGCGGATATATATAAGGCTTTTGGCAGGTTGTGACATGAAGGTCTTCTCAGGAAAATCAGATCATATGGTATCACTGGAAGAATACATTACATAATTAAATTTTCTTAGATAAGAGAAAAATCCAGGTTTTCCTCGACGGTCATACATCTTAACAATACGATATAAATGCGGGAGTGCGCCAACGGGTCTATACTTGGTCCTCTGTTATTCTTAATATTCATAAATGCCCTCCCTGACAAAATTACCTGTTGGATGCTTACGACACCACGCTCTATAACAGACATGAAAACAAATGAACACAAAGAAATGGCAGAAACACTAGAGGATGTAGTTGAATTGGCACATAAATGGATGGTCACATTCAATGCTGCCAAGACTAAACTAGTTTCCCTCAATAATTACAAGAAACCTTCTCTACAACCAATAGCAATGACCAATGACTCTTTATCTGAAATTACATCTTTTAAACTCCTTGGTCTGACGCTCACAGCAAACATGAGTTGGAACAATTACATTGAGAGTATCGACAGGACCGCTGCGAAGAAGGTGGGTTCTCTCTACCGTGCTAGAAAGATACTAACGCCCGAAAGTATCCTATACATCTATAAGGCCACCATTCGCCCAGGTATGGAGTATTGTTGTCATATTTGGGCTGGTGCATCTGTCACTAGTCTCTCGCGTCTAGATAAGGTTCAAAAGAGAGTCGCAAATCTGATAGGTCCTGAACTGTCATCTAAACTTCAGCCTCTGTCCCTTCGACAAAACGTTGCATCCCTCTGCCTGTTCTACAAGTATTTTAAATGTGAATGCTCTGACGAACTGCAAGCACTTGTGCCCCCTCAACTTAAATACCCCTCGACAAATCCGACAAGCAGCTAAACCCCACCCCTACACAGTAGAGACCCCTAGATGTAAGAGATCCTTCTATTCCAGTAGTTTCTTCCCCAGAACATCTAGACTTTGGAATTCCATTCCGGGTCCCTGCTTCCCTAAATGTACTGACATGCAGAGGTTCAAGTGCAACGTGAACCGACAGCTTGCTGCCCAACTCTCTACACAGTACCACTGATGCCTATGTCCGTGATATTAGCAGCCTACAACAAAGTTGAAATGTGCCTTGTTTGGGGTGAAAGTGACGTCATATAGTCGTTAATTAAAGTTTAAAAATATGAACGCAGTTAATATTCTTACTGGAAAAAAAGATATATCTGTTGAAATTCAAATATAGGTTTGTAACGGAAATGAAATGAGTGTTTTGTATGTAATTTATTGATTGAGATTATGTGTTAATCATTACAGGGGGTGTTTGAATTGTGTAAGAAATTAACCTGTGTCTACAGTTAAATAATGTTCTTTTAATAAAAGTTTACTTATTAATAGCGCTATGTTATAGAAACCCGCACGTTGTTTAATTGTGCTTGAAATTGCGATAAGCGCAGATTCAAGAAGTCTCCGGCGCGGTTTATTTTAAATTTAACTACTTTTGCCTGTTTAAAGTCAAAGGTGTGATTATGCTGCAATGAATGAGAGAATAATGCACTTATAGAATTGCTATTTTTTATATCTCTTTTAGGTTCACTGAGGCTTTTTTTTAATTTACGCTGAGTTTCACCAACGTATTTATGATGGCAATTATGGCAAGAAATAGTGTATACACCTCCATTGGAAACTGATTTGTTATGGAGATGTTTCGTAGTTTTTAATATATGCCTTATGGTTAGTGATGTGGTTTGTACGATAAGAATTTCTAGTTTTTTTAGTGTGTTACATATTACTATATTATTGGTGTGTGTAGGTAAAAGAAGATGTCTGTTTATGAGAGAAATGTCTGGTGTATGATTTATTATTATTATTTATTCTGGAAAATATTTGTGTGGCTTTTCTCTTAGCATTCAATATAAAATATGTCGGATAGTGCAAGGTTTTCAAAATGTTTGTGGGGTATTTGAATTCTTCGTCCAGATATCCAGGACTGCAAATTCTGAAAGCGCGTAAGAAGAAACCAGTTATCATCCCTGTTTTTATTTTATTATTATGGTGTGAGTAGAAATGTGTGTAATCGTTTTTGCGTGTAGTTTTGCGGTGAACTTT